>NW_012267320.1:541466-600324 GCF_000151885.1 Dipodomys ordii
CGCCGGCCCCGAGGGCCCGGGGTGCGGCCCCGACGCGGGGCACCGGGGCCAGACTTGGCCGGTCGCCAGCGCAGCCAGAGCCCGTGTGGCCCGCCTGGAAGAGGCTCCTTTGTGTTCCTTGTTTTTGGCTGGACGTTGGAGACGAGGTTTTGCCTGGCCAGGCTGGCCTGCGTCCGTGATGAGCCTGCAGCGCCGCGGCCGCAGCTGTGCGCCTCCAGGCCGCCTCTCTCCCCAGGTGCGCCTCGCTGCGGAGACCCCTGAGGAGCCCACCACGTGCGCAAGCTTCTGCTAATTTGTGGTTTGTCCTAGACCCAACATCAGTGATACCTGAATTGGGGTCAACCAATCTACATCAGGTACCTGTAGTGTCAAAGGCCCTTCCTGCCATTTCACACTCCCTGGAAGTCAGGCACGGTGGCACCCACCTGTGATCCCAGGGCTTCAAAGGCGTAGACAGGAGGGTAGCAGTTCCAGGCTAGCCAGAAGTATACGGCAAGGTCCTCTCAAGTAAATAGGCAAAAACCCACTGGGCACTGGTGGGTCATACGTGTAATCTCAGCTACTCGGGAGGCCAAGAGTGGGAAGGTTTGGAGTCAAGGCAAAAAAACAAAAAGTCCTTGAGACTCCATAGGGGAATCTGAACAAGGTGGTACATGCCTGTGATCCCAGCAACAATGGGAATCTTAGAAGTCGATTACAGCACAGATGCACACCCAAGCAGGAAGCTGCACCGTACCCTAAAAATTCCCAGTGAAAAAGAGGGCTGGAAGTGTGGCTCGGCAGTGTTGGAAGGACGCTGGTTCAAACCCTAGTACTGCCAAAAGGAAAAAAAAGCCTCTATCAGTACTCTGCAGTTCAGAAGTCTGCCTTCAAACTCATCAACAGAGATTCCCTTAGCCATGGCTTCAGATAGAAGAGGCAGCACTAGGGAAGAGAGGAGAGGAACAGAAGGAGAGGACGTCCCTCCCTGGAAGGCATCTGTAGAATCAGAGGGACCCTGGCCCACAGGACTCCTGTCACTGAGGAATGATAAAACTGACTTTGTCCCACTCACTCACCTCTGCCCTATGCATGGCAGTGGATTTCCTCCTTCAGCCGCCACACCGTTGGCCACATCCCAGCAATCCCCATGCTTTGGTGGCCACACTTGCCTCTGAGCAGCGATGTCAGAAGAAATCAGTCTTGACCACACCTTGACCTTGGCCTTCCACTCTCTGGGACTGAGAGTTATTTATTTCAGCTATCCAGTCTGGTATTTGTGACAACACATACAGCCAATTACACTGGGTAGTCAGAGGCTCACACCTGTCATCCTAGCTACTGGGGAGACTGAAATCTGAGGATCGCAGTCCAAAGCCAGCCCAGGCAGGAAAGTATGAGACTCATATCTCCAATTAACTACTAAACAACTAGAAATGGCAGTGGTAGAGCACTAGCCTTGAGCACAGAAGCTCAGACAGTGCCTAGACCCTGAGTTCAAGCCCCACAACCAGCGTGTGTGCGCACACACACAGAGGCCAGCAAGCAGAAACAGCAGTTGTACACCCAGCTTCAATGATGGCTGGCACAATGTTCTTTCCACTTCCAGGCAAAAGTACAAAGGATTACCCCTTCCTGACTCCAGACTGCCACTGTGTGCCAGGAAATGGGTATAGGGTGACCTCAATGAGAGCTGCTACCACTGCTCCTGGTAGCCTGGAGTAGAAAGTGCGCCCAGATGCCCTCTACCCTCCGCAGATCAGGCTGAGGCTCCACATATGCTTCCCAGAAGTTTACTATGTGTGAGATCTCAGCTATGCAAACAGCCAGGCATCTAGCTTTGTCTGATGTCCTCAAGAGGCAGGCACCAAGCACAACCACATGGGGCTCAGTGAGCCCTGGCTTGTGGGCAACCTCTGCCATCTTTAATATAGTTAAATACGGATAATTGGTATCTGTAAGGGATTAGGACACACGTCCACAGCCTGTTTAAAATTATGTGGCATTTACAAGTGGCCTACACAATCCTTCCTATACTTGAACCATCCCTAAATTATTTCTAATACAGGGGCTGGGAAAGTGGCTCAGTGGTAGAACGCTTGCCTTGCATGCATGAGGCCCTGGGTTCGATTCCTCAGCACCACATAAGCAAAAAGAAGAAAAGCCAGAAGTGGGGCTGTGGCTCAAGTGATAGAATGCTAGCCTTGCTCTGAAGAGCTGAGGGACAGCGCCCAGGCCCAGAGTTCAGGCCCCACAACCGGACCCAAAAAAAAATTATTTCTAATACAGTGTCAGTTATGTAAATGATTCGGGGAATGACAGCATGCTCAGTACACAGCAATGACCGTTTTATCACTGGTAGGAGGAAAACACAGGGCTTCATGACCTGCCAATACTTTTCATCTGTGTATGGTTGAATCTTGAGGGTGGATATAAAGGGCTGACTTTGAAGTATATGAGAGCTCACACCTTAATCCTAACTATTTAGGAGGCTGAGCTCTGAGGACTGTGGTTTGAAGCCAGCCCATGCAGAAAAGCTTATGAGACTTTTGTTGTTGTTGGTCATGGGGCTGAACTCTGGGCCTGGGCACTGTTCCTCAGCTCTTCAGCTCAAGGCTAGTGCTCTACCACTTAAGCCACAGTGCCACTTCCGGCTTTTTCTGTTTATGTGATGCTGAGGAATCAAACCCTCATGCATACTAGGCAAGCATTCTACCACTGAGCCACCATCCCAGCCTCTATGAGACTTTTATTTTCAGTAATCCACTCAGAAAAGGCAGAAGTGGTGCCTCTGCCATTTTTGCTTTAATTATTTTCTAAGTAGAGTCTTTTACTTTTTACTCCTTTGGGCCTGTGATCCTTCTACACTTCACTCTCTCTCTTTATTTTCCTCCTACACTTCTCAAGTGTGACAGGTATGGGCCACTACACCTAGCTTTTTGTGAAGAAGGAGATCTCACTTTTTCCCCTGACTGGCCTCCAACAACAGTCGTCCTGATCTCCATCAGGAAGAACTGGGATTTCAGGCGTGCACCCTGTGCCTGGCTTGAAGCTAGCTGTTTCAGAAAGAAATAGTTCTTGGAAATAAAAGCAACAAGCCAAAGAGAGATGTGACAATAGGGTGTGGTTTCTGACAGGATGGCCATCTTCCTAGCATCCACTTTGTCATTAGTCTGTCACTCACAGCTTATATTTTCTCAGGGGGCTAAAACATTAAGGGGCTTTGAGGAAGTACAAGTGTTTCTATCTTCTTGAAGTGGGAGGGTGTAGAAAGTGGTAGGGGCTTCCCTCTGTCTGTCTGTCTCTCTCTCTCTCTCTCTCTTTCTCTCTCTCCCTTCCTTCTCTCTTCCTTCCCTTCCTCTCTCTAATGTTCCTCCTTGAATTGCAGCCAAAGGCACCCAAAGGACTTCCAGGCCATATCAGAGCCAAAGCAGGAGGGGAGGGAGAGAGAGTCCCAGGGGAAACACAGGGCTGCGATCAAAGAGAATTGCAGATCAGAGGTGAAGGGCAGGGGAGAAAATACTCTAAAGGAAGCAAATGTCAGAACAGTGCCTGAACTGGCTCTTTGGGATCAACAGTTACAGTCTTCACAGCATATAGAGGATGTGAGGGTCAAGATGTAAGAGGGCAGTCTTCCTGTATCACATTAGAAAGTCAACAGATAACATAGCAGGCAAGCATACAAGGTAATAACACAGTAAGTGCAATGTGGAGGTGTTGGTAGAGGAATGGACCCCAAAGATGTCTTCATCCAAATCCTGGAGCCTGTAACTTAGTGTCTTACATGACAAAGGGGATTTGTCTTTGTGTGTGATTGACTTGAGATGGAGAGATGGTCCCAGATCATCATGTGGCATCTCTATATGTGATAGACTTTGCATCTGAAATGTCCCCTGCAGGCCCCTATGTGAAAGGCATGGTCCAGTAGTGCTGTTAGGAGACAGGGCCTCATGGGAGGCAGGCCATTGGATGAATGGCATTGAGGAGGAGTTGGGACCCCAGCACCTTTCTGCCTCTCTGCTTCCAGGTGGCCATGAAATCAGCTTCTTCCTTTCCCACACAGGCCCACATGATGGTACCATGATGGTCTGCCTCACCACAGACCCCAAAACACAGAGCCAACTACCTACAACAGATGGAAACCTCTGTAGCTGTGACCCCAAACCTGTCTTCCTTGTAAATTAATGTTCTCGGGTATTTTTATCACCATGATATATAATTGTAGAAAGCTATTACACTGATAAAAATGTTAAGTTTCACCAAGGAATCCTGCATATACTACTCCCTAAAGAGAAGAATATGTGAGAGAGAAAAAGAGGACAGTCCTGAAAACAATGTTATGATCTGAGGATTTGTGTACTCCTGCTGCATGCCCTGGCCTGAACAAACATGTCTCCACATGTTGAAGCATGAAGCCTCCACATGAGCTGTTCTGGGCTGCGCGAGCCTTGGCCCATTGGAAACTGGGAGGCAGGAAAGTTGGGAGGGAAGTGGTCTCATCAGAAGTCAGACCTGTCACTGAACCTGAGCAGCTTTTTTTTTCCCCCTAGGGCACTGTACCATTTGAGCCACAGCTCCACTTCTGGCTTTTCTGTTTATGTGGTACTGATGCTATGCACTCTACCATTAAGCCACATTCCCAGTCCAAACATGAGCAGTTTTGAAGAATGGGTTGACTTTGGGTAAGAGAGGTCAGAGAGGGCAGAAGCCACAAAGGGAAGTGAGAATCGCTGAGCAGAGACGCCACAGGAACCTGCTCGGCCACGGGGACGGGATTCATCCATGGATAGAGGGCAGAAGAGGATGATCTGATCTGAACCCGCTGTCCTCAGCTAGTCTGCCCTGCACTCAGGTATTGCCCAGACTCAGAGCGTTACATTTCAAGATGTCAGGCTCTGCTGTGCCGTTGCCACATAAGAAGCTAGAAGGAACCCTGAGGTCAGAGCAGCTCTCTGAGCTTCCAACCACTAACTCATTCAGAAAGTGCTCGCCAGCTCCCACAGTTCAGGACCATCCCAGGCACTCAGAATCTGATTATAAGTAGGCCAGTCTGAGGGCTTCCCTGGAGCTCACATGCCAACAGGGACACTGGAGACAAATCCCCTGTGCTCAGCTGTTACTGTAACAAAAAAAAAAAAAAAAGAGCCTGAGAAAATCAAGAGAAGGAAAGGTCTGTCAGGGTTCACAGGAGCTGATTTGGGTTTATCTCATCGTTTGCCCCATTGTGTTGAGGCCTGTGGTAGTGCAGAACAACATGGCAGAATCATCTGAGGTAACAAAGCTGCTTACTTCACAGTGGCCAGAAAGCAGAGAGGAGACCAGGAAAAAGGCCAGGGTCCCAGTATCCCTGTCAAGGGCACAGTGCCAATAACCTAACTTCCTCCCCCGAGGCCCCAACCTCCCAGGGGTGGCTGGGATAGTGACAAGCCTATGGACTAGACAGTAATGAGTGCTCTGAAGAAAACATGGGAGCTGTCAAATAAGGAATAAAGTTGCATGAGAGGGGTGAGCGTGCCTATCTCTATCACACTACCACCGGCCAGTCTCCCCCAGGACCTCTGCCATCCGGAAAACAACAGCGGCTGTGCTGCCAGAAGAACCCATTGCAGACAGCTGCCCGCCCCATCTGCTACCAGCATTCGCCAACTATGCACCAAACCCGGCTGGGCATTCTCCAAAGATAGTCCCAGACACACAATGACCTTCCTGAAGATCAGCTGCCAGAAAGACCTGTCAGGGGTCTGAGAGCGGGTGAGCTCAAGAGCAAGCAGAACACACACGCCCGCCCACCTGCAGATGCTTCCTGGGGCCTCTCTTTTCTATATAAGGCTGTGCAGCCACACACATGCGGACCAAGCCACTGGCTCGGCTCTGGTGTTGCTAACTTTGGAAACAGCACATATCGGAGTCCCACTGACAGCCACGTCCACCTGTGCTTATCTGCTGGCCAGGCTCGCCCCTTATAAAGGCACACAAGTGCCCAGGCTACTCAGGCCAGAGGAATTTCAGCGTGGTGCCTGGCCCTAGGAAGAGGATGATACTTGTTTGGGGCCTGCAAAGGTGAGATGGGGTCAGAGAGCAGCTGCACTTGTTGAGATTTACAGTGGTGGGTTTTAACCTCTAGGGTGCTCCGGATTCAGGGGTCCACATGGAGAACCTGCAGACCCTTTGATCCTTCCAGAGACTGGACCCTGAGGTCTAAGGCAAGAGGAAGCTGGAATTCTGCCCAGGAGCTTCCCATGCTGAGGACTCATAGCTTCAGGACTCGGTTGTTAACTGCCTGGAACAAGTTGTTTGGAGATGAGGCCTCATGGGGGAAAGACAGTCCACTGAAAGAGCACAGGCCCAAACACCAAAGCCCTGGGGAAGGCTCCTAGGGAAGAACAGCAAAGGGGCTGGAGCTGAGGGTACTTAGTCTCCCTGCCTCCAGGGTAAAACCTGACCAACAGTTTTGTTTGTTGTTTTTAACTCTCTTTGTCAGTTGTGGGGCTTGAACTCAGGGCCTAGGTGATGTCCCTGAGCCTCTTTGTACATAAGGCTAGAGCGCTACCACTTGAGCCACAACTCTACTTCCAGTTTTTTAGTGGCTAATTGGAGATAAGAGTCTCACAGGGATTTTTCTGCCCAGGCTGGCTTCTTTCAAACCACAGTCCTCAGATCTCAGCCTCCTGAGTAGCTAGGATTGCAGGCCTAAGCCACCAGCACCCGACATTTTAACTCTTTTTAATTTTATTTTTTTGTGCTGGTCCTGAGGCTGTACGCAGGACCTGAGCACTGTCCCTGAGCTTTTTTGCTCAAAGCTAGCACTCTACCACTTGAGCCACAGCTCCACTTCCAGTTATTTTGGGCAGTTAATAGGAGATAAGTCACTTCTGGCTGTGAACCCCGATCCTCAGATCTCAGCCTCCTGAGTAGCTAAGACTACAAGTGTGAGCCACCAGCATCTGGCTGTTAACTCTTATTTCCTGTATGTCCATCCAAAATTCTCACTTCAATCAAAAGTCCCTTTCCTTTTGTCTCTTAAGTGTAACTAAAATTAGCTTATATTTATAAAAATGTAATAAAATGAGCTGTGAGTACAATAATGGAAATCAGATTATAACCAAAGTAGTCATAGCTACCCCAAGTTTCCAAAGGTGTAGGCAGGTTTCTTTGCTAAGCAAGTGCTCTACCTTCTAAACCACTCTGTCAGGCCTTTTTACACTGATCACGTTTTGAGATAGAGTCTTTATTTTGTGCCTAGAATAGCTTGGACTGCAATCTTCCTATTTGTGCTTCCTTGATGGGGTAACAGATGTGTCACCACACCCAGCCATTGATCAGTTTTCTGACTAGGCTGGCTTTAAATTGTGATCCCTAATCTCTATCTCCCAAATAGCTGGGATTTCAGGCTTGAGCCACCATACCCAGGTTCTAACGCTGAGATCATCTATGAGAGATGGGTACCCCACCCCTCCACACAAACCTGATTCCAAAGCTGCTACACGCCTCCACCCCCTCTGCCCAGTGGCCAGCACCACCACTGCCTCCCGCGAGAACCAAGGCAGACCTTCCAAGAACTTAGAATTGAGCTTGCCCCACCCACTTTTGGTTGTTTCCTGAAGCCCTTCCATCTCTCTGGCCCGTCCTGACCTCCAAGCTCCGACCCATGCACATACAAGCCATTTGTCACACACCGGTCCTCCATGGGAATGCATGATAACACCCTCAGAAAGCTATACCACAGAGCTGCTCACAGGAGTTTGCCCTGCCAGCCCCCGTGGGATTCTGGGAAATAACCAAGTGTGCCAAGAACTTGAAAGAACTGGTCCCTTCAGATTATGTTCAGTCAAAAAATGTAAGGCCAAAAGCTTAAATCCAACTCCTCACCAGCTCGGCCTGGACCCTGGTTTTGCTAGGTGCCTTCCTGGATTCTTACTATAGGAAAGGAATACACCCTGGGACCTGTAGCTGGGACTATGTTTTCACACCAGAAGACAGTACTGACCTGGCGAAGCGTGTGGCTCCTGAGGTTCATTTACATGTAATGACACAGGACTGTGTAACACGCAAAGCCCCCTGGACACTTGAGAGATCTCATTCCACTGCCTAGAAGGCTGCCCCGGAAAACCCGGTCTGTGTGGTTGCCGTAGTAATTGAGGCCTTCTAGAACAAACCCATGCTTGGCTAATTATAGCTTTCTATTTTTAAATTCCTCCCCATTCTTCTCCCCCAACCCAACATTTCTCACCCAATTCCAGCATAAAATACTATTCCTTGTTATCAGCACCGCCTGGGCTGGGCTCAAAATAGCTCATTCTGCACGGGAAGGGAGGGGCACTGCCCCCAGCAAGCCACGGCGGGCTCAGAGCCCCAGCTGCTTGACACCATGGGAATGAGAACAAAGACACACATTTCTGGACTATGACCCAGGATCAAGGGTCAAGGGCCAGATGTCAGGGGCCAGGGGGAAGACTTGCCTATAATTTGCTCAGTCTCTCCACTCCCACGCCTACGCTCCTACTGCCTCATGGAGGCCATGTGGTGACAGACCATGGGTGAGGCCCAGGAAGAAGCTTCCAGAAGCCTTCCAGGCTCTAAGCTTTAGACTAGCCCAGGCTCCACCTGAAGGTTGTCCTGTCTGCAGCAGAGCGGGTGCTGCAGGCACATGCAGGCACAGACCACCAAATGAGCACGGGCTTCCCGGCAGCATCGCCCATCCACACAGGCCATCCACAGTGGGGAAATGGCTTCCGCACAAAAATGGCTTCTGCCCCAGTTCTGGGGCCTACAAGGCTGAGATCCCCACTCCACATGGCAGGAAGCTGCTCTAGCCCTCTCCCAGCGCCTTTCTATACATCCTGTCCTTTAAGAACTCCACTCACAACCTGGTCCTGGGGCGTCAGCGTCTGCCAACCACGGTGACGGCCTCGCTCTGACTTCAGGGGTAAGCAGTCAGTGGGGATTTTTTTTTTTGGAGGGTGGTATTAGGATTTGAACTCTGGCTCTCATCCAGGCTGGACAAGATTTCCACCCGTAAGCCACAGCCCAGCTCCTTTTTGGCTTTAGTTTGTTTTAGATAAGCTGTGCAGCTGGCCTCAGACCTCAATCCTCCGACCAGTGCCTCCTGAGTAGCTGGAATTACAGACACATCTCACCGGCCAGGTGTAGTGATGCCCAGGGCAGCAGGCAGTCCGTGACCAAGCCCTGAACATGAGGGCTCATTGTGCCGAGGGCCTGGCTGGACCTCCTGGGCTGACTGCAGCAGGAGTGCGGGTGATTTGGGACTGTTTTTATACTGATGGTCTCACCCCTGGTGCAGATGGCACTTCTGGCAGGCTTGGGGACCCGCTCAGGCCAGTAGCCCGGAAGGACCCAGAGGCATTGGAGCAGGTGATCTTTAAGCCCAGCCCTGGAAAAGTCTTTGCCCACGAGAAGACTCCACGGTGGGCGGTCCAGTGTGGACAGCGGTGGCGGAGGCATCTTCTGCAGTCATCTTTTACTACACAAGGCAGAGTGCAGGTGTGCAGCTGCCAAGCACAGAAACACTGGCCCCACGGCTTCTCCATCTTAAGACCCCTTTAAAGACCTCTTTAAAGACCCCAGACAGGCAGGACATGGTAGCTCATGCCTATAATGCCACCTACTGAGGAAGCAGAGATCAAGATGGTCTGAGATTGAGGCCTTCCTCAACCAACAAGCCAGGCATGATGATGCCCACTTGTAATCTCTGCTATGTAGGAAGCAAAGGTGAGAGGACCGAGTTCTGAAGCCAGCCAAGACAAAAACTGGAGAGCCTGCCTGAAAAATAATTAGAGAAACAAAAAAGGCAGGGCACGCTGGGGACACAGCTTAAATGGCAGAGCACCTGCTGGATGAGCAGGTGAACCCTGAGTTCAAGAAAGACTCCAAGGGGAGGGGAAAATGGGGAGAGAGTAAGGGAAGGAGTGAATGTACTCTTCACTGACTTACGTGACTGTAACCGCTCTGTAAATCCTTTATGAACAAGAAACATTTTAACAAGACTCCAGAAGGCTTTTAGTTAGGTGAGAGATAAATCATCTTTTCCACACTCAAGCTGAGCCATTTCTAAAATATAAAGCCCATTACATGTCCTTAGAAACAGTCCTCGAACAATTACTCCAAAAGGATGAAAAGAATGGTCCGCAGACACTGTATTGTCATCAGACCTCCTGAGGGTCTGGCAGGCCAGCAGTCAGCCGCAGCCCCGGACTTCCGCCTCCAACCCATGTGATGACGACACATCCAGGAGCCGTGGAGACCACCGCACGACAGCAGTAGAGAAAGGGTTTGTAAATGTTATTATGATAACTTACTTCGACCTTGCAGATGCCCTCAGAAGGATCTCAGGTGCTGCAGGGGACCCCAGGCCACGGCCAAGGGCTCACGCACGGGCTTAGACCTGCAGTGAGCTAGCAGGCGTGGACACAGGCTACCGTGACAGGAGGACAAGCGGGAGCCATGGCCGTCACAGAGGCAGCCTGTCCCACGGGCTGTGACAACGCCACACGCCTGAGCAGAGATAGCACATCCTCAACTTGTGCCCAAGTCAGGGATTTGCAACGTGTCCACCTTAAAGAGACTAAAAGAACTGGGCATGGTGGCTTACCTCTGTCATCCCAGCTACACAGGAGGCAGAGATCAGGAAGATCACAGTTTGAGAGAGTCTGGGGGAAAAAAGCTCATGAGAAGCCCCATCTCAACAGAGAAAGGTACCCATGACTGCGATCTTTCATTATTCCCACTACAAAGTGGTGTAAATAGGAGGATCACAGGCCAGGCAGCTTCAAGGGGAAAAGGGAGACCCGATCTCAAAAATCACCAAAGTGGATAGGGTTGGAGTGTGGCTCACCAGTAGAAAACCTGTACAACTGTGAAGCCGTGAATTCAAACCCTAGTTCACCCACCCACACACACACACACACACACACATTTAAAAAGAAAAAAAAAGACATAAACAGGAAAAACAACAAAACTCTCATTATTGTTCTACTTTTCACTTGCTAGATGGACTTGCAAGTATAAAAATAAAATAATTCGCAAGCTAAGTACTATTTCTATGCCTATCTCAAGACGTATGGGTGAAGAACAGGTGAAAGAAAGTAAACCCATTCAAGGAAGTAACTGGAAATCAGCAGTATTGGTCAGAGAATGCTGTATGATACTGTGTAACAAAGAGCCCCAATGCTTAAGAGAACATGACTTGAGCGATCTGCGGGGCTACAGGTCCCTATACTTCCACTAAGTATGGATAAACTTGGGTCCCACTCTCCCTCCCCCCCCCAATCTTTCTGCAATAAGAAGCAGGAGTGTGAGTGTGGAGGAAAAGTCCATGAACATATTGAAGGTTCTTGGGTATTGCCATTACTAACAATTCACAGGCCAGGCCCAACATCAGCAGTTGAACTTTGCCCACAGCGGGAGTGGGGCTTAACAACAATCCCATAATCACCTTGGGGTGGGAAAAAGAAAGTAGGAGAGACAAAGTTTAGGGAGCAGAGTAAGAAGTCCTGAGTTCAAGCCCTAATACTTGCATATCCACACACGTGCATGTACATGCAGGCACGTGCGCGTACGCACGCGCGTGCACACACACACACACACACACAGTCCCCTGCAAAAGCACTGGCAGTTAGACCAGGTAGGGGAAAAGAAAATCAGAACAGAAGCTCATACATAGCCCGAACTTGAGATGAAAGTTAATGCCCTTTTTTAAAAAAAATTTGTATAGCGTTAGTACTGGTACTGGAGATTGAACTCAGGGTCTGTACACTGTCATTTCGCTTTTTGCTCAAGGCTAGTGCTTTACTAGGTGAGCCACCTCTCCACTGCCAGATTTTTGCTGGTACATTGGAGTCTCACAGACTTTCCTGCCTGGATTGGCTTCGACCTGCAGTCCTCAGATCTCAGCCTCCTGAGTAGCTAGGATTGCAGGCGTGCGCCACCAGCGCCTGGCTAATGTTATTTTAACATAAACAAAATGCCCTAGGGTTTTAAACCATCAGGCACCAGTTCTAGATGCCGAGTGATAAACTTCTGGTAGCTGCCATTACAAGAAACAGATCCTTTATTTAGCAGGGGGAGAAACTGAGGCCCAGAATGAAGCAGAGGCCTTTCTAACATCATACAGCCCACGACAAAAGGGCTGGGGCTTAACGGTATCTTCTCTGTTCCAGGACCTTTGCTGCCAGGCCTCCGATGCCATTTCTACCTCCTTGCCCTCGCTGCTTTTCTGGACCATTTCAGTTTCTTAGGAGGAAGAGGAGGCACAAGAGAGGGCAGGGGCTTCCGGGAGCAAGAGATGGTTAAATAGGCAGGGCCATCAGCAACCAAAGGATATAACCAGAAATCGATTCTTGCCAGTGTTTTTCTTGCTTTCTTCCTGCCATGTACACGAATCCAGATTCCTCTTGCTTCCTCTGAGACCTGAAGAACCATGCCAGGGTTCTTGGCCCGCTGATTCCATGCCTGCGCTCTCAGAGCACTTTAAGAACATGAGCGCTGAGCCCTTTTCTTCCTGCCTCCCCACATTAAATTATACTCAGAGCTTGGCAAAGAACTCCTAACTGCCTGGCCCATTAATCAGGCCAAGCCATAAATTCCCTGCCTCATTGCCCTGTGGAAAAGCATGCTGCAAGATTGTCACACTCCTGCAGGTCAGGTTCCCCGAGCATCAATCAGGGAGTGACAGCAGGACAGCCCCAGGACACCTGCCCAGCCTGGCCTCCCGCAGCCTCTCCCCCCCACCCCCGTCTCTCTTGTGTGGCCATGTGATCTAGCCACTGGTCACTCTGGGGTCCCCATCTATTAAAACATAAATGGGAGCCAGGTACTGGGGGCTCACGCCTGTCATCCTAGCGACTCAGGAGGCTGAGAACTGAGGATCGTGGTTCAAAGCCAGCCTGGGCAGGAAAGTCTGTGAGACTGTGAGTCTGTGAGACTCTTATCTTCAATTAATGACCACCCCCCCCCCACACACACACAATGGTGCTGTAGCTTAAAGTGGCAGAGTGCTAGCCTTGAGCCTAGAAGAACCCAGGGCCTGAGTTCAAGCCCCATGACTGACCAAAAAAAAAAAAAAAGGAGGGGGTAGAGGAATAGTGAAGGACTTACCCACCTCTCCCCTCTTGGCCCAATCTTCTTCTGAATCTAAAGAGAGAATACGAAGGATCGACCACACTATTTTCCCAGGTGCACACAGACGTCAGGTCCAACCCCAGGCCTACGCACCCGATGTGGGGCAGGCCAGTCTGACTGAGCTTGGGCAGCACGTTCCACTGTGGGCCTAACCCACGCCCCCAGCCTCCTTGCTCAGACCCCATACATGCCCAGCTCCATCCCCACCGCCCTGCAGGACCTCCCAGCCCAAGCAAGGCTTGCTGGCCCTGCTGCGATACCTCAATAAGCAGTCCTCACCGGTGGAGATGGAGAGTCTGGACTGTTCCTTCCTTTCCCCTCCTGGACTGCTTTGCAAGTTTCTATGTGTACCCTAGTAGGTGATTTTTTTTTTTTTTAACACAAGAATACCGGCTCACACCTGTAATCCTAGCGACTTGGGAGGTGGACATCTGAGCCAGGCCAGGCAGGAAAGTTTATGGAACACATCTCCAATTAACCAGCGAGAAGCTGAAGGGGAGGTACAGCTCAAGTGGTAGAGCACTTGAATGAAAAGCTAAGGAACAGAAGCCTATCTTTGCACACATGCACACGCACACACTCATACACACAGTGCTCCTGGCCCATACCTACCTACCTCCCTCCTCTCTCCCTAGAATGCAAAACAAGCAAAACGCAGCCTGGAAGGCCTTGAACACCAGCAAAGGCAGCTGAGGGGAGTCGCTGGGTGCCCCGTGCCACCTCCACAGGGCATTGCTTGGCCTAGGCTTTGCTTCTCCCAGACCTTCGGTGCCAGCCCAGGTCTCTCCCTCAAGTGTGCCTGGCACAGAGCTCTTCACAGTGTGGAATGCAGCCATGAGCGGCGCCTCGTGCTCAGTGCATGAGGAAACGGAGCCTCACAACTACCTAAGGAGTGCCAACGCCCATAGGAGCTGCCTACACGCACCGCACCGTGGCAAGGTGAGCCATGAGGAGTCCAGCTGTCACAGGACACAGGCCCTGGACCGGGGCTGAGATCAGCACGGCTAGGGGACGGAGGAAGATGTCAGCTGTAACACCGGCTTCTGGGCAGGGCTGCTCCGGCCCTCAGTGCTCACTGTGCCTAGCTGTCTGGTCTGTGGCCAGACCTCTGGGTTTCTCGTGGACAAGAGTCCTCAGACAAGGCTGGACCCATGACAATGATCCACAGCCGTCCAGAGACAGTGCTTCCGTAACTTCTCACCTGAACGCCAAGGTCTTCTGACACCTATCGCTACCTCAAATAGGCGTGTGGGGTATAGTTCAAACAAAGTGTTTCATTTGATTAATTTTCAGTTGTGCTGGGTAATTCTACAATAACTAATATGAAGACTCTCCACTTCATTACATGTTGTGTATTTGGGGGAAATATCTAGGAACTTCTGGCATATTGGATAGATGCACATTGAATTTGGTAAGAAACTGACAAACAAGCAGTGTTGTTGGCTCACGCCTGTAATCCCAGCTTCTCAGGAAGCTGAGGTCTGAGGATCATGATTCAAAACTAACCCGGGGGGCTGGGAAGGTGGCTCAGTGGTAGAGCGCTTGCCTCACATGCATGAGGCCCTGGGTTCAATTCCTCAGCACTACATAAGCAGAAAAAGCCAGAAGTGGTGCTGTGGCTCTCAAGTGTAGAGCACGAGCCTTGAAATGAAGAGTTGAGGGACAGCGCCCAGGCCCAGAGTTCAGGTCCCACGACCTACCAAAAAAAAAACAACCTAGCCCAGGCAGGAAAGTCCATAAGAACACCAAACATTCCCATTGCTCATGGCTACAAAATCCCTTTGAGCAAACAGAAATGATCACAGCTGACCCCCTATGCCCAGACACCAGTTACAACGAGGCAAGATGAACTCTAGACCAGAGACACCAACAACATAACAATAAATAGCAGCTGATGTAGAATGTTTTCAGCAATTTGCATTCCAAGAAAGAGACCCCTGGATTACTTCAGAGGATAACAGAGGAGGTGACACTGCAGGACCAGCATGGCCTTTAGGACTCAAAGCTGAGTCAAAGGAGGCATCGGTGGCAGCCCTGTGGTGCAGGGGGTGTCCGCCCCCCTCCTGCTCCTGCTTCTCCTCCTCCTCTTCCTCCTCCTCCCCCTCTTCCTCCCATCCTGCCGCCTTCACTACAACTTGTACCTCTTATCTATCACTCCCAACTTTGTCTGTGTCTCTTCTACACCCTGGCACTAAATCAGGCCAACCTCTGGAGCACACTAACGTCACCATTTTCTGAACGTGTCCTGGACGACTACATAGTTCTGATCATGCATGCGCAGGCCACCCACCACCTCCCCTCATCTCCCCCCCCACACACACACACCCCAACCCAACCCTGTCTTTATGCCACAAACACTGCTCAACACTGTCCTCAAGAGACAGATGTGCAGCCTCCAACATGGCCACATGAAAACAAACTCCTCCAATCCTCCCCATTTCAGCACCTGGTACAGCAGGGCAGGGCCGGCAACAGCAACGCTTTCCACACCAAGTAACCACACAGCACTTCTTCCTCTGAAACGACGCATCCTCCAGACTTCTACCTGGAGGGAGCATCAGAAGGCTCATTATAAAAGATTGTTCCCAGATCAAATGCTGGACACAAAGCCCTGGGCCTCCCATCCATCCAACTGACCTTCAATTACAAGTCAGTGTCTTCAAGAACCTCTTGTCAGGTGGGATTCCCTCATAGAACACGATGTGGAAAAACACTTCACTGACACGCACACGTTTAAAGGATAAGAGAGCACCAAGCAGCCAGGTACGCAGGTGCATGCGGTCCAAGGCCAGGAGTTTCTGTTCTCATGGAATTTGGGGTGCATGGCCCTCCCAGGGCATGAGTGCCCTCACCAAGCCAGAAGCCCTGGTTTCTATTACATGCGTATGAGGAATTAAATCACTGGCACTTGTGATTACACATAATTCCCAGATGTGGAGGGCAATCAGAGGGTTCTAGCCTTGGAATCTCACCTGTGGTTCCTCTAATAACCAGCCTCCATCTTCATGAACACATACTCAAGTGTGACACCAAGGGGCTCATTCCTCTTCTCTGTCACAGGCAGTGAAGAAAAAGACCAAACATGTTGTTTGGCTTTTTTTTTTTGTTTTGGGGTTTTTGGTTGTTGTTTTTTTAAAATGCCATGCTGTGACCTAAACTCAGGGCCTGGGTGCTGTCCCTGAGCTGCTTTTGTTCAAAGCTAGTACTCTACCACTTGAGCCACAGCTCCACATCTGGCTTTTTTTGGTGTTTAATTGGAGATAAGAGTCTCATGGACTTTCCTGCCTGGGCTGGCTTCCAACTATGACCTTTAGCCTCCTGAGTAGCTAGGATTACAGGCATGAGCCACCAACACTTGGCTTTCTTTCTTTCTTTCTCTCTCTCTCTCTTTCTTTCTTTCTTTTTCTTTCGTTCTTTCTTTTGTTCTTTCTACATCATACTTCCCCACTTAAGTCTGAAGTAAGGTAAGGATTCTCACTCTGTGCCAGGGAACACTGCACTGGAATTATAAGATAATTAAATTATTGCTCATCACAGAATAACTAGTTAAGTACAAACAGTGCTGTACTTTAAAATATACTCATTTATAGATAATATCATCATCAGAAAAATATGAGATTCAACAGACAAATGATTCAAATCAATGAGAAAAATCTGATAAAACAGCAGGGTATAAAATTAAACATAGAAGTTGATGGCCTTCTCTGGGCGCCAGTGGCTCACACCTGTAATCCTAGCTACTCAGGAGGCTGAGAGCTGAGGATCACGGTTCAAAGCCAACCTGGGCAGGAAAGTCCATGAGACTCTTATCTCCAATAAACCACTAGAAAACTGGAAGTGGTGCTATGGCTCAAGCAGTAGAGCGCTCGCCTTGAGCTGAAGAGTGCAGGGACAGTGCTCAAGCCCAGAGTTCAAGCCCCATGACTGACCAAAAACAAAAAAGAAGTTGATGGGCTTCATATATCTGATCACAGCCAGTTAGAAGATACAGGAGAAGAAAAAATTCCAGTTACACAGAAATAAATTTTAAACAAGAAAACAATATCACAGCAAAAAATTAATGACAACTCTGAAAAACTTTCATGAGGTCATCCTCAAAACACTCCTGAAAGGCACAAAAGTATTCAACAACAACAAAAACAACAACAAAAAGAGGATTCAAAATTAAAAGAACTTAATTCTTAGCCTCCAAATTTTTTCCCCTTTTTTCTTTCTTTCTTTTTTTTTTGTTGGTTGTGGGGCTTGAACTCTGGACCTGGGCATCCCTCAGCTCTTCAGCTCAAGGCGAGCGCTCTACCACTTGAGCTACATTGCCACTTCTGATTTTCTAGAGGTTTATTGGAGATAAGAGTCTCACGGTCAAGCCGGGCGCTGGTGGCTCATGCCTGTAATCCTAGCTACTCAGGAGGCTGAGATCTGAGGATCGTGGTTCAAAGCCAGCCCGGGCAGGAGAGACCGTGAGACTCCTATCTCCAATAACCACCAGAAAACCGGAAGTGGCGTTATAGCTCAAGTGGTAGAGCGCTCGCCTTGAGCTGAAGAGCTGAGGGACAGCGCCCAGGCCCAGAGTTCAAGCCCCACGACCGACAAAAAAAAAAAAAAAGAGTCTCACGGTCTTTCCTGCCTGGGCTGGCTTTGAACTGTGATCCTCAGATCTCAGCCTCTTGAGTAGCTAGGATGACAGGCATGAGCCACTGGCACCCAGCCCAAATTTTTTTTATAATGACATATATGTGTCCTCACATATATGAAAAAAAGTTAAGCAAGGAACTAGGAAAACTCTGAAGAGATAAAATTGAAAGTATTACCCTGCTGGATAGGATGACCACACAGAGCCAGGTGTGGGAGCCATGCCTGTAATACTAGCACTTGAGAGTGGAGATAGAAAGATCATGAGTTCAAGACCAGTCTTCACTATATAACACGATTCTGTCTTTTAAAAAAAAGTGGGGAGAGAATGAGGGAAGGGGTGACATTGTCCAAAAAGAAATATACTCATGGCTGGGAAGGTGGCTCAGTAGTAGAGTACTTGGCTAGCATGCGTGAAGCCCTTAGTACCACATAAACAGAAAAAGCCAGAAGTGGTGCTGTGGCTCAAGTGGTAGAGTGCTAGCCTTGAGCAAAAGAAGCTCAGAGACAGTGCCCAGGCCTTGAGGTCAAGCTCCAAGACGGGCAAAAAAAAAAAAAAAGTACTCATTACTGACCAACTGTATATCACCTCTCTGTATATCACCTTTATCATCATAAAAATAGAAATTATTTTTTTAAAAGGTCCACAAAGACCCTATAACTGAAACATGTCTACAAACCAGCATCAACCCATTAGAAAGTCCAGAACACAAGCCAATTCACATGACAGGCGCCACACACACACACAGTGTGAATAATTTATAGCTTTTTTTTTTCCAGAGCTGAGGACCGAATTCAGGGCCTTGCACTCTTCCGCTGAGCTAAACCCCCAACTCCTCAGTGTGAATAATTTAACTTGTAGAAGAACACTTAAACACTTAAATGTCTTGGAAAGAGACGCTTGAGAAAATGAGAAACCAAGTCTATCCCTCAAAATACGCAAAATATAAAAGTCCAAACATGAAAAATCTAAACATAAAAATCACAACCACCAAAAATGTTAGAGCAGAGAAAACTTTCCAGCTGCTTCCACAGCATAGAAAGCCAGCCTTGCAGGATGTGAGACTTAAGACACAACTGCTTGTAATGTCTCGCTCTGGGTTGACTCCTACTCTAAACAAACCACAGTAAGACCCATTTGGAGGTGAGGGGCAATGAGCAGACAAATATGGACCAGATGTTTCCCACGCAGCTACAGTGGCAGGCAAATTCAACAGGAGTTTGGGAGATGCCAGATGCTCTTCAAGCCATAGCCAGGCCCTGCAGGAGAGAGACCCAGGTTCCTGAACAGAAGTGGGCACTGACAGAGGTGGCAAGGAAGGTCTGGGAGAGGACAAGAAGGAAGGAAGGAAGGGAATAGAGGAACAGAGAGGTCCAGTTTCTGTTACCTCAGTTCTCCTTGATTCCCAGCTAGCAAGAACCTGGGCTGAGCAGGAGCAAATCCTTCCTAACTAAACATTAGTTGAAGGTAAGAAGCAAGAAAGAAAATAGACTCACCACTTCCTGGTAAAGGTCACCACACAGTTAGACAGCAGGTGTCACAGGTAGCCGGCCAGTTGGTCCCCTGAAGCCTGGGTCTCTCTATAAAGCTGGATAGGTCAGTATTCATTTCTGCAAGTTTCCTTTAACACCTGCTCTAACCTCACAGTTTATATATTTTATCAAGTTTATATTTTTAATCCTTTTTTTTTTTTTGGTCGGTCATGGGGCTTGAACTCTGGGCCTGGGCGCTGTCCCTCAGCTCTTCAGCTCAAGACAAATGCTCTACCATTTGAGCCACAGCACCACTTCTGGTTTTCTGAATGGTTTATTGGAGATAAGAGTCTCACACTTTCCTGCCCTGGCTGGCTTTGAACTGCGATCCTCAGATCTCAGCCTCCTGATTAGCTAGGATTACAGGCGTGAGCCACCAGCTCCTGGCTCTTATCTATTTAATCTTTCGAGTGCTTTTCTCTATTTGTTCTTTTTCTCCTTTTCTGGTAGTGCTGGGATTGGATCATGGCCTCACATGTTGGGTATCTTGTGAGAAATATTCTTGCTTTATGACTGTCTGGCCTGGACTGCAATCTTCCTATTTGTGTTTCTGTTTGTCCCTGGCATGACAGACATGAGCCACCATAGACAGACATTGTAGACATTGTGCCTCTCCCCCAGCCTGAATGATAGGCACACAGCACTGAGCCCAGACACTGGTCAAAACAGAGTCTCGTAAAGACATATTTCCTAGGCTGGCCTTGAACTATGACTAAAGGCTTTCTTCTTTGATGACTCTTGAGGTATCATTGTAACACATGGCCGCTGCATAAGACTGGTTAAGAAGTACTTGGGTCTCTAGGGACCAGCTATTTAACCTCAAACTCTCCATTAGCACAGATTTTTTTTTTTACAATTTAGGCTTATACATCATATCATTGCATATAAAATATTCAAAGAACCAAAGAAACAGTCATTTAGAAAAATTGGTTCTAGACCCCTCAAACCAAATCCCCTTGGTGCCTCCACCATGCTCTAGAGAGAGGCTGTGGCTAAATCCCACTCTGGCCTCTTCAAGCCAGCTTGTGTCCGCCTACCTGATCGCAGCCCCAGGCCCGTGGCCGTGGGCAGTTCTCCCCGCATCAATGGAGAATAACATAGCTGAACGCCCAGCCCTGAGCTTCCTTCTTACACAAACAAAATAACCTACCCCCAAATGGCACTCATGAACAGAGGCCAGAGGAGCTGTCCCTGCTGGCCCAGGTTCCTCTACTACCAGAGGGGTAGAACCTCCAGCTATAAAAAGTTCTTCCAACCACAGGGGTGCAATGGTGTTTCTCCTCCCAGATTCCCTGAGCAACTTCTTCCTGAGTCACTCCCATATTGCTCTATCAGCAATATGTTTAAAAAATAACTTCTTTCAGGTGCTGGTGGCTTGCACCTGTCATCCAAGCTACTCAGGAGGCTGAGGTATGAGGATCACGGTTCAAAGCCACCCTGGGTAGAAAAGTCTCGGAGACTCTCTTATCTCCAAATAACCACCAGAAGTGGCACTTTGGCTTAAAGTGGTAAGAGCTCTAGCCTTGAACAAAGAGCTCAGGGCCAGCGCTCAGGACCCAAGTTCAAGCCCAACAACTGAAAAAAAAAAGAAAATAAAAACTTCTAGGAGCTTTCAGAAAGAGATTCAGATGATTAGGCCAAAGGGGCTTATATCCAGAAAGAAAGACCTCCTATTCATTCATTCCTATCTATCCACCCATCATCCATCCCACCTTCCATCCATCCATTTGTCATCATCATCCATCATCTATCCATCATCTGTCCATCCATCACCCTTCTATCATCATTGTATATCTGCCCATCCACCCATTCAACATCATTCATCCATCCAGCCTTCCATCTGTCCATCCTTTCAACATCATATCCATCCATCCATCCACCCATCCACCCTATATCCATTACGATCCATCCATCATCACCCATCTATTCTTTCATCATCCATCCTTCCATTCATCCATCTACCTTCCAACCATCATCCATCCGTCACCATTCATCTATTATCATCCATCTTTCCATCCATCACACTCATCCAGCCATCCTTCCATTCATCCATTCACCTTCCATTTATCATCATCTATCCACCCATATATCCGTCATCATCCATCCATCCTTCTATTCACCCATCCATCCATCAATCCTACATGTATCACACACCTCCTAAAAGCCTCTGCCTTCCAGAGCGACAATCCCTAGAGTCAGGGAGACAGATATGGTGAGTGCTGTGGCAGGCTCCTAGGGGCAACCACTAGGCGCCAGGCAACAGAGCCGGGAACCCTGGTCACCAGGTTGAAGGCTGAGGTTGAGGATGAAGCTGGTGAAGACCAGAAGAGTGTCAAGAAGGGCTGGAGGGCCAGGCAGGCTGCCGTGAGGCAGAGGCTGTGTGCAGGAGGTTGGCCGGTGGCAGAAGCGGAGGTGAAGATGTCACCGAAGGAATTTCCCAAAACCTTGTATGTTATCTTCCTGCGAGAGGGGCGGGGTTTTTGAGACAGGGAAATGCTTGGGAATGCTGGGAGCTTGGTCTTTCAGTGGACACAGACCAGAGCAGGGGTGGGCAAGGCTTGGAAGAATGGGGGGGGTCATGGGAAATATGTGGGCTCTCACCTGCAAGCCTAGGCTTGACCTGTAGCTCCAGTTACAGATCCCGGGTAATGGTCCCCCCAGATCCACGCTTCTAGAACCATCCATAACAAGTAGAGTGTATGGATCTAGGTGCTAACGCCTAGAATCCCACAGAAACCTAGCAGGGAGGGCATTACCACACCCCCATTTCGGACAGGTATTGTGGCTCAGCACCTTGCTTAAGCCCCAGGTAAGAAGTGGACTTCAGCAGCAAGATGGGCTCATAAGTGAGTGTTGGCCGATTGCCGACCCAGGAGGGAAGGCCAAGCCAAGACGCCCTGGGGGTGTCAGGAAGCTGGAAAAAGCTCACTGTGCTACACAGCCCCCGCCAAGTGTTGCTGTGGGTCCTGTGGGTCTGGGGAAGGGTTTCCGAGTCCCGATGTTAATGGCGATCATGGACTTGCAGCAGGAATGGTCAGTACCACCTGGAATTCAGGACTTTCACAGCCTTGTTCATTAATCCTTCTCCTCTCTCTGGCCTTGCCAGACACACAGCAGTGACCTGGACTGTTTGGGGGTGCTGTACCGCGAACCTGGGCCTGGGTGGGTGCCCCACACAGGACTCCTCCGAATCACCCTCCAAGGGATGTGCTGTCATTCCCATTTTAGAGCTGAGGAAAAACAGAGCTCGGGAAGACTAACTTCCCTGAGGACGCACAGCTAATATCACCGATCTGTGATTGGAAATAAGAACGCACAGCACTGCTAAGCATTTTTCGTGCCTCTCAAGGCAAGGCATTCATTCTGCAGGTGATTTATCTCAAGGATATCTTGGTAGAGGGGATGAATTTCTAAAGCTGGGCATTGGTGGCTCATGCCTGTAACCCTACCTACTTAGGAGGTTGAAATCTGAGGATGGTGGTTCAAAGCCAGCCCAACCAGTAAAGTCTGTGAATTTGTTGTTGGTGGTGGTGGGGTTTGAACTCAGGGCCTGGGTGCGGTTCCTAAGCTCTTAAGCTCTCAGGCACTTTGAGTCACAGAACCACCTCTATTTGTTTTGTATGTTGGAGTGGCTAATTGGAGACACATGGGAACTTTCCTGCCCGGGCTGGCTTCAAACCATGGTCCTCAGATCTCAGCCTCCTGACTAGCTGGAGTTACAGGTGTGAGTTACTAGCACCCAGCTAGCAGAATGTTTTTTTAAATATATGTTACACACACACACACACACACACACATAAACTGGAAATCCTCCCAAGGGGAACAACACTTCCATGAAGTTCAAAGTAGTGTCAATCATCTGCATCAGTTAAGTATGTTTTTTATTAGTATATGTTACTTGTACAAAGGGGACGGTTCTGTGGACCTTCCTACAGGCCATCCAATCCACCTGATCTAACTTGCTCCATCATCTCGCTCCCTCACAGCCTCTCAGCTCTTTTTTTTTTTTTGAACCACATCTCCTCTTAAAACAAAATGTAAAAGCTTTCCCCGTGGCTGGGTGTGGTGGCTGGCGCCGGCATGGTTCAGGGTCTGAGCCTGGAGGACAGTGGCGTCTTCGCAGATCTCAGCTGCACGGGCCCCTCAGGACCCCGGGACCCCCACTCCTCCACTTGGCTTATTTCTTCTCTGACTCGGGTCTTTCCCACTCCTGAGGACCCCAAGGGGCATGCTTTGGGCTGTTTTCCTTGTTGGGAGCCTTCCTCGTTTGGGGTCCTTGGGTCACAGCCTCAAGTCAAGGCTGGCTTGGCTCCAGGGCCGCAGGCCAGCCAGGCGCCAGGCCCCCTCTGGCTGGCAGGCAGGCTCTCCTGCCGGGGAAGGGGAGCGGTGGTTTCCTTTCTTGGATCTGGTCCCTGTGGGTTCTCACCACCAAGTGAGGCGGGCAGAGCTCTCATCAGACAAGACTCCACTGGGGAGCAAGACTCTGGCTGGTGCAGCCCCCTCCCCATCCCCAGTGGTGGGAGCCCCCCCCCCCAGCTCCTACCTGGCCTGGAACTTGTCCAGATGTGGGTCACTGTAGCCATGGTGGCGGTGGGAGGGACCAGATCATCAACACCCACTCTCTCCCAGGCCAGAATGAAAGGAATTCTAGGAAGTACAGCTACGCAAGGAGGGTTCAACAGTAATCACAGCCCAGGACCTGGGCAGAGGCACCCTGGGTCCACCCCTCCCACTGCTCCCAGGTCATGAGGGGGTCCCCCCGGGGGGGAGGGGGGCAACCTCCACCCTACCGACATATCAAACTGGTCAGGGAGACAGGCTGGTATGAGGCCCAGCCCACGTTGACAAGTAGAGGGCTGCCCTGTGGTTTGCACTTGAATCCTGGAAACTCTACCTCAAATAAATTATCTGTCTTAGGTGAATACTCAAACCCCAGGACTGGATTTTGTCCCGGCTTTGCCTTGTAAATTGTGGGTACTGTGATGCAGATGGACTGGCTTTCTGCTTAGCCTATTCTTATATTTCATGTAAGAATGAAAAACATTGTGAGAAGCTGAGCTAGCCTCACAGACAGCTAACCACAAACTTTATGCAGAGAGGACTGGTACTGGATGCTAAACTCAGGGCTTCAAGCTTACTCAGCTGGGACTCTGCTCCTTGAACCATGCCCCCAGCCCAGCATTTTGCTGGTTAATTGAAGATGGCATCTACATACTTCTCTGCCAGGGCTGGATTTGAACTGCAGTCTTCCAGATCGCAGCCTCCTGAGTGGTTAGGATTACAGGTGAGGCTCTCAACAAATTAAAAAAAAATTTTGTGTGTACATGCTTGTATGCTGGGGGTGGGGCTTGATCTCAGGGCGTGCGTTTGTTGCTTAGCTTTTTGGCTCAAGGTTGGCACTCTACCACGTGAGCCACACCTCTATTTCCAACCAAAGTTTTTGGGACTAGCAGTGCCAGTCCTGGGGCTTCAACTCTGGGCCTTGGTGCTGTCTCTGAGCTTTTGGCGCTCAATAGTAGTGTTCTACCACTTGAACCACTTTGTTTCTGATCCTTAATTGGAGCTCTCACACTTTCCTGCCTGAACTGGCTTCAAACCACAACCTTCAGATCTCAGTGTCCTAAGTAGCTAGGATTACAGGGGTGAGGCATGAGAACCCAGACAAAGTCATTTTTCTAACGAGCAGGGGGAAGGTAGTAGTTAGCTTCCAGCTGCTTTTAAAACGTGGATGATAATCTTGTAAATCCCCAAAGCTTATCTAATGTCAATCTGATTTGTAAACTGAAAAGTGATCGGTGTTTTCTGCTCCAGGCGAGCTGGCTTTCTGCAGGCTGCAGAGCTGGCGCGTACCAGGCAGGGTGGGCGGGGCAGAGAGGCCCGGCAGGGCAGGGCCGCTGGCCACATGGGCTCCAAGGCCTAATGACAAGGCTTGCTGAACGCATGCTTGCTTCTTACCTTGGCCGTTCCCAGATGGCCTCCCTGTCAGAAAAAATCCTACTGAACACTATCCGATGTTTTATAACATTTAAGCACCGACCATGTCAAAGCAAAATTCTAAAACAGCAAAACCAACTAGTGAAGCCAAGTTCACATGCAGTCAGACTCCAGAAAGGAAAATAAACCTCACAACAACCCTGTTCAGATACTTGTGGAAAGTCCCACCCCTCTAGATCCTCCCCCTCACCTGCTGAAGACCCACCCTCTGTACTTTTAAGTTCTAGCTCTTCCACATGTCCTAAGATTTGTATGTACAAGGTCTCACTGAAGCTGCACAAAATCCTGTAATTGGACAACAGAGCTGGAGGCTGCAGTCTGGGGCCTTGAACCCCCCTCCCCCAAACAGTACATGTACTGTTAGGATATAATCTAATGAATTCCTTCTCGTGGGACATCAGAAAGCTACTGAGACAGGATATCCCATGGACCCCTTCACTAAGAGATTACCTTGTGCCTGTATTGTGTCTTGAACTCGGGGCTTGGATACTATCTCTGAACTTTTTCACTCAAGGATGGTGTTCTATCACTTGAGCCACAGCTCCACTTCTGGGTTTTTGATGGTTAGATACAGGTGTCTCACAGACTTGCCTAACAGGACTGGCTTTGAACTGTGGTCCTCAGATCTCAGCCTTCTAAGTAGATAAGATTGCAGGTATGAGCCACTGGTACCTGGCTTCATTTGGCAGCTTCCAGGCCTGTTAGAATAACCTTGTAGTGCAACTACTGCATGCATATGAACACCAGTAGTAAAACAGAAGGATGTTCTTGAATTCAAGCTAACAGGTTAGCTAACAGAGGCCTCTTTCTGTCCCCCCCCCCTCCACTGGCTGCAGGTAAAAGCGCACATGCTCAGACCCTACCCCAACTCTTTTCAAGCAATGTAATGACATTTTTGTAAAGACCTTGAAAGCTGCCGCCTCACACTCATGTGTATTAACTTAGCAGTTTGAGATCACCAGAGCTCACCCAAACTGCCCTTCGTCTGCTCGGGCCCTAGCCCACCCCGGATCAGCACTTGTGCTTGTCAGAAGGGATGTAGAGACTGTGCTCCGGCTCAGTCACGCCTTGTCTTTACAGGCATCACATCATACCACCAGACGCTCCTCCAGCCCAGAGGGCACCAACCAACCCATATCCCCACAGCCATCACAGTTTATGCAGCTCTTCTCTGTAACAGCCAGTGAGGGCAAGCCAGCATCCCACGCTGCCCCAACCAATTCCACTTTCCATCTTCACAGGAAACTCCCGCCGCAGCCACACCTGTTATGAACCGGCAGATGCCTCCATAGCCACCGTGTGAACACTGCCGCTCGTGCCCAGGGCCAACATCTCCCTTCCTCTGGTTTGTGAATAACTCTCAAGACAGTTGTAGAGACTAATGAGGTGCTGGGAGCTATGTTAGAATAAAACCCTCAGGTAGCAACTCTGGAAAACTGGAAAGGTAACCAATAAATCAAGGTCTTTCAAAGTGTAAACACTAATGCCCACACTGGCCTTCCCACGATGTCACAGGCTGAGGCAAAGCCCAGGGGCAGCACCGTCCACAGCCTTGCCCCACCCCACGCGCACGCAGCCGCTACCTTGTCTTCTGGTCTTCGCTTCTGCATGGAGGCCCACCATCTTTGTTCAAGCTCAGCAGGCCTTCCATCAGCCATCCCAAGCCTGCCCATGCTCTGCCCCTTCACAACCCGACAGACAGGTTAACACTTGAGGGGAAGCCAGAGGGGTGTGGCTGGCTGCCTGCACCCCTTGCTGCCCCAAGACTCAGGTTTTACAGGGCATGACCAGAAGCTCGTGCAAAGCTGAAACAAGTGAGTCCCAACCGCCACCCCTCTCTCACAGGGAGAAAAGGTAAAAAATGACTTTATTCTTCACTGCACATTGAAAGGAAACCTGAGGCTCGGGGTACCTAGTTCTCCTGGGTTTAAACCAGCGTTTCGTTGGAGAAATGCCTTGCTCTGCTCTGAAGTTCTAAGAATATTTTTTGAAAGTGATAGATACCTTTTGCTGTCAGTGTTAAGAAAGAAGACCCTCAGTTCTTTATCACTTCTCACCAAGAGTAGCTGCCAGGTGCTGAGGAAACCACCAATGGCCACGAACCACCTACCTCATCCGAGTTTCTACCACACGTGATACCTGGTCCAGAGGGAAGCCTATGGGACGTGCGGAGTGGACGCAGCCACATGAATACAAAGACCTAAGTGATTTCCTGCAGGTTTCTCCTGCCTTGTTTTCTATGCTGAAAATGACTTAGTCTCTACTTCCACTCAGAAAATCAAATAAGGAAGGAGCATACTTCTGCTTTCCGAGCAATGACAGATTTTGAAAAAGGGAGCAGTCTCAGAATATACTAGTCACGCATGGCTTTTGTCCCGTTACACATCCGCTCTCTAACTTTCCTCTTACCTGACATGAAAGGGAATTCATATACTTGGAATAAACCATTTGATCTGTGGCATCTGGTCATCCCTGAACAACAGACATAAAATACTCAGCTGGTACTGAGGGCTGAACACTTCTGGTTCAGCCTGGCTGTGATTTTATGCGTTTTCACACTAGAGGAATGTGAAAGAAGTTGGCCAGCCTACATTGAGAGGTTCAGTGGCAAAGTCCCCAATGCCGTTTAGGGGAGGAGCCTCGTGTGACTGCTCGACATGTACTTCTATTACTCAGCACAGAAAGTAGAAAAGCCTTGGGTTCTTTTGTTTTTCAGCCCAACCTCACAAAAACATACCACTTTATCCAGGCGAAGCCTCCGTTCTCCTATGTAGGAAGTTCCACTTTGTGTTGCCAGCCTCAATTTTACAGAATTACATTTACTCTTTTAACATTTCTTACCTGGTGAGTGCCAGCTTAGAATGTATGTATGCAGGTTAGGTTACACAAAGAGAAGGCCTGTTGTTAGAAATCTACTGTCTGTCCTGGCATGCTCACAGGAGGATTCTGTGGTTTCTCTCCTTCAACCGAGCAGACGTAGTCTTAGAGAACACGCGAATGCACATGTCCACTGATAATGCTACCAACTGAAATGTTAACACTGGCAACTGTGTGTTTAAAAAAAAAATCAAAATGAATGTTAAAAATCAAATGATCTGTTAAACCTCCAGCTTTTACTTTCAGACATATTTTTACCCTATGTTGATGAAACTCAAAAATTTTCTTTTTTATACATTTGACTAAATACTCAGTATACCTACCAGACCTGCACCAGGTTAATTGCATAGGAAGATTTTTTTTTTACTATATTTACATTTTTTCTTAAATTAATTTTAAAAAAGCATAGTAAAGAGTCTGAGGACAAATTATTCAACTGTTTATCATACATAAGACCGCATGACTATAATACAAAGGGGGTTCTTGTTTTCATTTAACGTTACAATATACACAGCAAGTCCGGACTAGATCTTACAATCTGAACACAGGTATTTAACCTTTTCCATGCTGCTTATGTTTACAATGCACAGAAGTCCTGTAACCAAACTGTGTAGTAAAGCACACAAAACTGGACTGTAACGTAACACAGTATGCAGAAGCATTGGATTTTATGATTTTCTTTATGTAAGTATCGGCTTAAAAACTGCTTTCATTTTTTTGGTGCTTGCTAAGATGTGGCAACCAGCACAGAAAAAAAAAAAAAAAAAAAAGAGCTGACCACACAGTGTCAGCCTTCTAGTCCACACTCCTGAACGGCAGTAACTAGTGAATCCCTTCGGGTATTGCTAGACTCGAGATGATATCCTTTTATTTACTGTAAACCTTTATGAACTACCAAGTTCAAAAAAAGAATCCACAGGCTTGACATTTAATTACAAAATAAATATGGATTTCCTGATTAACAACAAAAAGCTTTTGTGGTTTATAAAAACGATTATTTCCAAGGTTCCATTCACAGTTACATAGTCATTAAGCCTTTCTTTTGTCACTGTTACATATAAAAACCTGCTTTTCTTCAGAAAAAAGTTGACCTAGTCAGCCACATGGAGTTGACCACTAAAAAGTAACATGGTGCTCTGCTGAGTTGTTCCGAGCAGGGGTTTCGGCAGAGGTAGATTACTGCTTCTTTTCTAGGCTTTTCTCGATCCTGGACAGGTAAATGACTATATCTTCATTCTCCCACTTCAACCGCTCTAAAGGATAACATCCTGAAATTGGTCAATCTAAAATGGGAACACAAATTTAGCGACTGCCAGACTGCGTTACATTAAGGCAGCATTATCCCCAAAGCGAGGCACTGTTAAATACCAGCCTGTTCACTTCGGGTCATGCTGAGGTTCTGCTTTACTCCTGCTCCTAATTTGGACCTATTGGTGCAACCACGGTCTTGCGTTCAAGTCGGGTAATCAGGAATACAAGATCACTGCTGGCTCCACAGCTCCTGGGTCCAGGGTCCCTTTACCTTCAGAAGCCTGAACACATTTAGAATGTGACAGATGTCATGATCTTGAATTAGATGTCAATCTATTATGTTCAGTACACAGATTGCTGTAAATGTATTGGCTATGGATTCAACAACAGTTCCAGTTTTGTTTAAGCAATAGTACAGCCATAATTTTCAACTGACATTTAAAAATGGTCTAGTTACACCTTGTGTCAAAGTGCAGAACTGCTACATTATTGGTTACAGACATCTATGTGCTATAAAAACAGCTTTGGTACAATAAATTATCAAAAAAGAAAATAAATTTTTGTAAAATTCACAGCATAATTGTGAGGCAAAAAAGCAGTCACATAAAATTCTGCATTTTTAAAAATGTTCAGGATGAACAGAAGACATCTTTGTGCAGAAGAAATGGTGGAGATACCACGTGCCGAGAAAAAGCAAAAGTAAGAAGCAGGAAGGGCCACAGCTGTAGCTGCTCCCATCAAAGCAAACCACCACTTCTGTGACCTTCGACCAATAATGAAGTCAACTTCATGACACACGCAAAGTCACCTTGCAATACCTTACAATTAGTGGGTCACAAAAGTCTATTTTAAAAGAAAGGCCTCTTGAAATACCCATTCTCTGTGTTTTCAGCATTAAGGACTGTCTGCAAAAGCACGTCCATAAGTGATTGCATCTGAAATGGTAGGCTCTTCTAACTCCGAGTCCAAATCCATAAGGCCAAAGGTTATCCCAAAGACCACCACTCACACCTCCCCAGGACTGGCCACGACTGACCCGTTGATTGCTTCTCAGTGCACCTTGGTTAGGAGACCAGTCATGTTCCATTCCTATCCTCCCGTGGCCTCTACCACGGGAGACCCCCAGGATCCCATGTCACCGCTGCTTTGCTCCTCAGTATGTTCAGATAGGAGAGTTCTGATCCCCGCCACTTAGCATGCTCAATGTGCCTTACAAACGTCAACACAGCGTCCCTGTCACGCGGCTGAAGACGGTGTCTGTGTAAGCTGGAGGTCCCTCTTCCTTACAGTACTGCATTTTCCGTGCCCAAGTGTGTTTCGAGGACTTAAAAACCCAAATTTCCCACCCATCCCTACCCAAAACAAAACAACAAAAACAGGGAAAAGGAGGAGGCGGGAGGGGGCGGGGGGGGGGGGGGGGGTAGAGAGGGGGAGAGGAGAGAAGGGGGGAGAGAAGGGGAGAGGGATGGGGCAGAAAAAGGAAACAAAACAAAACACCCTCACGGGGCCCTTTATGCAAATTATGTGCATTGCCTTTTTATGTTAAAATTAGTTGGCAAATGACCAAGACCAACATCTGAACATTAACTTTTGTTGAATAGAAAGACCAAAAAAAAGAAAAAAAAACCCACTATGACTGGAGGTGGCAAGTTAAATGGGGGAGGAAAAAGAGGATACCTCTGAGCTATCCATGAAGATGGGTTTGGACATGGCTCTTAAAAACTTCATTGTCCCTTTGCAATCTTTTCAAGTTTAAAAAAAAAAAAGTCAGCTTTGCCCTCTTGTAGCGGTTCAGTGTGTTAATCTCCTTCTGATTCAAGCAGCTTTGCACTTTGTTTTTTGGAAAAAAACACCACTTCTATAAAAACACACAAGAAACAAACTCAAGTTTCAATGTAGTCACGAGCTAGCCACAGGACTCTGTTGCACACAGACTCCTGTCATGGGGGACTCTTCTCTATCCGCCCCCTGCCTCATCGTCAGATGCCCTTCAGTCATGTAATGTGCAGGACCTGTATTAGCAGAAAATTGGTATGTTGGGTGTCCAGCTATGCCAGTCTCTTGGCGGGGATTGGAGTAGACGGTCAAATTAACGTCCATAGCTCCGTTCTGTCCAAAGTCCAAGGTATTAGCAGCCACTGGGCGGTTCTGGTAGGCCTGATTGCCTTGATTCCCAGTAGAGGAGGAAGATGTGGAGGAAGAAGTCGTTGAGGAAGACAGGGACGTCATGGAGTGGTGACTGTGGCCAACCTCCATGGAATCCTGGGTAGAGGAGCTATTTGTTGGAGAATTGTAGACCCTTGGCCTGGTCCGGTTACCCAAGGCTTGCTGTCCATGGTGGTGGTGGTGGTGGTGGTGATGGTGGTGGTGGTGGGAGCTGTTTCCATGGTGATGATGCAATGCATTCTGCTGAGGGGCGACATGAAAGGTGGTTTCTTGAACGGGGTGAGTCTCAACAGTGACTTGTGTAGGAGCTTCAGTGCCTGACCAGCCAAGGGGAGCCGGAAACTGCTGACGCACCTATGAAGACACATTTTCCAAGGATTATTAAGAGTATTTATTCTAATCTGCAATCCCTTCAGCATTTACATTACCAAGGAAGAGGTTTTTGGTGCTTTTAACAGACTCTCAGGATTCACTGTCATTTTGTCCTTGGAAGTGATGTCTAAGGCAGGGCAAACTTCTGTGAAACAGATCCTCAATCTGACCTCCTCCACCCACCTCTACTGCCACCATTCAGCTTAGCTACTAGCAGAATGTTCTCCAAGGCAGGCCTTGCCCTTCTCTGGGCCCTCCTCCAAACAGAAGCAGGACCGTCCCTTTAAAGCTCAGATCCAATCATGTCCCTTGTGAAATCCCTCCAGTCATCTACTGCTCTTAGGAAAACAATGCCATTTCTCTAATCCTTTCCTTTTTTTTCTATCTCCCTCCTTTTCATTTTATTTTTATGCTGGAATCAGGAATTCAACTTGAGGCCTAGCACCCTCGATCCATTTTCCTGCTCGTGGCTGGCACTCTACCATGTGAGTCATGGCTCTGGTCTGGCATCTTTGTTGTTGACTGGGTATTTCTCCTGGGACAGTCTCTCCAGGCTGGCTGGCAAACGTGGTCCTGCTCAGCAGCTGGCGCAGCATTACGGGTCTGAGCCTCCAGCACCGAGCGGCCCCATCTCTTTGTCATCATCACCTGGGCTCAAACCACACCGTCCCTTCTTTTCACTCTTCCACCTGGCAAGGTCTTTAACTGCTTCAGTGCATGTGGCACTGTTCTCTTCCACCCAGAACACCCTTTTCTATCTGTGCTGGACGTCATTTTCTTATACTTCCGCCGTTCCAGAGCCTTCCCTAACTAACCACTTGGCTAATGCTGTCTAGCCTCTCTGCCACAGGCTACTGGCTGCACTTCAGGACTTTATTGCTCTCATTCTTATACTGTACTTTCCAGCTCCCCTCGGACTAGGTACGACTATGTCCTAAATTACTGATGGAGTGAGGATGAGTGCATGTCACTGTTAGCCTGGCACTCGAAATGCCTCAATTCTGTCTTGTGGCTATTGCTCAGTGGGCAAGTAAGGCCCTTAAGGGTGGTAGATCCATTACTTTCAACACCGGCTCTGACTTCAGATAAAGAAGGGAGCAAACCCCCATGGGCAGCCTTCCAGTTTGCACACTGGGGGAGGGTCCTGCCATCCATTTGCCCTGCTTGACTCAATAGATCTCACCCAACACATTTAGTCATGTTCCAAATCACTTTATCCTTTATTTTTCCTTCCATGGGGAATGACTACAAGGCTCTATCTTTGAATAATACTCCCAGACCCTTCTCTTGTTTTGTCTTTCCTGTTCTCATAGCAAATACTACATCTTTCATTCATGTTTTGTTATATCATTTTTATCACTGTAAGCTCTGAGAAGACAAAGACTTTTGTCTCTGCCAGAGGCTCATGCCTGGAATCCTACCTAGCTCATTAGAAGGCTGAGACCTGAGGATCCAGGTTCAAAGTTAGCTTGGACAGAAAGACTCCTATTGCCCATTGAACAGTAAAAAGCTGGAATTAGAGGTATGGCTGGTGGAATACCAGCCTTGAGCAAAAAAGCTAAGCAAAAACTTTAGGCCTTTGAGTTCGAGCCCATTACTGGTGCCCGTGCATGCATGCATGCACACACGCAAGCGCACGCACATATGCGCACGCGCGCACACACACACACACACACAAAGACTCTGTCTCTATCACCAGCTGCCAATATTTATTGTTAGACCAAACATTTTACCCAAATCTCCAGCGTGAGCCTAAAACCTTGGACAGTGTTTAAAGCGCGTGTGCATGTGTGGATGTAGGAACGTATGTATGGTTGCTCCTTGGTATCAACAGGGGACTGATTGCAAGATCCTGTGGATATCAAACCCCATGGATGTCTAGCTCCCTATGTAAGGCAAGCGTCATTTATGCACATCTATTTTAAATAATTTCTAGATTACTTATAATATCTAATACAATAGAAATACTATTAAGAGTAAATACACTTGTTTAGGAAATGACAAAAAAAAGTCTATGCTCACTACATACAAACTTTCCTTTCTAACCATTCACGCGAAACCCATGAATGCAGATCCTACCACTATGGGGGGCACTGTGCCGTGTCTGTATACCTGTGAAAAAGCTTCATGTACACATTCAGCATGGTAGGAGTTTAGCAACAATAGCTGATAATAATAGTACAATCATAATACTACACTGCAGTCAAAGTTCTAGTAAATGGCCTCTCTCAAAACACCTTATAGTACTTTGACATTTTCACTAAGGGAAGCCGTAAGCACGTGAGAGATTCTCTGTGGCCTATGGGAATCGCCAGCATCATCACATGTGTGCTCTGGAACTGTTACTGAGAACATTTGCTAATGGAAAACAAGCGTGTGACAGACCCACTGTCACCGACCGCTCAGGCGTCCCCTCTATGACAGTACACAGGGAGTGGGTGCAACGTGGAGAAAGCTGGACAGAGCGCCAGAGAGCAGGAGTGTGTGAGATGCCACCACACTACGCAAGCATACACAATTGAAAACAATTCTATTTCTGCCAGGTACCAGTAGCTCACACCTTTAAGCCTACCACTCAGGAGGCTGAGATCTGAGGATCATGGTGCAAAGGCCATACCAGGCTGGTAAGTCTGTGAACAAAAAGTCAGAAGTAAACTGGCTCAAATGGTAGAGTGCCAGCCTCGCACATAAAAGCTAAGCACCCAGGCCCTGAGTTCAAGACCCAGTACTGGCAAAAACAACAAAAACCCAACAATTATTTCTGGAATTTTCCATTTTAATATTTTCTGGCCTCACAGGAATCCGCAGATAAAATGAAGCTATAAACTGTAAAGTTTTCAGTGAAAAAGAAAACTGGAGGGGAGGGGAGAGGAGGGCAAGAGTATGGGATGCAGTGCTGGGAATCTGGCCCAGGGCCTCGCACGTGCTAAGCAAGTGTCCTCAAGGTTATGGCTCCCCAGAGTTGTATGTGTGTGTGCATATGCGCACACATGTCTGTGTGAATACACAGATACGCCAATACTAGAGTTTAAACTCAGGGCCTCGAGTGCTTAGCATTTTAGCTCAAGGCTGGCACTTTTTAACACAAGCCACACCTCCACTTCTGGCTTTTTGGTGGTTAATTGGAGGTAAGTCTTAAGGACTTTCCTGCCTCAGATGGCTTTGATCTGGTATCCTCAGATTCCAGGCTTCTGAGTAGCTACGATTATAGATGTGAGCAACTGGTACCCAGAGCATGGTGCTTTAAATACTGACTCTACATGTCTCCGAGGGGCTGAAGAAGCATGCAGAAGATGATTTGATAGTTGATAAATTGATAGTTATCTAAATGACAACGCACCTCACTCTTTGACTTAGCAATTTCACTTCCAATTGCATACAGAAATGTATACAGACAAATTGCATGGGTGAATGAGATATTCCTAGTTTTGCTATCCTTTCTGGAGGCATTTTATGACAGTGCAAGAAAATTCAAGTGCATGTTTCCCATCAGATCTCCATATGCTGTACCTTAGGTACCATACTCATCCCTACACATTTTCAAAGTCTTGATTTTCCTACAAGTTTGTCATATAATTTGCAGCTCTTTCTATGAATTCATAGAAGGTTGTTACTTATGCTTCATTTCACTAGTCCCCTATATATTTGATATTGTTTCCAAAAAGACTGTTTCCAATCTTTTTTGTTATAACAAATGACAGTATGGTTTTTTTTCTTAAAAAAAAAAAAACCTTGTACACTAGTTTTTACTAAAAATTAGGTGGTTAGATGATTTGGGATGGAAAAATTTTTCACTGATCCTCTTTTGTATTTAACTTTTTTTTTTTTTTTAAGTCAGTCATGGGGCTTGAACTCAGGGCCCGGTGATGTCCTTGAGCTCTTTCGCTCAAGGCTAGTGTTCTACCACTTTGAGCCACAGCACCACTTCCAGTTTTCTGGTGGTTAACTGGAGATAAGAATCTCACAGACTTTCCTGCCTGGGCTGACTTTGAGCCGCAATCCTTAGATCTCAGCCTCCTGAGTAGCTAGGATATGTAACTTTTTTTTCGTGATCTGATTGTATCAACTACCAAAAATTACATTAACATGCTAGGTAGTGGGTGTAATCTTGTACCCCAACTACTTAGGGAGCTGAAGCAGAGAGGACTGTGAGTTGAAGTTCAGCTAAAGCAAAAGAGCAAGACCCCACCTCTACAACAATAAAAATTAAATAAGAAAGGATTTGAGGAAAATGTTGACTTCTGTTAAAAACAGTTGGAGAGTGCTCCCATGCGCTGTCCCTGGGCTGCTTTTTGCTCAAGGCTAGCACTCCACTACTCCAGCCACAACTCGCTCCACTGTCCTGCCAAGGCTGGCTTTGAATCTAGATCCTCAGATCAGCCTCCTGAATAGCGAGGAGTACAGGTGTGAGGCCCAAGAGCCCAGCACTAGGTACTTTTAATGTGTTTATGGCACTTAATATATCTGGAAGAGTGAAAGGAAGAAGACAGACTTTGGAAGTACGAATGACATTTAAGATTTGAAGCACATCATCTCCAAGAAAAGTGGGGAAAAAAATACTTTCTAGGCAAAGAATACAGGCAATTCAAGAAGAGAGGGGAGGATTAGAAGGGGGATAAAGAGATACTAAGATTGCAAAACTTGAGTAAGTGCAATGAGAAGAGAAGAAGGTAAGTGCAGAGCTAAAGAATGATTTAGCCGGGCGCTGGTGGCTCCCGCCTGCAATCCTAGCTGCTCAGGAGGCTGAGATCTGAGGATCATGATTTGAAGCCAGCCCAGGCAGAAAAAGTTCACGAGACTCTTAATTTTAATCAACCAAAAAGCTCAAAGTGGAGGTATGGCTCAAGTGGTAGAGCACTAACCCTGAGTACAAAAACTCAGGGGCAGTGCCCAGGCCCTGAGTTTAAGTCCCAGGACTGGCACACACACACACACACACACGAAAAGGTCTAATTAAGAACCAAATCATGAAATCACTGCCACCTTGGTAAGTTCTAAATTTTAATTTTAGGTACAAGGGAAACACAAGTCTAGTTTAAAGTAGGGTGTGTGGCAAATTAAGATTGCTTTAGTAGCACTCACTGGCTTCAGAGAAAGCAGAGTGCTGATAGGTGAATGAAATGAGACTCTGGAAGACCTGTCATGATGTTCCCCACAGCAGGAAAGGCTATAGAGAGTGGTCACAAGAAAGTCAAGTGGAAAGAATAAAACTAATTCAGATGCTGAACATTCAGCAAATCAAAGCAAGTCAAAACAGGAGCAGGCATGGAAGGTAGAGAAATATGGGAACAGAGAAGCATACTACCAGGGAAACCAGGTGAGCGTTTCAGAGGTTGGGGGAGAAGTGAACACGGCCCGGGGCAGCTGAGGAATGTGGAGGAAGAGCATTACAGTGTTCCCCGACTCATCGGGGAAAGGCTACCACTGATACTGGCGATGGGAAGCTAAGTGCACTGAACCAAAGAGTCCTTAAAGGGTGAAAGGGGAGGTGGCAGAAGCGTGGGATAAGAAAGACGAGGGGCTAGAGAAGGCTACTTGCCATGGAGAGATTACTCGAAGGAAGCAAGCAGGTAGAAGAGGCTGAAGACATGGAGTCCGCGGGACGCCAGGGGCACAGTCCCTAGAAGACAGTGCCCTCGGTGCATCTGGCCTTTGACAAGAAGCAACACACTTCTTTCTAGTAAAAAGGGGTAGGTGACAAAAGGCAGGACCATATTTTAATGATACGAAGTGAGGGGGAGGAGGTGCTGCAGAGAAGAGATCCAGAGATTCAAAGCAGCCTGCACTTTAGGGCTGGAGGCATGGTTCAATGACAGAGTTGACAGAGTACCAGCTGTGAGCAAAAAAACCAATTCAAAGTACAAGGCCGAGTTCAAGACCAGGTATACCAGAGTGCCAGAAAGAGTATAGAGAAATTTACAATGAGTAGAGGATGGTGAGTGTTCATTAACAGTGACGACACTGTCGCTGATGTGACCCTCTGTGGCAGCAATGAGCCAGTGCAGACTCAGGCTTACTTCGGCTATTGAGCAACAGACCTACCTCTATAATGTAGCACACAGTATGAACAATAGTTTATACTCACTGAAACATCCTTATCATCTGGCTTCATACTGATTTTAAAAATTACTTAACTGGATTCTTTTACAAATTCAATATACAAAACAATAGAGGGTAAAATCTAACTAACCAAGAATCAGACACCAGCACTTTAAGGATACAAGACCAGGAGAGGCAGGATGAACTGAGGTGACAGCCCAGATAAAGTTACTTAACCCATGGAGTATCAGTTCCCATAGCAAAATGGAGATTGGAACTATGTGAAGCTTAAGATGGGTAGTGGATCACACCTGTACACCTGATTACCTGGGAGGCTGACACTGGGAGGATCACAGTTCAAGGTCGGCTTGAACTTTTTACTTGGGTAAAAGTTCCTAAGATTCAACTCAACCAATGGAAGGAAGGGGGACACTGCACTTGCTTGTCGTCATAGCTATGTGGAACCAAAAAGGAAAACCATGGTCCAGGCCAGCCTGGGCAAAACGCAAAACCCTAGGCTAGGCGCCAAGTGCCTCACACCTATGATAGCAGCTAATTGGGAGGCTGAGATTCCGAGGTTTGTGGTTCGAGGCTAGCCTGGTCACACACCTCAACTCATAACTGGATGCAGCTGTACACACTATCATCCTAAGCTACATGGGATGCGGAGACCAGGCACAGGCTAGCTGCCTCCACAGAGGGAAGACACACATGTGTCATCTCAAGTACAGGAAGCTTACAGCAGAACGATTGCAATTCAGGCACACACCTGAGTGGGTTGTTAGACTCTATCCGAAAAACAATCAGGGAAAAACAGAACTGCTACTAAACCAGTCTGATGAGAAAAGGCCTGAGGTCACACTCCAGTAGCACCCAAAAGGGCAGAGCATGTGGCTCAACTGGCAGAAGACCCAACTAGCAACCACGAGGCCCTGAGTTCAAATGAAGAGGGGGTAAAGGCAGAGACAGAGACAGACTGCATAAAGCTCAAACAAAGTTGCTGTGGTGAGGTACGTGATACAGGGAGAAAATGTTTGAAATAATGACTGATATGTCCTAAATGAATGTTAGCCACTTTTAAAGTGGTAGGAAATGACCCAGTGTGGTTTATTAGCTAGGAAGAAGCTGTCTCTCCTGAGAGCTCAGGCCACCGTGAGTGCGGTAGTCGTCCTAAGGCACTGGTCACACAATGCGCTCACCTGGGGACTGTGGGTCTCACAGTCCATGGCCTGGACAGCAGCTGTGAAGTGGCCCCCGCTGTGCCGATGCTGGTGCGTTGGGTCCGACCTGGCTCTCCCACTGTTGCTTGTCCCTGATGATCCACCTTGAACAGCACAACAGAAGGTCACTCGTGAGTTTCAAGTTAGTTATGCTCAAGTTGTTATTAAAAAACATATATTAAACCTGAAGGGATGGCACCAAAAAACACCCAACAAACGAAACAAAAAACCCAACCAACAACGAAAATATGTAATATTACCTTAAAGCAGACTAGCAAGTCATTGGATTCTCTGCTGAGAGCTGTCCTCTTACACCAACACTAAACTAATACAAGTTTAACTAAGGGAAAAACTTAACAATGTGTGGAAAAATAATTCTATTTCAAAAACAACTAAATTCTTAGCCAGTAATTTTGTTTCCAATTAGTGGGTAGACTACTGCATGCAGGAGGTAGCCTTACCACTAACTACAACAAATACCTAACAGCTGCTCTCCCCAGGCCCCCGGATGAGAGACTGAACCTGTCAAGTACTTACAATATTATAGCACTCTAGCACTAAGCCACATTCCCAGCCCTATCAACATTTTAAAATCCGTACAAGCCTACACCAGCACGAAGTACAGACCTGAGCTTGACGATGTGCTGGAGGTGGTGCCTGAAGACTGGGACTGCTCCATGGCAGGGCTCGTGGACACACTGTTGCTTGTATTTGTACCTTCATCAGCTGTTTTCTTGAAGAAGCTGTGCTGCAGGGCATAGTAAGGTTGAATCCGAGTTTTGGGGTCATAATCAAGCATCCTTAAAATGAGGTCTTTGAACTTCAAGTAGTCAGCTACTGTATGACCCGACTCCCCAGCACGTCGCCCACCAGGTCCTCCTGTTTCTACTCCAAGAATATTATGAAGTTTACGGGTTCCTGGTGGTTTGTACTCCTGTAAGAGAAGAAACAAAGACTTCCTCTAAATCTTATGGAATACGTAACAACTTGCATAATTTGTCCCCAAATATTCTAGTATTTTATATGCAGATTCCTTTACCTGGAAAGAACTTCATGGAGTTTGATCCTCTGCCTATTTACACAATATTATTTGAATGCACTGTGGCCAAAGAAATTAAACATAAATTTCACCCAAATTGACTATGAAGATAACATAGAGCAGGTGTTGGCAAACTAAGGAATGACCCAGAGCCTACTTATGAATGGCTCGAACTAGAAATGTTTGTTCTCTTTTCAAGGTTATAAAAACAAACAAAGCACAAGCAAATAGCATGTGGTGTGGCAAAGGCGCACAAAGCAGAACCCACCGACGGCTCTCCAGAGGAGGTGTGCTGAGCCTAGCTATACTACTGGGTCTAAGAAAGTGCGGTGCTGCTTCCATAAAGGTGGTTACAAGTATGTTCTAAGAAAAGAAACTCCTGTACCCAACCTGCTTATAGGAACAGTTTACAAAATGTTTCAGAATAAATTGCTTCTGGCATGTGTTGAGATTTTCCCAAAATGCTTTTCAATACAATACTGTAACACTCAAAATCTTTTGCATTCAGAATGGTAACATTGGATTTGTTTCCAGTTACAATGTAGAAACTTGTGAAGTGAATGTTTCCATTCTAAAAACAAAACAAAAAACATGCCAATGATGTCTGCCTATAACCCTAGCTTCTGCAGAGACTAAGTCTGGGGGAACTCCAGTTGGAAGCCAGTCCAAATATCTAAGTTTTCAAGAACTCTTACTAAGCAAGAACTGGACCTAGTATTACACATCTATTCACCAATGATAAAAAACATAAAACAGGCATAGCACCGTCCAATTGCGTGCCCCAGTCAGAAATAAGACCCAATGTCAAAAATAACCAGCACAAAAAAGACCTGAAGCTTGGCTCTACTCATGAGGCTGGGCTATGAGGATCGAGGCTCAAAGCCAGGCCAAGACAGAAGAGTCCGTGAGACTTTCTTATATGCAATTAGGTAGCTAAAGGGGGGAAAAAAAGAAAAACAAAAGCTGTTAGTGGAGGTGTGGCTCAAGTGACAGAGTGCCAGCCTTGGAGCAAAGAAAAGCTAAGTGAGAGCACAGGCCTCAAGTTCAAGCCCAGGTCCAATGTATACACGTGCACATGCACACACACCTGCGGAAAAGGGAAAGGAAACAGCTATACGACAACAAGGGCTTAAAATCATTGCTTTTTTTTTTTTAAACCATTAGAAGGCTCAAAGAAAGCAGAATTAATTGAATTCTAGAAAATGTAAAGCCTCTTTCATTTTTTTCCTCTGTACTAGGTATCTAACCCAGTGCTGTGCTCAGGCTAGGCTAGTCACTTTCTACTGAGCCACATAGCTTCTCCGGGGAGAGGAGAAACCTATGAAGAGAGGCAAGCATGCCACTGCTGTGGGCACTGTAGACCAGCTATGAACCAACTTCTGACAGCCAAATGTGGACAGGCAAGAGGGAAGAGGAAGAGCCTTGAGAGTTAGGTGTGCAATTGTGAGGTAAGCAGTAATAGGGACAGGAGCTCATTCATCGGACATTGGAGAAGAGAATTAACATCAAATAAACAAAGCACCGTTTCAACTAAATCGTACATGAGACTGACTTGGCCCCACAGATCTGTTTCCAATGGGAAACATGATTTATTTCTATCTCAATAGTTTGACATGCAGTAAAAAACTGGACAGAAAAAAAAAACCACTCAACTTACAAAAAAGTGAAAATTTAGATAAAATGTTAACAGAAAATCCACATTAATGGTCTAGATATGGTAATTAGTTTAAAAGGTACTTAACTATAAGAAATTTAGTTTAAATTTAAAGACAATTTAGTTTAAATAAAGACAACCAGATGGGCTTCTCAGGAAAGCAAAATTACTTTTAAATAAAAGGAACGAAACTCATATACAAGTGAAGAAACTACTGAAAGTTATGCTTTACCTTGTCTTGTGCCAATCCTGGGACTTGAACTCAGGCCTGGGCACTGTCCCTGTTCAAGGCTAGTTCTCTACCACTTTGAGCCACAGCACCATTTCTGGGTTTTTAGTAGTTTCCTGCCTGGGCTGGCTTTGAACCGGAGCCTCAAGATCTTAGTATCCTGAGTAGGATTATAGGTGTGAGCTACTGATGCCTGGTTCTACTTACTAGCTTTAACTGCATATTAGACTCAGAATAAGAGGGAAAAAGAAAAACAACAATGAGTAGATAACCAAAGAACTAATACTAACTCCAGAAACACACACAAAAAGCCAGGTCTGATGAAAGAAAAGGAATACAACACTAAGGAGGTTGAGACAGAGACTGAGAACATTTCCCAGGCCAGCATAGACTAAACAGCAAGTTTATCTTAAAAACAAAAACAAATAGAACACCTCACAAAGGAAAGAAGAATGAAATTAATGAGCCACAGATTCCTGGGTAACAAGCATTTTAACATTGAGAACTAGAAGACTGAGCTGAATAAGCACTTTAAAAGATAAAAAAAACCCTGATAAAAGAGATGAATCTACAGATTCAAGAATTTCAATGAATTCTAATAAGAATAAACACATGAGAAGGCAGTACATAAATACATAATAATCAAACTGCAGAAAATCAAAGATAAAACATGTATCAGCTTGGAGATAGAGAGGTAAAACACTACAGATAGAAAAACCATGCTAAAAATAGCTACTGATCTCTTCAGTAACAATGTAATTGGAGTCTGAGTAGAAAGAGCAAAGCCTTGAATTCAAACTTCAGTTCAAGAAGACAAGATGGCCAAGGAAGGAAGGGAGGGAGGGGCGGGGGGACATAAGGGGAGAGGAGAAATAGGAAGAGGGGAAAGGAGAGTGGGAAGGGAGAAGGAAAGAGGAGGAAAGAAAGAGGGAGATGGAAAGAGGGAGGAGAGAGGAGGGGAGAAAGAGAGGAGAGAAGGAAAGAGGGGGACAGTGGAGAGAAAGAGGAGGAAAGAGAGTGGGAGGGGGAGAGAGAAAGTGAGGGAGGAAAGACAAAGGGAGAGAAAGAAAGGGGGAGAGTGGAGGAAGGAACATGGCGGGGAAGGGAAGGGCTGGAAAAGAGGGGAGGGAGGGAGGGAGGGAGGGAGGGAAGGAAAGACAGAGATGTAATCCACCCCCCACCCCCAAAAAAAATTCAGGGAGGGGGGAGAAAAAGAAAACCAATCTAGAATCATACACTCATAGATATATTTTGTCAGTAAATATATTTTCAAAGGAGGATGGCTGAATTTGTCAGAAGCCATTCACTAAAAAACCAAGTAAATAAAAAAGGAAAGCTCTTCAGGCTGAAGGAAAATTGTACCAAATATAAGCCTGGAACAACAGAAGCTTCAAATGAAGAGTAGTAGGCAGGACAAATATATGGATAAATATTAAAAAATCTTCGTATTATCATTATCCTTTTGTATTTTAAAATGTCCATAAAGGCCTATTTTGTTTTTCTTTTCATTTAAAAAACTGATAATGTGTTCGGAGGTTTTTGTTATGTAAAATACAGAAGTGTACAAGAAGTTACAAGGGAGAAATTCGTGGTCATTATCATCATACATTATGTGAAGGTAAACTGATGTAAAATGAGCATATTATAAAAGTAACACTTAAAATTGTAAATGGAAGAACTAGTAACACGTCAATAGAGATGAAATAATGTACCAAAAAGAACTCAATAAACCTAATGGAAGCATGAAAGAAGGAATAGAAAATAAAGAACATTGAAAATAATACGCCAACAAGAAATACCTTAAATCCAAAGCTTTTTATAATTATGTAAGCTGAATATTCATTGTAAAGGACAATTATGAGACTAAATTAAAAAAAAAAAAAAACATTTCCTAGCAGGCACCAGTAGCACAGGCCAAATTCTAGCTACTCAATGGGCTGAGATCTCAGGATCACAAGTTTGAATACAGGCTAGGCTGGAAAGTCTGTGAGACTCTTATTTGCAATTAACCACCAAAAAAGCTGAAAGTGGAGCTGTGGCTCAGGTGGTAATGGAGCAGTCTTGAGTGAAAAAGCAAAGGGACATCAACCAGTCCCTGAGCTCAAGCCCCAGTAGTGCCACCAAAAAAAAAAAAAAAAATTACATCATAAAATGTTAGTAAGAAACAATGTATGACTATAATAATCTCAAAGGAAATTCAAAGACAGACTAAAAGAAAGTAATCCATAATGATTAAAAAGGTCAATTACCAGAAACCATACAGTAGTACTACATGAGTATACAACTACAATACAGGTACAGGGAAACTGAAACAAGCCAAAAATTACCTCTGAAGTTTAATGCCTGCCCTCTATTATTGACAACAAACACACACAAACATACCTCATACATAATATAAAGACAAATATTAAGTGACTTGGCTTACATATTGATAATTGAAGACCATTAACAACAGAAAGTATAATTTCTGTCAAATGTATATATAATAGCCACCAAGACAGTTTAGTCTAAAAAAACAAATTCCAGTGATTTTTTTTTTAGTTTTTTTTGGTCAGTCATGGGGCTGAACTCTGGGCAGGGGTGCTGTCCCTGAGCTCTTCAGCACAAGACTAGCGCTCTACCACTTGAGCCACAGCACCACTTCTGGTGTTTTTTTGCTTATGTAGTGCTGAGGAATTGAACCCAGGGCCTTATGCATGCAAGGCAAGCACTCTACCACTGGGCCACCTTCCTAGCCCTCCAGTGAATTTTAAGTGAGCATAATCATGTTTTACAATCACACTGCTACTCAACTAGGTTAATAGATCTAAGAACTCAAATATTATGTAACGAATTTCTAAGTAGATTAAAGATGCTATCAAAAGAAACTAAAAAAGATATCAAAATGAATGATATTAAAATATAGCATAGGTTGCAATTAAGTTAATGCAGTGATTAGAGGAAAATTGATACTGTAAGCGAAGAAAGTTCTAAATAAGTTAAGCTTTTACAGTAAGAGTTTAGAAAAACTGTAAAGTCAAGCCAGAAAGTAAAAGAACACAATTGAGGGCAAGAATCAACAGAACAGAAACCACCAGATCAAACATGATCAAAGTTGATGTCTCAAAACATAAATCTGGGGAAAGTTAGGTTTCCACATCTAAGTGGAAGTGAATTAAAGCAGCCTAGTCTTCAGTTCACTGAAAATGACACCTGGTGGCAGCACCACTAAAATGTGAGGACAAAACTACAATCACAAGGTGAATGTAGGTGCCCTATATCCAATCATATCCTTGTACATTAGACTCACTATACACTCGGTAGTAAGGACAACTAGACTGCAATTTGTATACACATGAAACAAAATTGCCATCACTTGCTCTATTAAGCTATCAGAAAAGTCCGTAGAAAAAAATTACCAAAACAATCCTAACATTCCAAAAGCCTCACTTGGAAGGTCCCCTACCCCTGCAATTGACCTGTAATCCAGGTCAATAAACCAGGAATTGAATCCATCAGGAAGATCCTACAGCTGGTTCATATATCCTTGAAAACCATCATAAACTGGTTAAGCTCAAAACTCATGTCACATATTTTACCAAAGAACTTTTTAAAAAGTGAATCTTTTTGGCAGGGGGAAAACAATGGAGGGGGTAACAATGTTCAAGAGGAAGTGTACTCATTACCTCACTCATGTAACTGTAACCCTCTGTATAGTATCTTTACAATAAAAAAATTTTTTTAAAAAAGTGAATCTTTTACTTCATTTATGACTTATTCTATTTACAGCCGAAATTATTAACTCTGACTTCACTGTATATCCAAGGTGTGAGAAAGTCAAATTTATTGATTCTAAACAAGTATTTAGGCCTTTTCACTGTTGTTCGTTTTGTTTTTTAATGAAGCCATAAAGAGAAGAACCTCTATCATTAAAGCAAACATTGGTCTAATTAAATTCAACTTTTGAACGAACTATCTACTTAAGTTATCAAAGAACTCATTCACTCTAACAATGATTTCCAGTAAAGTAAAAAACGGGATGTATTGGGCTGGGAAGGTGGCTCAGTGATAGAGTGCTTGCCTTGCATGCATGAAGCCCTGGGTTCAATTCCTCAGCACCACATGCACAGAAAAAGCCGGGAGTGGCGCTGTGGCTCAAGTGGTAGAGCACTAGTCTTGAGCTGAAGAGCTGAGGGACAACGCCCAGGCCCAGAGTTCAGCCCCCCCCCCAAAAAAAAAACCAACATCAACAACAAAAAAAAACCCAACGAGATGTATAAAAATAACAGATCTGCCAGGTACTGGTGGCTCACGCCTGTGATCCTAGCTACTCAGGAGGCTGAGATCTAAGGACCATGGTTCAAAGTCAGCCTAGGCAGGAAAGTCCATGAAACTCTTGTCTCCAATAAATCATCAGAAAAACAGAAGTGGGGCTGTGGCTCAAGTGGCAGAGCACTAACTAGCCTTGAGCTGAAGAGTGAGGGACAGCGCCCAGGCCAGAGTTCAAGCTGACCTACTTTAAAAAAAAATTTTTTTTTAAAAATAACAGATCTGATAGATAGGGAGGGGAAGGGAGGAGAAAGAATAGGGCCAGCCACAACATATTTTACCCGTTTTCCATCTTTGGTCTTCTTCAAGTTCCAAGTGCCATCTGGCAATTTCTCAAAGAACTTTCTTGCTTTTGGTGCTTGGTCAAGAATATGAGCAGGTGGAATGCCCAGAACTTCCACTATTTTATTCATCTGGTCTACCTGTATGAAAAACAAAAACAACACTTGTAAAGTTTCTATTGTATATCCTTTTCTGATCAGTTAATTCATAAATAAATAAATAAAGCATATCTTATGTGCCAAGTATCCTTCTAGGAAGTAAGTATTACAAAAAGACATAGCTCCTTTCCTGCTGGGACCAAACACTTCAGAGAAAGAGAGGGGTAGACAGTTCATAAATAAAAGTACAAATCTGGGCTGGGAAGACGGCTCAGTGGTAGAGCGCTTGCCTTGCATGCATGAGGCCCTAGGTTCGATTCCTCAGCACCACATAAGCAAAAAGAAAAAAGCTGGAAGTGGTGCTATAGCTCAAGTGGTAGAGTGCTAGCCTTGAGCTGAAGAGCTGTGGGACAGTGCCCAGGCCCAGAGTTCAGGCCCCACGACTGGACCCCCCCCTCCAAAAAAAAAGTACAAATCTACACTGTGCCAGGTTGCGCTAGATATAGAGTTTTTGGAAAGTTTATCTTTTAATCTTACAGCTTAGGGGCTGGGAAGGTGGCTCAGTGGTAGAGCGCTTGCCTTGCATGCTCCAGGCCCTGGGTTCGATTCCTCAGCACCACATAAGCAAAAAGAAAAAAGCCAGAAGTGGCGCTGTGGCTCAAGTGGTAGAGCGCTAGCCTTGAGCTGAAGAGCTGAGGGACAGCGTGCAAGCCCAGAGTTCAGGCCCCAAGACCGGACCCAAAAAGAGAAAATCTTACAGCTTAATAAAATACAGACCCAATTAAAGTAATTTTTGAAACACAAATTAATTCATTCCACTACTGAGAGCCTACTAACCTGCCAGAAACCATGCTTAGTAATAAAAGATAACACTTAACAGCTGTCAAAAAGTTTACAGTCACACATAGTGCCTCGAAGCTTGTAATCCTAGTAATCAAGAGGTCAGACTTGGAAGTTCACAAGATCAATAGAAGTTCATTTCAATGAACAGAAACTGGGTATTGTGCTGTGTGCCTGTTATCCCAACTACATAGGAGGAGTAAATAGGAGAATCATGGTTGGTATTGATCATGCATAGCTCCTATTTGAAAAATAACTAAAGCAAAAAGGCTGGTGATGTGACAAAATGGTAGATGCCCAGCGTAGCAAGCTCTAGACTGAGTTCAAATTCTAGAATGAGAAAAAAATACTTTTATAAGAGACACTCGAAATAAAAGAACAGTTATCCCTCAATTATCTTTGAGGGGATTGATTCTAGGCAGGAACAGCACCTTCCAACACCAAAACCAAAGGATATTCAAATTCTTCATAAGAAATGACATAAAACTTGCATACACTTTAAATCATTTCGAGGTGATTTATAATTCCTGTATAAATATATGCTATAAAAATAAGCATTGCACTGTTTTCTTTAGGAAATCTTTTGTTTGGTACATATGTAACTTTTTTCCCATCTATCTGGACCTCCAGTTAGTTGAATCCAAAGATGTGGCACCTGCAGTTACAGAGAGACTACGGTAATTAAGTAATTTCTACCACATCATGGCTAAGAAGTATGGAGGAATTAAAAGGGGGTAGGAAAAGGGACATTGCAACTACATTTAATGTAGTGTTATGAAAAGCTTTGCCAAGAAGGTGATAGTTGACCATGGACTTGAGCCAATGTAGGAAGGAGCCAAGAAATAACTATGAAACAGCATCTTGGGCACAGAAAGAAACAAATACACAGGGCCTGGAATAGGCCTGACGTTGACATTTTTAAGGGACAATAGCTATGGTCATGAGTAAAGGAAGAGGAAAACAAGAAGTGTTGTAGAAAAACCTGCATTGGAGTGTGAGTTACTCGACTCAAATGATTTTGGTTTTGACAAGGTACAGACGAGATGCTACCAAATTGCAAGCGACCCTGACAATGTTTTAGATTAAGAAAAGTAACTATTTCATGGAACAACATTACTTATAGTGCATATATCACAGTTATCCTTGTTGACAAAGAATGCTCAATTAAAAAGGATGGAGGCCAAGCATGATTGCATGCCTGTAGTCTCAGCAACAATGGGTGATTCATTTGAGCCCAGAAATTCCAGGCCAATCTAAACAACACAGTGAGACTTCATTTAAAAAAAAAAAAAAAACAATGATAGAAAGGAAGCCATTAAGTGTCTTTAGCCTTTCTTTTTTCAATTGTAAATGAAAACTATGACCAACATCTGGTTGGGTTGGGGACAAGTAGAGCATCTGCCTTGAAAGTACAGGGTCCAGAGTTCAAACTCCGGCAGCTCAATCAATATCTATGATGGTCTATTTTTCTTTTGAACAAACGAAAAAAACCTGGCAAGGCAGTGTACACTTGTCTTCCTAGCTACCATAGGAAGCTAAGATAAGGAGGTCCAAGGTTCCAGACCAGCTCGGATAGAAAGGTCTACAGAAGTAGATCTTAAGAGAAAATGCTGGCATAGCTGTGTGACTGTCACCCCAGTTACACTGGAAACCTAAGACGGGCAGTTTCATGGCCAAACACATGCCCAAGTAGGAAGCGAAATAACTAGGGGAAAGGGGCTAGAAGTGGGGCTCAGCAGTAGAACCTGCCTAACAAGTACAAAGCTCAAACTCCAGTACTCCTACATACCCCTACAAAACAAAACAAAAAAACCCACAAGCAGATAGCTTGAAAACAAACTGAAGCTCAAGGAATTGTCCTTGCCCTCCCAGACACTGCTTCTGACCCACCTCCAAAATCTTAGGAACAACCAAGGAAAAACCCATGGTCTGCAGATTGACACAGCCTCAGTAACCCTAAAACTCTAACACTCAAATTACACTCCCAAAATTTACAGCAATGTTTACACCATTTTTCAGGTGATCTTATTCTTTTGTTATTATTTACTTAAGCTTCTGTTAATATACTTAAAGCCTACATAACTTATACAAACATACTTAAACTTTTTCTTTCATTAACAGATTAATATATCTTAATTACCATCACTTAATTCTAAATTCACCTTTATATAATATCTGATAGGCATTAAAAAAAGGGAGAACATGAAATACATTCAAAACTGGCCTCACATCTGAAGGACTATGTTTTGTTTGTTTTTGTTGGTGGTGGGGCCTGACCTCTGGGCCTGGGCACTGTCCCTGCGCTCTTCAGCTCAAGGTGAGCACTCTACCGCTTGAGCCACAGCGCCACTTCTAGTTTTCCAGTGGTTTATTAGAGATAAGAGTCTCACGGACTTTCATGTCCAGGCTGGCTTTGAAGCGTGATCCTCAGATCTCAGCCTCCTGAGTAGTTAGGATTAAAGTCCTGAGCCACTGATGCCTGGCAAGACTATGTTTTGGGGTTTTTTTTTTGTTCTCCCCATCCCCACCTCCCCAGCCCCAGTCCTGGGGCTTGAACTCTGGGTCTGGGCACTGTCCCCGAATTTCTTTTGTTCACTCTACCAATTGAGCCAGAGTGCCACTTCCAGCTTTTTCTGAGTAGTTTATTGGAGATAAGCACCTCACGAACCGGGATGGCTTTGAACCGTGATCCTCAGATCTCAGCCTCCTGATTAGCTAGAAAAGACTATGTTTCTTTTTTTTTTTTTCTTTTTTGCCAGTCCTAGGGCTTGAACTCAGGGCCTAAGCACTGTCCATGAGCTTAATTTGCTCAAGGCTAGTGTTCTACCACTTGAACCACAGCGCCATTTCCAGCTTTTTTTATGTGGCACTGAGGAATCAAACCCAGTGCTTCATGCACACAAGGCAAGCACTCTACAACTAAGCCACATTCCCAGCCAGGACTATGCTTTCAAACAAGCAAATTCCTCTGAAAAATACTTTCTGACAACATGGTTGAGAATGAAAAGGACACAATTGTTAGACATTTCACCATATACCTCATTGGCACCACTGAACAGAGGTTCTCCAGTATGCATTTCAACCAAAATACACCCGAGGGACCACATGTCAATAGCAAGGTCGTAAGGCATTCCCAGTAGCACCTCTGGAGACCGATAAAAGCGACTCTGAATATACTGATATATCTGAAAGAGATTTCAAAATAGTATTAATCAATACAAATTATGTTTGTAATTGTGAGCAACTTGGATTAAGAACACCGATTTTACATTACAACAACATTTTAAACACTAGAATATGAATATTGATTAAATAAACATTTCCAGGGGATGGTAAGCTGAATATGAAAGAAAAACAAGTAAAATTTCAGACTCTTTACTGTGACCCAATCTTAACTGCTCATCGAGGTAAGTTTTGCAGCAAACAGGCAAGCCTGCCTGAGCCGCAACCCTGGCTGCCTGACCCTGGCTGCGCTGGGCCCAGCTCGGGCTTCACTTGTCCTGCATGTGTGATTCCGGGGTTTATTCCCAAGCATCACACAAAAAGAAAACAGAAAAGGCTTTTCCTGTGTATATAATACCTTACAGAAAAAACAATAGAGAATTACTTTTTCTGTATTAATAATTCCTTCCTGCTCTGGTTGGCACCTGGTTTTAACACTTACAATTACACTAACCTACATAATGTGTTTAGTATCAGAAGTCAAATCATCTCAAGTGCAATGAAACTTTAATTCAGACATTACTACTCTACTATCTCTCAAATCCAATAAATATTACTATATATAAAGATTCAATTGAGATCAGTTGCTTCTCTACCTTGTTCTCCCTGCCTCCATCTAAAGAGTTCCGGGGGGAAGGGAAATCTTGAAGTAGAGTATTACAAATGAAATAATCTAAAAATATCTTCATAGACCAACTCAATTTACTCACAGTCACTACAAATTTGCATCTAAAACTATATTATTAAAGCAAAGACATGAGGGAGGGAGGGAAAGAGGGAGGAAGGGAGGGAGGGAGGGAGGGAGGGAAGGAAGGAAGAAGGGAGGGACATCCTAACTAAACTTCCCAACAACACTTGAGCCATGTAGACATGACAACTCATGGAAGCTCCTGGGATTCCACTGAAAATAACACCAGCCAAATCAACCAAAACATGTAAGAAAGAAAGGTAATTCAAGCCATCTAAAAAGTACAGGTTGAACATCCCAATCGACAAAAACCAATCTTGAAGTACTCCCAAAATTTAAAGATGGCACTTAAATATGTCAATGTTACAGCATTTTAGATTTCAGATTTGGGGACTAAAGGAATTCAATTGTTAATGTCTATGTAAATATTTCATAATCAAAAACACCCTGAAATCTGGAATACTTCTGGTTTCCAAGTATTTCAGGTAAATATCTAAGCTTTTATAAGCCAGTTTTTCAAGGCCCAAGTGATTGCTACTAAGAATTTCTCACTTCACAGCTTATCCAAGAAAGCAAGCAAGCAAACTTGTCACTATTTACCTATCCAGTTTGGTTAGAGCAATTCTTTAGTTATCTACAGGGCTGAGATACACAGAAATACACTTTTTCCTGAAATACAATGTTTTCCCACCTCTGACTCTGACCCAAACATCTATACTTAAGGTTACAGTCTACACAGTCTGTAGTTTAAAACTTACCAAGCAAAAGGGTTATCTCCTATTGGCTAGACTATATAATAGTGTTTGATATTAGGACAGAACAATATGATTCTCTGATACTAGGACAGAAGAAATGATTTGGTTTAAGTAGTGAAAAAGAATGCCAAACTACAAAATCTATTCTGATTTCTTTTAAAATGGTCATATATATTCCATTCTTAAAGCTATTTTTTCCATATCATGAGCACTACTTGATTTTTAAATGTATATGAAATTGCATACCTTGCTTTCCACTCCAATTCTAAGAGCTTTTTCAATAAGTGGTGTGTTCACTTAAACTTTACATACTATGGTAGCTTTGCTATTGAAAAATAATTTGCAGGAAATAACAAAGACCATCCTGTTAACTAGCTATAAACCTAGCCAGGAATGAGCAGGAAAAGAAATTTCACTAATACAAAAAAAGAATGGAAAAGTTAATGTGAAATAGTAATGTTTCAATGTTAAGACTTTTCAAGATACACTATTAATAGTTTTTGTAATGCTAGAAAGGACAGTAGTCAGTTAAGCAATGTATCATTACAGAAATGGTTTTTTAAAACAGTGTGAACATGTATCAGAATTTACATAAATTCTGATTTCAAGTGGAGGGTTAAGATTTCAGGTTTTTAACTGAAACAAATAGTCCACCAATTGTGTGGTTTCTATTTTAAGGTACTATGACCAACACAAAAAAAAAAAAACACTGATTTTTTTTTTTAACTTGTAAGTTTAAAGAAGTACTTTGTACCAAGGATGGAAGCTTTGATGTTTGACTGCTCCAAACTTTGTATTAAAACCACTATTTGAGAGACAGACATCACCTAGTGTTTAACATACACCTCATTCTCTCTTAATCCCTGAGCAGACATAATAATTTAAATATAGGCGTGCCCCCGTCGCGTGACCGCGGCCTCGGGAGCGCCACAGGGTCACGCGCCGAGGTGGGCCGCCAGCGGGATGGAAGCCACTTTGGAGCAGCATCTAGAGGACACAATGAAGAATCCATCCATTGTTGGAGTCTTGTGCAGATTCACAAGGACTTAATCTGGGCCGCTGGGGTACTCTGTCAGATGAACATGCTGGAGTGATATCTGTTCTTGCTCATCAAGCAGCTAAGCTAACCTCTGACCCCACTGATATTCCTGTGGTATGTCTAGAATCAGATAATGGGAACATTATGATCCAGAAACACGATGGCATAACAGTGGCAGTGCACAAAATGGCCTCTTGACATTTCATGTCAGTTTTATAGAAGCCTGTCATAGGGATTCAGCCTACCAGTGCTAATTAAAAATTGTGAAACTATTGAATTATACTTGTAAAACTACTGATGTTCCAGGGGTTAGATCATTCACTGGTATACATTGGGCACTTTTCTATTTATGTAAATTGCTTTTAAACTAACCTCTCAATATGTAAGAATTTTTCATGTTCAAGACCAGTGCTCTACCACTTGAGCCACAGCTCACTTCTGGCTTCTTGGGGGCAGTTAATTGGAAAAAGAATCTTACGGACTTTCCTGTCCAAACTGTCTCCAGACTATAATCCTCAGATCTTGGCCTCCTAAATAGCTAGGAGTAAGTATAGGCATGAGCCACAGGCACCTAGCTAAGAAAGGATCATGTTTTGAAGCATAATATGGATGTACTGAGGAACAAGGGGTTTACAGCAGGGAGAAATGGATAAGACAGGACAAACCAAAATGAGTACTGATGTAATAGCAAGTGATCTAGTTTGGTTAGGCAAGAGGTGAACAATTAGTTCCAGGTCAGTTTGTCTATAGAATTTTCTATATACAATAAATAAATCTGTTTGGAGGGAAAAAAAAGAATTTAAATACATCCATCTGGGAAAATTTATTACCTCCTAACTCAAAAAGTATTGCTTTTGTAGTAAGATATCAACACATGGTGAATCAGATGCTGTGTTTTAAACATAAATAAGCATCTCATAATTATCTCCAAACTCTAAACATATTACAAAGAACATTTCAAACGTCTATGTACACTGTTTACTGTCTAATTTACAAGTTCTAAAACAACTTACCCTTTGCCCCAACTGACAAGAACTGCCAAAGTCAACAATCTTGATTGCGCTGCGTTTGGGGTTACAAAGAAGGATGTTCTCAGGTTTTAGGTCACAGTGAATGATACTAAGTTCTGGAGTCGCAAGGAAAAGCAGTGCAGTGCACATCTGTTGTGCAAACTTTCGTGTTAGGTTCAAAGAGACCCCACGGAAATTGGTGTTCCTCAGCAAGTCATAGAGGTTGTAGGACAGCATTTCAAAAACTAAACAAAGATGGTTTCGAAACATAAAGTGGCGTTTCAAATGCACTGGAAGAGAAAAAAGTTTCATTAAAGTTACATATACCATTAAGATGAGAGTAACACAGAGACTCTAAAAGAATCTATAACATTACAATGTTAAATGCACAGTGAAAACTGTGCTGAGGTTTGAAGATCAGCGTCCTGCACTAAGGGCAAGTTTTTTAACTAGTCAAGCACATTGCTGAATTAAATAGGTGTGATCGAGATGACAGAGGCAAGAAGCACCACAAAAATGCCTTGTTGGCCCACCTCCTGCCAACTGGGATCTGTGGAACAAGGCCACATTTGGCAGCCCTCCACGTTGGCCCTGATAAATATATAAACTGTGTATACCAGTAATTTTCTGTAACAACTAACCAGTACCTTTGTGACTTTGTATGTGCCAGTACTAAGGCTTGAATTGTGTTCAAGGCTAGCTAGCACTCTTACCATTTGAGCCATAGCACTACTTCCGGCTTTTTCTGGGTATGTGGTACTGAGTAATCGAACCCAGGGCTTACTGCATGCTAGGCAAGAACTCTACTACTACACCACATTCCCACCCTATTTCAAGATTTTAGATGTTTTCTTTACCAATAAATGTTTGAAGAAAGATATCCTTATCATAACTTAACCAGTATACAATGCATGTATGATACACACACACACACACACACACACACACACAGTATGTTTGTACCTCATTCATGTAACTATGTACTAAAAATTAATTTGAAGAGACAAGAAGCTAGGTCATTTCAATGTTAAGACTTTCATATCAGAATAAACTAGATCCAATCACCTAAATATGGGTCTATTAAATATAAAATTTCTTTTTGGGGGTTTCTGAAAATAGGACCTCAATTTTTGACATATCATGTGTGTCATCTTCCTAGTAAGTTAAACATACCCAAACTATATTGGTTGTAATTTTGAGGGAGGCAGAGAAAGTTCCCATCCTAAGTCCAAAGCCCTGAGACCCCGCAGATGTTACTTCTCAAATAAGCCATCTGTCACTTACGGACTCTAACCAACCACACTGTTGAATACTGGCTAGGATGATAGAGAAATTCCGTAAGTCTAAGTCTAGCAGTTTCTAACTTACGGACTCTAACCAACCACACTGTTGAATACTGGCTAGGATGATAGAGAAATTCCGTAAGTCTAAGTCTAGCAGTTTCTAACTTACAGACTCTAACCAACCACACTGTTGAATACTGGCTAGGATGATAGAGAAATTCCGTAAGTCTAAGTCTAGCAGTTTCTCATGCTGGCAAGGTGACAAATAGTGCCAGAAATAGTGATTTGAACATTGCCAAAATTGTCTGTAACCATAGTCAATGTAGGTAAAGCTTTTATCACACACTGAGTTTCTGAGGTAGTTAGAAATGCCTAAGTTACCACAATAATGATTCCAGTAAAGACAACACACTAATTAAAGCAAACAAATGACACATAAAAGCTGAAATTTTAGGAAAAGGCACTACTCTCATTGGTTTCAACATTTTATATCTTCTGAAATAAACCATTCCTACAGATTTTGAACCAAATAACATAAATCTAATCTCTTCAAAAGAAATTTTTAATCAATCACCTCAAGATAAAAACCAAAGTATTCAGATTTTTAAAAATATTAATTTAAATTTCTCTTCTGAACTGGGCATAAAAGGTTTGGTTTACCTATATAGTATTTCATTTCAGTGTCATGTTTGTTCATGAGCTCAAGAAGTCGAACTTCAATCTGGGCTTGATTCAAAAATGCTTTCTTGTTCTTGATTATTTTAATGGCAACCCATTCTTGCTCCACTCGATCATATGCTTTCACAACCTAAAAGAGAAGAAAGATATGTAGTTCTCTATTATATTAATACAATAGTTCCAGAATTTTACATGTCTCCCCAATGGAAGCTAATTATCACTTCATGGTACATTTTGCTGACCTTTATGGGTAGAAGATGCAATATGCCATCAACTTTATTACAGGGAATTTTAACTCTATCCTTTCAGGGTTTTTTCTATTATCTTAGCCTTTCTTTAGGGGTGAGAGGAGAGACAGTAAGTACTGAGATTTTGAACACAGTCTCATGTTTGCAAGCATTCCTTTTCACTTTAGTATTTTTCAGAAAGGCTCTTTGCCCCAAATGGCCTTGGACTGAGGTGCTCCTCCTTCATGCTTCATGCACAGCTGGGATTACAGGTATGTTTGTTGAGATGGGTTCTCCTTAAATCTTTTGGCCTAGGTTACCACAATCTTCTCAATCTCCATCTCTCAAATAGATGAGAGGGGCTGGGAAGGTGGCTCCGTGGTAGAGCGTTTGCCTTGCATGCATGAGGCCCTGGGTTCGATTCCTCCTCAGCACCACATAAGCAAAAGAAAAAAGCTGGAAGTGGTGCTGTGGCTCAAGTGGTAGAGCGCTAGCCTTGAGCTAAAGGGCTGAGGGACAGCGCCCAGGCCCAGAGTTCAGGCCCCACGACCAGACCCCCCCCAAAAAAAAATTTTTTTAAAGATAATGGTAGTTCTAAACCTCTTTCTACTAACCAGAGACAACCATTTGTATCTAAATAAATGAAAATTACAAAGCTTGTTGTACATTTCCTAACATTCAAAAATTTTGAGGACGGAGATTGATCTTTAAATGGTTCTGATCTGAAGGTTGGGAAATACTGAATTATGAAAAAAAAATGGATGCAAATTCCTAAATCTAAATCACTCAAAGTTAAATATATTTAACTAAAAATCAAACTTGAAATAAGAAAATGCAGTATCTCTGGTTTCAGTAAGATTTAAGTCATTATCTGATATGGATGTTAAATTTAAAATGCAATGAGATATGACAAAGTAAACAGGACTCAAGAAACAAAGGACCTCTTCTTGTATTATTTTTAGATGACTCTATGTTCTTAACCCCACATATGGTATATACCTGTGCATATCTAAGGGAATCTAGAAGGAGGGCACAGAATCAGAGGGAAACAAGGGAAAAAATACAGCAGAGGGCCCATCAGCTGCACTGGACATGGATCAAAGTGAACTAAGCAACTCAAGGGCAGTGATGGGAGGGAGGAAGTGACAGAGAAAGAGGGAACAGCTGACACTAAGCAAAAGGAAAGAAATATACATATCACGCTATCTAGAATAAACAGTTGCATTTTCAGTTTGTAGAGTTCACAAGCTTTATGGACTATGAAAATGACAATTCATCTTGGGAATGTTAAAATGTGTTTGTGACTTTAGCTAAGCATCACTATCCCACAATACTGTGTAGTTGGTGTAATCACCTAATCTCAATAAAGAATTTAAAAAAAAATCATTATCTGTGGGTCTTATATTAGAAACTACCTTTGGAAACATGTAACCAAGTGGCTTTGCTATGTACCAAGAGCGACAAGTCAGTGTTCAGATCCTAGTGGTCTCAACAACTAAAGTACTTACTGTCTTAATGACTGGCTAAATGCTAAAGCAATTTTCAATCCTTTGTTACACATTCAATATTGTTAAAATATTAGTGTCTAGAATCCAGCCACAGAGGTTTAGAGCCCAAGAATTATTTTTAAAGCTCCCCAGAAATTCCAATGAGCAATCAGGACTGAAAACCATTCACTAAATAAGTGGAAAAACCTCTATTTGCCAAGAACCTGGCATGGAGTTCAGGAAAAGTTTTGCTAAGCCATTGCGGAAGACATTTACTCTAATGAACACCACGAACACTGTAGACTCACCCAGGAAGGAAACTAGCAGTATGACCTAGGGAAAAGGAGTATATTTTCACAAATGCACTATATTCCACTGCTCTAACAATAAGACCATGAGAAAATTAAGGTGAAGAAGAAAAAAATATGAGCTTTAAGACTAAGGCAAGGACAACCAGGTTCAAAGAACCTAATTAATGGTGGATATAAAGTTTAATAAAACAAACAAACAAAACAAAGCACTGTTGAGAGCAATTGCCCAAATATTGTTTGCCTTCTAAAGATAGCAATCCTTATCTCCATAGGGTAGATAAGAGCTGAGCTTCAGAAATGCCTTAAAAAAATGTTATTATAAAGGTGATGTACAGAGGGGTTACCATTTCATAAGTCAGGTAATGATTACTGCTTCATTTACCTACCTTTTGTCCCTCCATTTTAGACAGACGGACAAAAAAACAAAAGAACAAATGGGGGAAAAAAAGACACCAAAAAGTAAAAACAATGTCATCATTACCAACAACAGCAGAAAAATTAGAAAAAAAAA
>NW_012267320.1:601359-613751 GCF_000151885.1 Dipodomys ordii
AAAAAATCTTTTATCTCCAAATAACCAGTAAAGAACTTGAGCTGTGGTTCAGGTGATAGAGTGGTAGCCTTGAGTGAAGAAGCTAAGTTCAAGCCTCAGTACTGGCAGAAAGAAAGAAAGAAAGAAAGAAAGAAAGAAAGAAAGAAAGAAAGAAAGAAAGAAAGAAAGAAAGAAAGAAAGAAAGAAAGAAAGAAAGAAGGAGGAAGAAGTGGAGAAGGAGGGAAGAAGAGAAAGATAAGGTTTCTTTGTTATTATATTGTTCATAGTTTTGGGCCTTTTTTTCCCCTTCCTTTTCAGGGGGCAAAGGTTCAGTATACAGTAGACTGATCTATATAACTGTGGGCAGGGATGGGAAGGAAAAACCGGGGAAAGCTAAGGAAGGGGAAACATTGTGTAAAAAAAGAAAGTACTTGTTACCTGACTTATGAAATGGTATTCCCCTCTGTACAGAATTTTTTTTTTTTTTTGGAGGTGGGGTCGGTCATGGGGCCTGAACCTTGGGCCTGGGTGCTGTCCCTCAGCTCTTCAGTTCAAGGCTAGCACTCTACCACTTGAAAACACAGCACCACTTCCGGCTTTTTCTGCTTATGTGGTGCTGAAGAATCAGACCCAGGGCTTCATGCTTACGAGGCAAGCACTCTACCACTGAGCCTCCTTCCCAGCCCCTGTATAGAATCTTAGTAATAAAATTTTATTGGAAAAAAAAAAAAAAGACATGGGAAAACAGGAGCATCCAGCACACCTCTTGGGGCATAATGCCCGAAGACTACTTTGAAAATAATACAGCAAAAAGGGGCTAAAGACATGGCTCAAGAGGTAAAATGCCTGCTTTGTAATAGAGAACCCCAGAGTTCAAACCTAACTATTGTCAAAAATAAAGGGGGAGGAAAAAAAAGAGAAACATCCAATTCAATAAAAGTCATTTTGACTCCATCAATGAGGTATGGACTGCTCATTAATATCTAAGTAACTGCATAAGGCCTACCAGACAGATTAACAGAAAATCACATCTCAAATTTCAGAAGTTTGGCGACTGTGAGGTAGGAGGTCAGGGTGCTAACAACTAGGGAAACATGCCAGAGAAAAGGCCTTTCCAGAGTATGAGAAATAATCCCAGCACTCAGGAGGCTGGGGCAGGAAGCAAGTTTGAAGTCAGGCTGAGCTACGTAGCAGGATCCCTGTACCAAGAAAGAGAAGAAGAGGGTAAGGCTGACTCCTGATCTAGGAGACTCATCCTATTACAGGGTTTTATGCTCTGTAATGGAGTGGCTAGGGGGTGGGTGTTGGGTGTTCAGATAAGGAATGGAGAGTGGTAGGTGGAGAGAAGAACCAAGAGCTAGGGGGGAAACCAGGTCCATTGTTGTTAGCCAACCTGAGTATTAGCAATGTGGTGCTTGAGAACTAAGGAAGACATTTTGAAGCCTATGTGCCACACTGGAGACCTGACAAACTAAGAGGACATGAGGAAAAAACCCAGGGCAGAGTCAAAGTCTCCAGAAAAGTGACTGGGTAGCTACTGCAACACCAAAAAATGATCAGATAGAAACGTAAGCATCTCTAACACACATAATAAACAACCATCTATAAAGTCTAGTGAAAATATAGTATTCGCTATTAGTAATTGAAATTAACCAGTACATTAGTTAACAGCTAATTTTTAAAAAGTTGAAAAAAATGTCTAGTAGAGTTTTTGTACCTGATGCAGTCTTACTATCTTTGGAGAATTTTTGATTATCTTCATACTTAAGATATCCATTGTTTCAAGCATTATAAATATTAAAAGTGTGTTAATGAGGGAAAGATTTAACAATGTAACTATGAAGTTCTTTTAATAAAATTCAGTATTTTTCATTAAATTACCTGTCCAAAGGAACCTTTGCCTATCAAGGAGTCAATTTCGTAACGGTCCATCCACTTTTCTCCGTTTTTTACAATATAATCATAGTTATCATCATCGTAACCATCATTGTAAACCTTCCGCTCCTTCTTGTGACTAGAATCGTCTCCCTGGCCTTGTTGGTGTCTTCGCTTCTTTTTTGCATAGTAAACCTGGAATAAAAACATACAGTGTTAACTGTAGAATGTAACTCACTATTATACCTGCACAGGGCTGGAAGAGGGTGCTTACGAATCAAGAGTATATATGAGGCAAAGCTCTCCAAGACACCGATGAAATTTAATTTTCCATGACAAATACCAACAAATGAAATATAGAATTTTTCTATAGGTGGCACTTGGGTTAGAATATATTAACTGGTATAACCAATGTGAACACATATTTATGTCAATTTCACTACATAATTGTATTGGAGCTACATCTGATAAACAGCTGATATTCTCTCTAATACATCTTTTTCAAGAAGTGTTAACGGCCCATTTACAGTTGCTTGATAAGTATAACTTCTCTAGAAAAATAACCCAGACCTAGGAGGTATCTGTACAAAGTATACTAATACAATCAACAAAAGCCAAACGAAACAAATGGTGCTAGGGTGTGAACTCAAGGGGTCAAGCTTTCTACACAAGTGCTCGACTACTAAGCCATGCCTCCAGATCTTTTTTTTTTGAGGGGTCAGTCATGGGGCTTGAGCTCTGGGCCTGGGTACTCTCCCTCAGCTCTTCAGCTCAAGGCGAGCACTCTACTGCTTTTCTAGAGTTTTTCTTTTTTTTTTTTTTCTTTTCTCCGGTTTTCTAGAGGTTTATTGGAGATAAGAGTCTCACGGACTTTCCTGCCCGAGCTGGCTTTGAACTGATCCTCAGATCTCAGTCCCCTGAAAAGCTAGAGTTACAGGAGTGAGCCATCAGCACCCGGCCTCCAGATCTTTTTTTTGAGACAGGGTCTTGCTCTTGCTCATGATTCGCTGTGTTAGGTTCCTACTTGCAGTTGGGATGAAGGGGGCAAGGCATCATGCCCAGCTTTCTTCTCTCAACATGGGAATCTCTCAGACTTTTCTGCATAAGCTGGCCTGAAACCACAATCTCCTGAACTTAGCCTCCTAAGTAAGGAAGATTTAGTGTCATTCACCATTGTCTAGACTCAATTTCTAACAACCTAATGGTTAATAAAAAAAAATCCCTTTGTCCATCATCACTTGAAGTCTTAAGCCTTGTGGTAATCACTAACAGTTTTTATATACAAATAAGGTGAACTAGGCAAGTAGTCCATGTGGGAAATGAATTTTTTTTCTCTTTTTTGTCTATTGTGGGGCCTGAACTCTGGGCCTGAGTCTGTCCTTTAGCTCAAGGCTAGCACTCTACCACTTGAGCCATAGCTCCACTTTTGGCTTTTTCTGCTTATATGATGCTGAGGAATCGAACCCAGGGCCTCAAGCATGCAAGGCAAGCACTCTACCACTGAGCCATCTTCCCAGCCCTAAATGAAGAAATTTTAACTTACATTCTGGAGAGTCATATCAGAAATGCTCTAGTTAACAAGGTGGCAAGACATATGTAGGAAGCCTTAATAAAACTACTGCTCATAGTTTGTTACTAACAATCTAACAGATAGTAACAAAGTGACATACATTTTCAGATAATCACAAGAAAATCTGACACATTGTTCATAATACATAATATGTATATAATCTAACTTAGAAATGCTCCTGGTGGGGTGAATTCTAACTTCATCTTTACCACAATATCACAGTGTAGTAACAACTGGCAGGAAACAATAAAACCTGTTGAAAGCTTGAATGGACCTAAGAAGTTGGCAGGGCATAAACCTTTAATGAGGAAGGATCCAGGACTCTCACTGGAAAAGGAAAGCTCTAGAACAGCTCACGGAAAATAATTATAGGAACTGGAGGAGAGGCCTAAAGCAAATGGTAATGAAACCAAACCAGGTCCAACACACCAGAAAAGTAACCTCTAGTGGCAAAAAGTCAAGCCACCAGACAAGTAATTTTAAATCTTATTTACTTTCACAAAAAAGATATTTTGTATCTTACCATGAAAATATAAATGAACACAAAAACTAAGACAGGAAAAAAAATTCCACAGACATATATAAATAGTTCAAGTAAGCTAGGCCAACTGCCTACAACATGGTATTAAAATATCTCAAAGACTCTTTACAGCAGCAAGAGTAAAAAGATTCAGTTTCTATACAAATGAATTTAAGCCAAAGGGTAATATATGTAGATTTTTTTAACAGTCATTAGTCCTCTTCTTGTTTTGGAGAGGTTATACAAATAACTTAGTATATTAAATACTATTTTGAAAAAGAAAGTAACCACAATTTTCTTGTTTGCAATACTTGTTATATCTTTTCTTTTACATAGAATTAATTCTACAATCTATCATTAATTTATCAGCCTTCATAATAATCATAAATATGACAGTCATTAAGAACAAGTTTAGAATATTTAGAAAGCATAACAAACATCTTACCTCATTAATATGCTTGTATGTTTTGATCAAGTCAACAGAAAGTTTTCTCAGGGGAGCGGTGGCTGGATCGCGGAAGGTTTGGGGCATCCGCCTCTGTAACATGACAATATCAGGCATCACCTTAAATAGACAGAGAAGACTACCACTTTAACTCTACTGTATTCATGCAATACCTTCTTCTGTACCCTGAATATATGTACTTTTAAACAAAAGCCATCCATATTAGCAGATTACAAATTCTTTGTTACTTTTCATCTGGATTCCAATGAAGACAAGATTTCAATCCCATTCTCCTAAATCTAAACAGAATTACACACTCTCTGGTACAAGAAACACACCGGACACTGCCCCAGAGTGCTTCTCTCCCATACAATTAGACATTAAAAAAAAATTCTACTCAGATACTCAGAAGGAAATCAGGTCAGGTCAGGTTTATAACAGGTGGGCAGAGTTAAATCCAACCACCAAAGGAAGTCTGCAAGTTCCTAAGGCAAAATTTCAAGGCTCCAGTGACACCAAAACCCAAGCTGGTTGGTACCAGAGCCCCACGGCTGCCAACTGTTGGGTGCTAAGAAGTGCAGCTGATAGCACCATCAAACTTTACTCACTGACACTCACCTGAGCCACAAACCCAGGCTCAGGTGTGCATTCCTAACATTGCTCTTTGAGCACTATACACAAAGCATCATGCCTCAGTAAACGAAGGGAAGGACCCATGGAACTTCTTGCAATCAACAGATTTTTCAAGCCAATTATATCAATGTATTAGCACACTAGTCCTCCCTATATTCTTGCCTGGCTCTTATGGATATTTCTACAAGTGAAATTTGCTGAATCAGACCCTCTTGCAAAGACGACTCAGAGAACACAGGTCAATTAGAGAGAAAGACCAACAATATAAACAACACAAACTCATACCTTCAAAAGTATCTTGAGAACTAACCCATACTAATAAAATAAAAATAAAAAAATTTTAAAAAGAAAAGGGCTCTAACTGTGCAGAACAAGAACTAATCAGCATCCCTGTGGTCAGGCACGATGGAGTTATTACAAGCATTCAGCTAGAAGAATTACCAATATTAATGTTAAATTTCCTCTGCATGAACACTCAGATTCTAAAAAAAATTTTTTTTTCAAGATAGTAAATTCATTGAATTACTGAGTAAACTATGCATCTCTTCCAATTGTCCTCTCCTTCTTACAGCTCCAAATAAGACACAGGGCAGGACAGGTATAAGACCCTTGATAATTTAACTACTGAGGAGATCTTCATAATTAATAAGACCTGAAATAATTTTCTGAATATATACTGTTTTATTCCAAAACTAATAGCAGTAGGTAAAACTAAGTTCCCTGGGAACTTAATTTATTAAAGACAGTATCAGGTCTGGGAAGGTGGCTCAGTGGTAGAGCACTTGCCTTGCATGCATGAGGCCGTGGGGTCGATTCCCCAGCACCACATAAGCAAAAAAGAAAAAACCAGAAGTGATGCTGTGGCTCAAGTGGTAGAGCACTAGCTTTGAGCTGAAGAGCTGAGGGACAGCGTCCAGACCCAGAGTTCAGGCTCCACGACCAGACCAAAAAAAATTAAAAAATAAAGACAGTATCAGTAATAAACATGTCAATTAATTATGTGAATGATATAAACATTTAAAGGAACGAAAAATGTTTACACTGCATAATATATATATATGTGTAGTTTATATGTTTATGGTTTATAACAGGTTTCTTTAAAAAAAATTTTTTTATTGTGAAAATACTGTACTGAGGGTTTACAATTACATGGGCAAGATAATGAGTACATTTCTTATCAAGCATTGTAGTAGCCTCCTCCTTTGTTTCCCCTTCCCATCCCTTCCCATTCCCCCCAAATCCCCTCCCCACCCTGCCGCCGATCAAAGTTGTAAAGTGTTTGGACATAACGACTTGTACATCTTATTGTTGCAATGGGTCCACCTGTATCCCTATTCAAACAATTTGTTTTTGCCCTTCCCCTCCACAAATTATACCAACATCAAATACAGTGAAAGCAGGGCTTATACCGTGGGGGAGGGACATACAAAGCAACAAAGAAATCATCTTATAAGTTAGAAACAATCGCATGAAAGAAAAAAACATTTGAATACATATCTTAGGGTTCATTTCCCTAAAATCAACTTATCTGACCTTTTCTGCTTGACTCAGACATATACTAGTTATTGCAAATAAGGGAAACCATGGGACCTATGTTTCTTAGGGCCTGGCTTACTTCATGTAATATAACTTTTTCCAAGCATTTCCATTTCCTAACAAATGGGGCAATGTCATTCTTTCTGATGGAGGCATAGAATTCCATTGTGTATATATACCACATTTTCTTGATCCATTCATCTACTGAGGGGCATCTGGGTTGGTTCCATATCTTAGCTATGGTAAATAATGCTGCAATAAGCATAGTCGTACTGGTAGCTTTAGTGTGGTCTTGTATGTGATCATTTGGGTAAATGCCCAAAAGTGGGATTGCTGGATCATAGGGGAGCTCTATGTGGAGTCTTTTGAGGAACCTCCCTACTGTTTTCCAAAGTGGTTGAACAGGTTTACACTCCCCCCAACAATGTAGTAAGGTTCCCTTCAGTCCGCATCCCCTCCAGCATCTGTTGTTCTATGAGACCCTTGTCCGTTGTATGGCTAGTGAAGATCTTTTCCCAATCGGTGGGCTTTCTATTGATCTTGATAGCTATGTCCTTTGCCATGCAGAAGCTCTGCAATTTTATGTAATCCCACTTATCCAACCTTTCTTTGATTTGTTGTGTTTCTGGGTCTCTATTAAGAATTTTTTTTTAATTTTGTAAGCAAAATTAAAATGCTGAGCTCTAATGCTGAGCTATGGCTCCAAGCCTTTTGTGTGTATGTGTGTTTTTGCCAGTATGAGGTTTAAACTCAGAGTTTTACCTTCATACACTTAGTTTTACAGTTCATGATTGGTACTCTATCACTTGGGTAACATCTCCATTTACAGCCTTTTGCTGATTAACTGGAGACAGTCTCTTGGATGTGTCTTCCTAGTCTGGCTTGGAGCCCCAATTCTGATTATCTTTCAATTAAAATATAGTGTTCAGCTTTTGCTTTTAAAAAAAGATCTTAAAATATAAACATCTTATGTTTTGCCTATCTAAACTTTCATACTATATTTAAAAATGCAATCAATTATTTCATATTCCAACTTTTCTTCCCCTGGTACCAGGACTTGAACTCAGGGCCAAATACTCTTCCTTAGGTTCTTGGACCAAGGTTGCAATTGTTCTACCATGTTAGCCACACCTCCATTTCTGGCCTTTTGCTGGTTAATTGGAGTTAATCAAATAGCCAGTACAGGCTGGCTTTGAACCTCAATTTTCAGATCTCAAACTCCTGAGTAGCTATGACTGCAGGTATGTGCCACTGTCTCCCCGCCCCAACTTTATTCATTTTTTTTTTTAATTTTTGGTTGGCCTGGGCACTGAACCAAAGCCTAATCTGAGCCATGTCCCCAGCCCTTTGGTTTATGTTTTGTTTTTGAGACTCAAACTTTGCCCAACTCCTTGCTTCTGCCTCCCCAAAACCTGGGACGACAAGGTATATACTAGGCTAACATGTTTAAAGAATAAACTGCCATATCAACTTTGTTTCTGACACTTTGTCAACTTACCTGGTTAGTTAGAGGTTGTTGAATCTGGTCAGAATATGCTAAGGCAGAAACCTGTTGGTCACTGATGCTTGGCTGGCGACGGTCACTGTACTGATGTGAGTGGGGCATCTGTCCAGCCATCTGAAGGCCAGCAGCATGGAATGAAAACGACGGTGCAAGCCGAACAGATGAAGGTTTGCATGCTGAAGTCTCTCCTCCTGTGACAAGATAAACGCAGTTTAAGTAAGCATCATGTTCTAATGTTAGTACCATTTGATGTGTCTAACAGTTGTTTATGCTAGGCCTTTCAGACATTCAATAATATTAAAACCTTTATAACATCAAACAAGATCTGTCACTAAACATAAAATTAAATGGTGTAAGAGATACTGATTGAGTGCATATAAATTTATTGAGAAACTCTTAAGAAAAGCTTTGTATGTGGCAACAGTAGAAACCTTTAAAAGTTATTTTCACAAATGAAAATTTTATCCATTAAGAACCCTAAGTAACAGTTTGAAGAGAACCCCAAGTAACAGTCTCAGTTCTAGAAAAGCCTTGTCAATACATCAGTTCTTCACAAATCAACCCGCGAACAGTGCTGATATACTGCTTTGCATCTTTCTAGATATATGGCAAGCAATATTCCAGGGATCCCCAAAGCAAAGATCTGTCAGGTCTCAGCACTGACAGAAGTAAGAGCTGAACATATGCACCAGAAAGAAATACACAAATGCAGAATTCAAAGTCATTCAAAAGTGCTAAGATAAATAAGAAATGGCAAGCTGACCAAAAAGAAAAGGATATCTATCAATAATCATCCCACAGGTAGAGAAGGACGATAATTATGGTATATGCAGGGCAGAAACAGATTAAACCTTGTGACATGGGAAACTACTGACAAGCTTACTAACAAAAGACTTTTCTTCTTGTATCCAAAAAAAAACTACAAACTGAAACCAAGAAGCAAGGCACAAAATGCTTGTCAACAAATGCTAGAGCCCAAAGATTTAATGCTCCATTCTGAACGGACTAGCTATTCCAACCTCGCACCACACCATACTGACTAGTACCACACCACACTGACCAGTACACCAAGATGCTTTTCCTCAAATCTATTTTAGGTGTCCACATATACTGTGGGCTGATCATACCACCAAGAGTGCAAACTCTCAGCCAAGCTGGAGGGTTTGAAATCCCAGCTCTACTTCTTACTGCAATAATAGCATCAAATTTCCCAATAAGGATGGTTCCTATCTGAAAAGGTTATTGTGAAAATATTTGCAATAGCACTGGCAATTACCAGGTATACGAAACGTACCCTGATTACATGGGGACAGCATCAGCCTCTACTTCATGTTGACAAGACTCAGAAAACTGAAGAGAACAAAGCTCAAAAGTCTCAAAACTTAGGGATTCTTACTTCAAGATTCTCCCTCAAACAGAATCAAAACTGGGGGTTACGCAGAAGAGTAACCCCACCTGCCATGGAGCCTACCTCATACAGCCATCCATCTCCAAGGGCACTCCAAAACAACTTCTTTTCATTTGTTACAACTCACTTAAAATTACCAGATTCCAAACAGCTCTTTCTCTTTATTCTGCTCATGAGCACTTGCACAGCTTTACAATGTTTTAGTGTAAAGGTGATGTACAGAGGAGTTAACAGTTTCCATAGTCAGCTACTGAGTGCATTTCTTTTGGAACTGTGTCACCCTCCCTCATTTTCTCCCAGTCTGCATAGTTTTTCAAAGATGGCCAGTAATCCTTCTAACAAGTCTTCCACTGCCTGCTGTTGGCACTGCTTTTTGATCTTGGCTTCTCTCTCCAACATGTGTTATTAAATGACCTACACAAAATGACTAAGTAAAAGAACTTTGAACTTAGATGAGAAATGAGTTTTCTGAGCACAACATTTTTTTCCCTTTCATTCAACTGTAGGCAACTTCTGTTCAGCTTAAGAAATGAAAACTGGCAGGGCACCAGTGGCTCACGTCCTAGCTACTCCGAAGGCTGAGATCTGAGGATCGCAGTTCAAAGCCAGTCCGGGCAGGAAAGACTGTGAGACTCCTATCTCCAATAAACCACCAGAAAACCGGAAGTGGCGCTGTAGCTCAAGTGGTAGAGTGCTAGCCTTGAGCTGAAGAGCTGAGGGATAGCGCCCAGGCCCAGAAAACTGATTTTTTTTTCTGTCGGTCATGGGGCTTGAACTCTGGGCTTGTTGCCTATTCCATTTCTTAGTATGGGAGTGGAGGAACACACACACACACACACACACACACACACACACACACTCTCTCTCTCTCTCTCCCTTCTCAACTCAATTACTATGCATCAAATTCAGAAATCAACATTAATTACTTTCCTCTCATGATGCCAATTTTTAAGCTATTTACTCACTTATTCTTTTTTTTTGTTTTTGTTTTTGGTCGTGGGGCTTGAACTCTGGGCCTGGTGCCCTCAGCTCTTCAGCTTAAGGAGAGCTCTCTACCACTGAGCCACAGCGCCACTTCTGGTTTTCTGGTGGTTTACTGGAAATATGAGTCTCGGGGACTTTTCCTGCCCAGGCTGGCTTTGAACTATGATCCTCTGATCTCAGCCTCCTGAGCATAAGCCACCAGTGCCTGGCATCACTTTTTTTTATGATAAAACCCCGAGGACAACCTAACTAATATGAGTATTTCTATTCAATCTGATTCTATAACTAAGAACATATTTATTCTTTCTAAAGTTTGTACTTTCCATTTTAATTCAAATGTTAATTTAAAAGGATTCAGTTTATCTGTTAATAGGTTATGTTAATAAAGTACTAGGCCAAGCCATATGAGTTGTTGCTTTGTTACAAAACTGATAGCTACCATAGCATTGTAATCTATATTCAACTAAATTTACAATTAGCCATATTAGTCTAAGAATGAATCACAATGAATGTGGAATTGTCATGGTTACAATTGCAGATGAACTTTAAAAAATTCAATTCAAAACTACCTTCAAAATCATTATTTGGAGATCAACTCCAAAATGATCATTAAAACTGCTGTCATAGTACAAAAGACATGTTACAGAAAAGTATGCATGTAGCAACCTGTTTGTACTTAGTATATCCTTCTGAACTATACACACTTACATTTAACTTTTTAAATTTATAAAAATCATGTTGTAGCTGGGTGCCAGTGGCTCACATCTGTAACCCTAGATACTCAGGAAGCTGAGATCTGAGAATCATGGTTTGAAGTCAGCCAAGGCAGGAAAGTCCAAGACACTCTTACCTCTAATAAACTACTCAGAAAACATGAAAGTAATGTAGTGGCTCAAGTGATGGAGCAAAGGAGGTTCAGGGATAACACCCAGGCCCTGAGTTCAAGCCCCATGATGTACAAAAGAAAAAAAAGTTATAAAACAAACAACAAAAACTGAAAATGTTTTCTCAATGCAATCAAGTTACTATGTCCTAGTATGAAGCATGCTACTGGGAGAGTGGACAGTCTGTAAGGAGAAACATTGCATCAAGACATCTCTAAGACTGAGCTGAACAATAGAGCAGACCCAGAGGAAACACCAAATTTTCAAAGCCTGGGATATTCTGAGTAAAATAAAAAAGTACAAACCAGCCATTTATCTCTGATCTAAGACTGTATGGAGGTCGCAGGTCTGAATGTACACTAGTCAGCTATCTTAAATTTTAGTTATTAACATGTTGGTAAGAGACTATTCCCTTAATCTCTATTAGGTTTTAAAGAGAAATAGCTAAACCTAAGAACAAAATGGAAGACTGAAATTGAAGTGGAAATAATTCAAGATAATTAAAGTCACAGCACCCAAGTATAAAAACTACTATAAATCTAAGGTTCTGAGATCAAATCCCCTAGATTGGGAGGAAACAAGCTTATATGATTAGAAGCCTGCAGGATCCCTAGCAACAAAACACATGAGAACTGCAGACAAATGTTAAAGGAACAGACAACTATGATGACTAGAAATAGATGTATGGGACTGAGGACACTGGAAGGTGGGCCTACTAGTAAGTTCTGTTCACTTTTAGCACTAGTACCAAGAATAGTGCCTGGGACACAAGGCCTATATTCAATAAACATTTGCTCAGTGAAAGAGTGAACTGAATGGGTCAGGAATTTTAGCCTATGAGGAGCAGAGAAAGGGATGCAGAAAGAAGCTGAGGAGGAATAAGGATTTAAGAATTATTTTTAAGTTCAAAGCCAGCCCGGGCAGGAGAGACCGTGAGACTCCTATCTCCAATAAATCACCAGAAAACCGGAAGTGGCGCTGTAGCTCAAGTGGTAGAGCGCTCGCCTTGAGCTGAAGAGCTGAGGGACAGCGCCCAGACCCAGAGTTCAGGCCC
>NW_012267320.1:621381-623109 GCF_000151885.1 Dipodomys ordii
AAGTTAGAATGAACTTGTGACTTTAAATGAGCATCATTATTCCACAATACTGTGAATTTCGGGAAATTATGTAATCACTTAATCACAATCAAAAAAAAAAAAGAACCTCGGGGAAGGGAAGGAGGGAGGGGATGGTAGGGGGAAAACAATGGAGGGGGTAAGAATGTTCAAGAGGAAGTGTACTCATTACCTCACTCATGTAACTGTAACCCTCTGTATAGTATCTTTACAATAAAAAAAAGTAAATATATAAATATAAAACATAAAAAAAAAGAAATCACACATAGACTACTAGAAGAAAATAAAATATTTTCAAAATGAACAAAGGAAAAGACTTGGGCCTATAATTCTAAACCCAGCAGAAACAACTTTCAAAAATAAGGCAAAGTAGTTTTTCGGAAAAGTAAAAGTGAGCTCATTTGTCAACAGCAGATCTGCACTCAAAAAATGTTCACCAGAGCTGGGGACCTCTGGCTTAAGCAGTAGAGTGCTGGTCTAGCGAGCACAAAGCCCCAAAAAGTTCAAACTTCAGATCCACCCCCAATCCCCCTCCTACAAAAAGAAATCACCGAAGTATAGAAACTAGGAGTCACAGACACAAAAATAACACCAAATTGTTTTTTGAAAAACAATGTAGATACAGATCTAGGGGTATACAACTGTAATATCAGCACTTGCAGGCTGAGACAGGGAGGATGGCAAGTCTGATGCCCTGATGGGCTACACAATGTGAGGGCACAAGAAAGACGGGAGGAGTGTAGTTCAAGGCCAGCTGGAACAAAAATGTTAGCAATAGCCTAGCTCCAGGGATGGTAATACACTCAAGAAGTGAGGACTATGGTCTGAGGCTATCTAAGGAAGAAGCCCAATAAGCTACCTGATAAATAACTACAACAAAAAGGGCGGGGGGCCATGGCTCAAGGGGAATAGCACTTGCCTATCAAATGAAGGGCTCTGATTTCAATCTCCTGTATGAGAGAGGGTTTATGAGGAGAGAAGACAATGGAATGTTTAAAAAGCCAAGGTAGTATTTGTGAAATTTTCTGACCTATATGAGGTAGAGGGCAATCACAGAGGAAAGTGAAACAACAGAACACTGCAACTTAACATGCACATGGCAGGCCCCAGAGCAATCAGGCAGGTGAACTACGAGTTAAAACGGAATATTAACAATATTAAAGAACCACCATGAATAGTCTTGACACTTTACTGTAGTAGATAAATGCATGCATTTCTTATCAAGCATATAGTCTTATGTACTGCATCATCCTAAAAACTAAAATCACAGAAAATCTTATTTATCCTAGTAAATGGGCCCCTTAACACTTAATTAAAGAAGCAAAGCAAATTACAGCTGGAACAGAGAGCCAACAATAATTTTTAATTATAGCATATAGAACACAGAAAAGATAAAAACAATGACCCAAGATATAGCTCCTGGATGTCACAAGTGAGTTCGGATCTCAGAGATAGCTCATAGCTCCTCAACTCTGAATTAAGAGTTTGGCATAATGACTTCTGACAAAGTCATCTAAGGATGGACTTCAAAGAGAAATTACTGAACTGTTCACAGTACAACAAAACACATGGGTAAATGTGGATTTTCCCCAGTATTTTGAAGTCATAAAATAATTTTAAATTAAAAAAAACCCAAGGCAGGTAATACCACCTTGTATTTTATGGGTTTATTAGCAGTTACAAATATAATAAATGGAGAGATATTTAATT
>NW_012267320.1:623159-624715 GCF_000151885.1 Dipodomys ordii
CAGACCCAGAGTTCAGGCCCTATGACCGGCAAAAAAAAAAAAAAAAACTGATCAAAACCTGAAGTAATTGTTTGTAGACATGTTGAACATCAGGAAATGGAAATCTGTGATCAATGAGGAAAAAGGCAGTAATCCTGGCAAGCCCCACAATCACACTGGCTTTCTATCTGGATGTAATTTCTACAGTGGTAATGGAAAAGAAACCCAAATACAACAGGGCAGAGTCAGTGAGCTAAGGAGGGAACTCCAGAATGCTGACTTGCTAGAAGGTATGGGACAGTTACAAGGAGGCAGCTATGAAGAGAAGCTGTTCTTTGGCCTCCCAGCTGGGGAGGAGTACTGAAAAAAGCCAGGGATTTGTTGGGGGTGGAGGGGGCGGTGCACACTACCAAGAAGCTGCAAGCTGAGTAATTAATCCTTTAACTCACACAGGCCAGGCCAAGTAAGTATTCAACCAGGAAGGATAGAAAAGTAGATTCTAGAAAGATCCTAGAAAGTTCCAGGTGCAGGCCTAATCTAGATAAGGAAAGAGATTGAAAAAAAAAAAAACTTCCAAGGATGAGGATGGCTAACAAGCAAACAGACCTGGTAGGAGACAATCAGCTCCAAATCCAAATTTTATTAGACTTAATGGCACAAAAAACTGTGACTCAAAAACGAGGGAGGGAGTAACAATGTTTGACAAGAAATATACACTCATTATCTTACGAATGTAACTGTACATCACATCTGTACATCACCTTCACAATAATAATAATAATTTTTAAGTGACTTGTACTAAAGAGAGGAAGAAAATCCTCTTAGACTAAAATAAGAGAAATAATGAAAAGCAGCCAGAGCAGTTTACAAGCAACAGAACCGACTGACTTCTTATCAGAAATCACACATAACTCTGAGAACCAACATTGAATCCATAAAGGGATCCATTTCCTCAATGCAAACCACAATAGAAGCCACGGTCAACAGAGTGAATGAAATGGAAGGTAGAGTGTCAGATACAGAAGACAGAATACACCAACTGGACCAAAAAGTGACAGATATGGAAAAATCACTCAAATTAAACCAAAGGGAAATTCAAGAGCAAGCAGATAATGCTAAAAATTTAACCTTCACATAATCGGAGTGGACGAAGGTGAGGAATTCTAGAGCAAGGGAATGCAAGACCTATTTAACAAGATAATCAATGAAAATTTTCCCATCTCAAAAACGACCATCTTAACTACATCACAAAAGCTTATCGAACACCCAACAAGCAAGATCCCAGGAGAAACACTTCTAGACACATTATAGTAAAAATGACAGATCTGAGTAATAAGGAAACAATCCTACATGCAACAAAAATGAAGAAGGAGCTATACTACAACGGGAAAAAAATTAGAATCAGTGCACATCTCTCCACACAAACAATGAATGCAAGAAAAGCCTGGGAAAGCACCATATGAGCCCTGAGAGCCAATAACTGCCAACCCAGACTAATATACCGGGAAAGCTAGCATTCACATTCGATGGAGAACTGAAAACTTTTAATAGCAAAGAAAAATTAAATGAATACATAA
>NW_012267320.1:630805-636396 GCF_000151885.1 Dipodomys ordii
AAGAAAAATGGGAAGACGTGAAAACAAAAGACATATAAAGACTATGCCTCAAAAAGAAATCTGAGGAAAGATTAAACCTTTGAAAAGATGTCTAGCCACTTGCTTAAAAAAATAAAAATAACACAAAGATGGTGGTTCTCCAAACTGGCCAGTTGGTAGATTAACAGCCAAAGTCTTCCCAGCAGTACAGTAAAGTTACTGAAATGTAAGCAGTACTAAGAACCCCACCCCAGCGCCCACCCTTCCCCTTCTGTCAGCACCCAAGGACTTACGAGAGCCCAGCACAAACAAGAGGCTTCTAAGTTTTTGTTGCTTCACAGATGTCATGGGTATAGTACATAAAGACCACAGGCAAGTGAATCTGTTATTAATGACAATAATTAGCCATGCCAGCACAAAAAAAAGAGATTCTTTACATATTACATTAAGTATGATTAACTGAAGACTGATTTAAAATAACTGCAACAAAACTTTTGAAAAACTGAAAATACTAGAAAAATTCCATGCTGAAGAAACCAAACAGGGGCTGGGAAGGTGGCTCGGTGGTAGAGTGCTTGCCTTGTATGCATGAGGCCCTGGGTTCAATTCCTCAGCACCACATAAGCAGAAAAAGCTGGAAGTGGCGCTGTGGCTCAAGTGGTAGAGCGCTAGCCTTGAGCAGAAGAGCTGAGGGACAGTACCCAGGCCCAGAGTTCAGGACTCACAACCGACCCCCAAAAAAGAGAAAGAAACCAACCGATTGAATATATCAACAGAAGGTGGTCATTTGTATAAAATGCTTACAAATACATGTACATGTGTGATAAAGTCAATAAAAATAGTTTATCTTCACAACAGTAATTTGTGATTATTGGTGGCTGAATTGAGAACTAGTCCTAAGACTACCAAACAATTGTAAATACAAGTTTTCAAAATTTATGTACATTTTTATTTAATGCATTTAACCTCCCATCCTTGTGAAAGGTCCACTGGGCAGCTCTGAGAGAAGCAGGAAAGAATGTCTTCTGGATTCACAGAATCCAGGTAAAACCCAAGGAAACACTGCTAAAACAGTCCTTGCTGGCAGTATCAGAATCTTAATACAAAACAAAAGGCTACAGAAAAACCAAAAACTAAATTACATTCCAGGAGATGATTACCAGGATATTATTTATTTAACAGATAACTGACCTGACTAGTCTTGAAACTACGCTCCTAAAATAAATAACTTATACCTACAATCACTCAAGGATGAACCCATTTTCTGGAACTAATAACATCTACAGAGAACAGTAACGTTGCCTCATCAGGCTTCTAGGCTACTACTGAAGAAAATGCAACTTTTCTTCCAAAGAAACAGAGTATGCCTGAAATGAAGTCATAAATGCATCTCAAAAAGTTAGCTGCATGGTTAGTCACTTCTTAAAACAGCATAGATATCTGAGGTCATGATAGGTTGCTTCTCTGCTTATCACTTTTTTTTTTTGGGGGGGGGGGGTGGCATTCAGTCATGGGGCTTGAACTCTGGGCCTGGGCGCTATCCCTCAGCTCTTCAGCTCAAGGCTAGGGCTCTACCACTTGAGCTACAACGCCACTTCCAGTTTTCTGGTGATTACTTGGAGATGATGAGTTTCATGGACTTTCCTGCCTGGGCTGGTTTTGAACCGGGATCCTCAGATCTCTGAGTAGCTAGGATTACAGGTGTGAGCCACTGGTGCCCGGCTGCTAATCACTTTTTTAATGAAAAGATTTAACTTTCAGTGAGGCCTGAAATCCTAGTGTGAGAAAAGCATCTTTTCTATTAAAATAGTTTGCTTTCTTTCTGTTAATCTTGAGAGAAATGTTTTTCTGAAGTTTCTGCTTTGGCCAGGAGGTTTAGCTCTTGTTAATTATACTTTAGTTACATACTTTTCCTGTTGCACTTCAATTAAGAGATCCTATTAGAAGATCCTTGAATTTTAATTATACCCTGTTAATAAAGCCACATCCTTTTACAGATTTCAAACATGAGCTCAGCCAATGAGTGAACAGAAGGGCAGGGCTTACTGGGTTAGGGATAAAAATGAGCAGCCTGTCACCTGTTGTGTATGTTTGCTTGCGAGATTTTTGGCTGGCAGCACACCTTTCTGTAGAAGCAAACTTGCCTTTCCTAGTTGCTTTTGAGTTGGTATCCTTATTCCTACATGACACTCCAATATCCTGAAACTTTTCTATCACTAGCCACTCAGGAGGCTGAGATCCAAGGATGATACTTTGAAGCCAGCTCAAGTAGAATACTCTATTCCCAAAATAATTCCAAAGCCTATTTTGGAAGTGTGGCTCAAGTAGAGTGCCAGCTGAACAAGCGAGCCAAACAAGTGTGAGGCCATAGATTCAGACCCTGGGATTCAATCCTGGCACTGGAAGGAAAAAAATTCAGCTTTCAGAACTGCATAAAGATATCAGAAGTTCTACAAAATGTACTCAAGTCCTTTTTTAAATTGACATTTGATACTGATTATAATCAAGGAACTCTTTAAGCAATCCAGTAGTAAATGGTAAGCCACGTCCTGATATCTTAAAGAGTCCTTCAAGAGGTGATCAAGACAACAACTCAGATCAACAGCTCAAGATTGTCCAAAGGTAGCGATTGAAAACTTCCCCTCAGTTTGCATCTGTCAAATGAAGGTCTTCTTAGCTTGATACAGCAAATCAGGTAAAATAAGATGAGTTGATGTGACTCAAGTGGTAGAGTACTAGTCTAGCAAATCTCAGTACCACACATAAAGAGGAAAGTTACCAGCACTGTGAGACACTTAGATGTCCACCAAAGTAGCAGGTAGCAGAAACAGAAGTAGTCAACAAATACTACTTTCCATTTTCAGTGAGAAAATGAGATCTTGCTTCACTTTGTCCCAGTCGTCTGTGGGATGGTTCTAAAGGCCAAAGCTGAAACACCCTAGCCAGTGTAACCACAGGACCAACAGCCCACCATCCTGCACTGGCCCAGGTCTGTCTTTCACAGTAATCTGCCAAGTCCTTTTCTAACATGCAAACCTAACGTATTTGTTTATAGAAGAGGTAAAATAAGAAGTCCATTTAGCAAGATGAGCTTGCAGTACCCAGGGCAAAGGTCTAGAAAGCCTCTTCTTACTTGCCTTAGCACAAGCATCAATGCCATCTACAGTAAGCCAGTCCATCTCCTCATGTGTGAAAGGAGAGAGAGAGAGGGCTCTTCATTAGGTTCCAACACAGAAATCTATCCCCTCTGAGGAGCCATGGAAAGGAAATGGTCAACCATTGCCAGAACACTGAGAAGGATGTGCCTAAAAGGTGATCTAGAATCTGCTCTGGACTGAAATGTATTTAATTACCCCAAAGATGCTTCCCTCCACCCCCAGATAGATCTCTTCAGATCTTTGTACCACAAGTTAGGGCCTACATCCACACTAAAACTTTGAAAGGTGCCTGCTTAGCTCGGACCAAACACAGCAGAAATTCTATCAACCAGGATACTTTCACCTATGTCAAAACAGACTATTTTAAGAAACGCCTGGAGATAAAACTAGGTTTCAGACACATATTGGTTTCTTTGCAAGGAAGCACTTGCTTCAAGCCTTCCTTGGACATCATCTCTACCTCCTAAGGCAAGCCCAGCAACACCAGCTGAGGGGGAGGGGAGAGGACTTTTTGATCAACTTCTTTTCTTTCTCCCATCCAGGGAGGAATGAAGAGTCACACACACACTCCTCACTAACAGCTGTTAAATATACAAGTTATTTTTAAACCAGTTAAGCACTTTGGTGTCTATATTGAATTGCAGCATAACACTTAAGATTATCCAATGAGGCAATCATTCAGCTTGTGATTCTAATTAAAACACTGTATAATTACAGAATTTTTCCATTACAAAAGTCAAAAGGCAAGATATTTATCTGGACAAAGACAACTTAAAAGTTAAACACTGGCCAAATTAATTATTCAATAATAGTTACAAAATTTAATTCAAAGTATTATTTGTATAGTAAATAAACATTTTAAAGCTTTAATTTGCCCTCTTCCATATGTACACTGAAAAAATATTTAACATTTATGCTTCCATTCTACAGCAAACCAAAATAGTCTTGAAAAATATTACTATCCAAAGAGTTATATCCTAAATGTTTAGGAAAATGCTCTAACAATAAAATTTAAACCACTACAGTCTCTTCTTTCACCCCACTCAAAAAAATAAGAAAAAGATGCAATTCTTACTAATTAAAAATAGGTATATGAGATCTTCAAACTTACTATAACCAAAATAAGTATCTAATGATGAGATTTCATTTTACTTTCTTGAGCCAAATTTTCCAAACCAGAAAAGGTAATCTCAAAAATAAAACAGGTTTCTCTGACTCTGCCATGGTTCTGAGGTAGTTTTTCACAATTAAAAAAAAAAAAAGTGTTGAGGCAGGAGTAATAAAATGAGTAACATTCAAAAAACTCTTAATTCTGTGCCAGTCTGGTCCACTATGCCCTTCTATCCACTGAACTCAATAATTAGGTAGCATTATTGCAACAAGTCACACTTTACACAGACACAACAGGGTAAGAGCCTCCAGACCACCCTCCATGTGATGACCTCTCTGCACTGCAGGTTAGTGCAAGCCTACAGAGGAATGCACTGGCTAAGAGTCATGGTTTCAGGAGACAGACCTCTGCTCAGCAATGTATTCTCTATGTAAAACCTACTCAGATTTAGAGGAAAATAACCAAGTAGGCAGGTAGCTACAATCATGTGAGAAACCAATAAAAGTTCAGGGAAGATGAACTTCATTCTAAATTTTAGAAAGCACCTTAAAAAATGAAAGTTCTAGCCGGGTGCCAGTGGCTCACACCTGTAATCCTAGCTACTCAGGAGGCTGAGATCTGAGGATCACGGTTCAAAGGCAGTCCAGGCAGGAAAGGTCGTAAGACTCTTATCTCCAATAAACCACTAGTGGAAGTGGCACTGTGGCTAAGTGGTAGAGCACTTGCCTTGAGCTGAAGAGCTGAGGGACAGAGCCCAAGCCCAGAGTTCAGGCCCCATGGCTGACCAATATATATATATATATATATATATATTTTTTTTTTTTTACCTGACTTGTATTACTGCTCCCCTCTGTGCACCACCTTTATAATAAAATTTGAAGATGGCAGTTCTTTAGTGCCTGTGGATCCCATGGTCCTCAAGGGTCCCAAGGGAAGAGGGCAAAGGCACTCCCTCCACAAGCAGGCCCAGTCTACATGTGCAGCCCCTCTGTGGGCTCCAGCTCGTCCACAGCAACCTGAAAGTCCTTGTTTTACCTCATTCCTGTTGTACTGCTTTGTCCAACCAACCCCATCTCCCAAAATTTAAGTAGGTAGCAGCTTATATGCCACCTAAGCCTGATCAGAGGGGCAAAGGTCCCAGTGGCAGATTAAAAAGTACGGGTGTGGGCTGGGAAGGTGGCTCAGTGGTGGAGGGCTTGCCTTGCATGCTCAAGGCCCTGGGTTTGATTCCTCAGCACCACATAAGAAAAAAGCCGGAAGTGGCGTTGTGGCTCAAGGGGTAGAGTGCTAGCCTTAAGCTGAAGAGCTGAGGGACAGCGCCCAGGCCCAGAGTTCAGGCCCCA
>NW_012267320.1:637526-646783 GCF_000151885.1 Dipodomys ordii
TTGCATGCCTGAGGCCCTGGGTTCGATTCCTCAGCACCACATAAGCAAAAAGAAAAAAGCCAGAAGTGGTGCTGTGGCTCAAGTGGTAGAGCACTCGCTTAAGAGCTGCGGGACAGCACCCAAGCCCAGAGTCAGGCCCCACGACCGGACCCAAAACAAAAACAAAAACCTGAGCAAGTCAGACATCAGGCTCATGCTGGTGACTGTAGCTACTCAGGAAGCTAAAATCTGAGTATCAAAGTTCAAAGCCAGCCAAGGTATCAAAGTCCACAAAATACTTATCTTCAATTAATTACCAAAAAAGCCAGAAGTGGATCTGTGGTGGAGCAACAGCCTTGAGCAAAGGAAGTTCAGGTACAGGGCACAGGCCCTGAGTTCAACACTCAAAACCAACACTCAAAAGAAAAGGCAGGTGCTTGTTATTTTCCCAGCTATATGAAAGTGTATATGGGAGAAATTAAGGTCAAGGCTACAAAGGCATAAATTAGAGGCCTTACTGAACACCAAAGGGCTGGGGCTTGGCTCGATGGTATAGCACAGACCTTGCAAGTGCAAGGCTCCAAGTTCAAACTCTAACACCAAAAACAAGAAGTAACAATACCTACACACCACGAAGACAATGTTTAAGCATTGCAAGTTTGTGGGATGTGAGGGATAATTTGGGAAAATAATTTACATTCATGTATATGAAATGCATGATTTCATACAATTTCAAATATAATTACTATTCTAAAAATTAGACTCAGTTAATTTTTAATATCAGAAATACTTTTTCTAGTTGAATGATGCCATAATAAAAATACTGATACATGCCAATAACGCTTTTAAGTCATTAAAGAAAACATTTAAGCCTTTGGAGTGGATAGATGCCAGGATCTCAATCCAGGGCCTTGTACATGGTAAGCACATACTGTACCCCTACCCCTGAGCATCTAAAAAGACCTTCGACTACTTACTATCTAAAATGCTGGGAAGAAGCAGTTCTCACACGATTCAATTACAAGTTAATGCTGATTGGACTAGACTTCCAGGTTTTTAAGTATAACAAAGAACACCTTCCCTAAAGGAAAACTCCACATTCCAGATCACCTCCCCAGACCCTCCTGTAGCAATCTGTATTCTGACTCCTCCCTCTCCCTGCCCCTACCTCTATTTGACTCTTCCCCTACCTCACCCCACTAGCTCTGTCTTAAATATATCAATATGCTCAAGGCCTGCAGTGAAAGCAAAATCTTTCTTTGCCTCCTCACAGAATCTTTTACAACAAACTCGTCTTCCAATTCACTTTTTCCCTCATTCAACAAGTACTCACTGACTCCCTACTAGGCTTCCACCTTGGCAATTCATAAATCCATGTGGCTGCTGAGCACTTTCATAATGGCTACTCAGACTGAGATGTCCTATAAATCTAAAATAGTTCATTTTGATTAGAATTTGAGTAATGTTTTAGATATGCTGAAACAATATGCTACTAAAAATAATCTTAATTTTTCTTTCATAACAAATGTGCCAAAATATTTTTAAGCTATTTAAGTGGTTTATTTTTTTTTCTTCCTTCCTTTCGGTTTCTTTTTTTTTTTTTTTTTTTGTGCTGGTCCTGGGGTTTGAGCTCAAAAGAGTGTGGGCACTGTCCCTGAGCTTTCTTTGCTCAAGGCTAGCACCCTACCACTTGAGCCACAGCTCCACTCTGGCTTTTGGGGTGCTTAAGTGGAGTTAAGAATCTCACAAACTCCCCCACAGTATAACCCCTGCTTTCACTGTATTTGATGTTGGTATAATTTGTGGAGGGGAAGGGAAAAAAAATTGTTCAAATAGGGATACAGGTGAACCCATTGCAACAATGAGATGTACAAGTAGTTCTTTTGAAAAACGAACTTTACAACTTGGGGAAGGGGTGGTGGGAAGAAATGGGAAAGGGAAACAAAGGAGGAGGCAACAATGCTTGATAAGAAATGTACTCATTATCTTGCCCATGTAATTGTAACCCCTCTATACAGTATTTTCACAATTAAAAAAAATACTTCACGTATATTTGTGGAAGATAGGGGGAATCTCACAAACTTTCTTGGCCAGGCAGTCTTCAAACGACAATCCTCAGATCTCAGCCTCCAGAGTAGCTAGGATTACAGGTATGAACCTCTAGCTTCTGTTTTAAGTGGCATATATTTCTAAGGGGAAGTGTTGTTCTAAACAATGTTCTTAGTATGAATGGCATAAATACCAAAGAAAAGGGCAAAGCCTCAAATCCCCTAGAGTTTGAGTTTTATTCGTGTGTGGAAGGGGAAATCTAACAACTAAGAAGTATATGTCACAGTATATGTCATAGTATCAAAATGTTGAGTTCTGAAGAAAATAAACAGGAAATATAGCAAGTGGGATAGGGTAGCAGCCTTCTCCTTCCCCATGTGTCATCCCTACCCCTTTTCACTAAGGATGGCATATAGGTTTTCTCTTCAACACAAACTCAACAGAATGGCAATGGCTGGCTGGAACATTCAATGTTATAGGAAAAATTCCAAAGCTAATTCCAGCCTCAGTTGGAAGTATATCATGCTATATACAACTATGTCTAAACAGGAGTGCCAAATTCTACTCAGTTCTATAAACGGCAGCTCCACTCTCTTAATTCTACATGCATGACCCTTTTACAACCCACCAACACTCTCCCTTCTCTCTCTTTCTCTCTCTCTTTCTCTAACTCACTAATACTCGAAACAACAGAGCTTTCAAGCTCTCTCATCTCATTTCTACCATTAGCCCACCATGACATCCTTTCTCCCAGCTGCACTCAGTGTTTCCAGCACACTGCTGCTCTCCATCTACAACACAGTCCTTGCTCTCTTCTTTTCTTAGAAATCCTGAACTCAACTGTCAAGACCCAGATCAAATGTCATCCCATCCAAGAAACACTCCCAGAATTTCACAGGGCATTTTGTCCCACTCTTCTCCTACTATTCAGTTCTTAGCTGCCCACAGCAACTACACTAAAGTCATGGTAATGTGTAACATTTAGTGCCCTGAGGAAAGGACTTGTCTTTGTATTCTCCAACTACCATAATGCAAAGGCTTCAAGTTATTGTCATAAGTAAATGAGTGAAAGAAACAGAGGCTGATTCTGAACCCCTGCCCACCAACTGCAGGCAGGCTGAGTTGCCACACTTCTCAGGATTTCCTTCACCTCTGGGCTGGACCAGCTAACACTTCAGACCAAGTGTGTCCTGGAATGATGTTCTCTGTTCACTCACCCACCTTCACAAGAGCAAGAATGCTGTCCACACACCTTCACTACAGGTTCATTCACAACTAGACACCTCGCTCCCACATTTCAATTTACACAAGGGGGCAGCAGTAACCCAGAGAGTCTTAACTTGCTCACAAAAGTCAGTGGAAAATCAAAACAACACAAGTCCCTCATTTTGTATTACCACATTTTTCTCCTGAGGTTAAATAGTAGTTGTCACTCTTTTGGCCAACTGGTATCTGGATACCTTACATGTGGGACTCAGAAGTGATGTGTGCCCCACCCCACCAAGCACAAAAACAAATCAAAATAACCATTTATTACAAAGCCAAGCAAACAAAATCCTTGGAGGGGGAGCCCCAGGGGCAATATTGGGAATGTGAACCTAGTCTATATGAGCAGCACATATCCTAAGCCATTTTTGACCATGATTCTCCCAAGTCCAATCTCTTTAGTATGTAAGATTACAGGTATTAGTCACCAAAATCTGTTGTTTTTTTTTTAACTTCTTGGTAACTAGGGCTTTACTAATAAACAAAGTGTGTACAGTCCCATTCTTCAGTTCAGAATCTTGAATGCATATTCTTTTTTAATATAATTTTATGCTATTACTAAGGTTCTGCACAGGTTACCATTTCCTAAGTCAGACACATCTTTTTGAACAATCACCCCTTCCTTTCCTTTCTCCCAGTTTCTCCTTCCTATACTTACACACAACTTGTGTAGTTCATTTTCCAGTGTCTACTAAATGCCATGACTATTTGTTCACCCTTCTTCCCTCCATTTCTTTTTTTTAAAATACATTTTCTATTGTAAAAATACTGTGCAGAGGGGTTACAGTTACATGAGCAAGGTAATGAGTACATTTCCTATCAAGCATTGTTACCTCCTCCTTTGTTTTTCCCCTACCCTCCCACCATCTCAACTATACTCCCTCTCCCCTCTCCCTTCCCTCCTTTTCTGCAACCTCCCTCCCCTCCCTCAAAATACTAATAAGAAATGAAACAAAAACAACCAAACAAATAACAACACCATTCCCACCACCAAGAATGGGAACTCTTAACAAGATACAGAAGCAGTGAGAGATAATTCACAACAGGGACAAGAAAGTGCCGAGGATCACAGAGCACTCTGAGGACATTTCAGACCCAAATTATAGCAGGTCCCTATTCATTTTTCTAGTATAGTTTCAGAATTGCCAATCTGTTGTGCAACTGTGCTTAAATAATCTTCCATTAAATTCTGTTTTCTGGCTAAGTTACCAGGGATAGTTTGTTGTTCAAGAAACATTCCATATAAACAAGCTACGACAAATAAACCCTACCCCCAAAAGGACAAATATGGTTCATTCTGAATAAACATGGAACATGGATAAATGTGGAGGGGGGGATAAGAAATAAATGTTAACTAAAGATTAGCCAATACTGCTTATTGACAGCCAAAGGGGGGAGGGAGAAGATGGGGGGAGATTCTAAGCCTAATCTTGTGGTTATCATGGTCATATGAATGTTAACAGAAATACAGTATGATACTATTGGACTCATGAAAACACCCCCTATATTACACATCTATTCTCTTTTCCCATTAAGGATTGTACTTAATTCCTGATTTTAACACTTATTAAAAATCATTATACAGAGGCTGGGAAGGTGGCTCAGTGGTAGAGTGCTTGCCTTGCATGCTGAGGCCCTGGGTTCAATTCCTCAGCACCACATAAGCAAAAAGAAAAAGCCGGAAGAGATTTGGGATGTTGAGGGTCTTCAGACAGTAGTTACTTTGTATGTATATATATTACAAGTCTTATCTGACCACATCAAATACACATTCACTGTGTATTTATCCTATATATTTACATATGATAAAAAATATTGACATTTACATATTTACATGTTACTGATTTTCTCTCAAATTACAAGATCCAAAACAAAACTACTGCTGATACTGACAAACACGCAGTGAATGAGAAAATAGAACAGGCATGTAAAAAATAATGACATGAAACTGGACCACAGACAAACAATGAAGAGGGCCAATGTTTAAAAAAAAGGGGTGGGGGATTCTATAGAGATGATTCACGTAAAGGCATGCCTGTCTAATGAGGATGGCAAATGCCATCACTGTCAATAACAGGACCAACAGTTAAAGGTAAGGAAAGCAAGACCTCTTTCAGTCTGGCAGGAGTGGCTCCTGTCATGAAATGCAAGCCCCAGAATTACCAAGAGGTGTCAAGAGAGCCCTACTCCCTATACCAACCATGATTTGCAGTGGGATGCTACCATAGTACAGCTAGCTACTTTGGACCATTAGTTTTGAAACTAGGTCTTAAAGCAAGCATTCAGTAACTACTATTAAAAAAACAAACAAACAAACAAATTTTAGCCTCAGTTCTACTAGTTCAGTGTAATCCTGGCCTTTACCAAGACTTTGCTGCCATTCCCATGAAGTGCAAAAGTAAAGATACATTAAACTAGCTAGTTGGAAAGCCAACTTTCCAACTAATTACCTACCTTATTAAATAGAAAAGAGGTCAGTTTAATTAATAGAACAATTTCCCATATGGATATGAATGACATTTTCATTTTTATCTTTACCAACAGTAACTTGATAGCTCTATTTTCTAAATAGCACCCGCTGCTGTATTTATCTTCATAGTAATTTATTTATTTCATTGTTTTAGAAAAAAGTAATTGTCAATGATTTAGGAGGTACTCATTCTTAGAAGACAGCTATGGCAAGACAATGTAGTGCAATTTTAGGGGGAATGGGTGAATCGAGAGCCCAACTCAGGAAAACTATTTCAAACTTATGGTTATAGAATTTTTTTTGCACATTAACTAATTAAGAAATATAGACAGTAAATATGGTTCACTGGCAAGAATTTTCACCAACAAAAATTTATCGTACATTACTATATCCTGTTTTTAATGTTTGAGACACTCTGGTAGCAAAATCTTTTTATTTTAAAAGCAGAGCTATCCTAACATCTAAATAAATTACAGAATCTTAAGATCACTGTAATGTTAAGAGTAGCATGGTGATTTCCCACCTTTTCATAGCTTTTCATAGTGACAACTAGACAAGGTCTACAAATGACTATATGAAGGTTCTGAGGCTTTCATTTAAAAAACTGTTACAATGCTATTTCAATTGGAGGAAAAAAATACTAAGTTACTTAGGATACAAGCTATAAGAAATTCTGCCTAATAATGACTGGCACCAACATAAACCAGAATACTTGTAAAAAAAAAAAATACAAACAGTAGCTACGGAAAAAGAGATAAAAGTCTACAGTAAGATTAATATTGCAGATGTTAAGTGACATAAATAACATCACAAATAAGAAGAATAAAAAGCTCTAGATTTGTTTAAAAAAAAACAGTTGGAATGAGTAACAAGGGATGGAAATTACATATATAACTGAACCAAAGCAAAACAAACCAATAATAATCACAATTCAATAAAAAGAGTTTAAATATAAAATTTTATTGATAAGCAGACATTTTTAGAATGGGAACAAAAACTAAAAATAAAGCAAGGCCAACTCTTTGTTGCCTATGAGACACATTTTAAATATAAAGATATTGATGGGTTAAATGTTAAATGGAAAAAGGAATCTTCTATTAACACTGATCAAAATCAAGACAGAATGGCTATATTAATATGAAAGAACATATACTGCCATGTAAGAATGTCATTAGGAATGGTCACTTTGTAATGATAAAATGTGTCAAACATCAAAGGACCCTGATGTTCAAGAGACTCCTGAATGTTTATGAACCCATTAGAGCTTACAAATACATGGAGCCAGATAGGATGAAACTGTAAACATAGACACATTTATGTCAAGAACTTTCAGTATCCATCCTCCTCTCAATATCTGATAGAATAAGTACATAGAAATTCAGTAAGAACATAGAAGATTTAACAAGACTGTCAAATTTAACATTGTTAATAACTAGAGACTTCCATCAAGGAACAGCAGAATATAGTTTTTCTTCTAATTGACACAGTACCTTTACCATGATAGACTGTAAGTCATACAAGTCTCTTCTAATTGAGAAGGCATATTTACCATGATAGACTATATGATAGACTATAAGCCACACAAGTCTCAATAAATTAAACAGGTTATACAAAGTATGCTTTGTGACAATACAAATAAACTGAAAAACAATAATAACAATAAATGTAAAGTCTAAAAGGGGAACTCTTTAGGAGGAGAAAACCAGTGCTAGAGGGCAGGGAGAAATTAAAGAAGAGGTGAATATGATCAAACTATAATATATGCATACACAAAAATAACTTAATAAAGCCTATTAAATTGCTTTAAAAATGGGAGAGGAAATAAAAAAAGAACTGAGGGATTAAATAATATCAAAATACATCATATGGTAAGGCTCTGGTGGTTCACACTTGTAATCCTAGATACTTGGAGGCTGAGATCTGAGGATCACAGTTCAAAGCCAGCCCAGGCAGGAAAAGTCCATGAGACTCTTATCTCCAATTAACCACCAGAAAACCAGAAGAGTGCTAGCCTTGAGCTGAAGAGCTGAGGGACAGCGCTCAGGCCCAGAGTTCTAGCCCCACAACCAACAACAAAAAATACATTATATGGCTGGGAAGGTAGCTCAGCGGTAGAGTGCATGCCTTGCAAGCATGAGGCCCTGGGTTCAATTCCTCAGCACCACATAAACAGAAAAAGCCGGAAGTGGCGCTGTGGCTCCAGTGGTAGAGCACTAGCCTTGAGCTGAAGAGCTGAGGGACAGCGCCAAGACCCAGAGTTCAGGCCCCGTGACCGGCAAAAAAATAAATAAAAAATACATTATATGCTTGTATGGAAAGGACCCAATGAAACCCATTTATATAATTAAAATATGTATTCTCACTGATACATAATCTCAACTATTTGGGAGGCAAATTGAAGAGTCACAGTTTAAGACCAGCCAAAAAAGTAACTAGACTCCTGCAAAAACAAGCCAGCATAATGGTGCAAGCTTTTAATACCAGCTATGCAGAAGGCACAGGGATATGGATCACAGTTTAGATGGCCCCAAGCCAATAGTGACAGACCCCACCTGAAAAACAATTAAAACGAGGGGAGCTAGGCATGTTACTAAGACTGCAGAGCACTGGCCATGCAGGCAGGAAGGCACGTTCAGTCCCAGGTACCCCACCTAAAACATCTAAAGTCTCAAATATTTACAAACTAAATGACAGCTATAAATGATTGTGCCTAAAAGTATAAATAAATAAATAAATAAATAAATAAATAAGATGGGAAATTATGAAGTACTTTGAACAAAATGAACTATCTTAAAATTTTTTGAAGTATCTCCAAAATTTTGATACACCTAAAGTAATACTTAAAAAGGAAATTATAAGACTAAGTATCTTAACAAGAAAGAAGGTTCTGATATCAATTACTACAGCATCTTAAATAATCTAGAAAGAGCAATGAAATCCAAACATAATAAAAGACATAAGTGTCCTGTCCCACAGCGCACCAGCGGCTCGTCTGTAATGTTATCTTCTCAGAAGGAGGAGATGAGAAGGATCTAGGTTGAAAATCAGTCCAGGCAAAAAAGTCTGTGAAATTCCACTTCCAACTTAACAGTAAAAAAAAATTCTTGAGGCATGGTTCAAATGTTAGAGCTCTAGATAGGCAAGGTAAGCCAAGCCAGTGAGAGGCCCTGAGCTCAAGCACCAGTATTAGATTATAATAACAATAAGCAAACATCCAAAGCAACGCAAAAAAAAAAAAAAAGAGGAAACTCCCAACTAAATAAAACTATCATAAAGTGAATCAAACAACAGTTAAGAAAAGACAACCTGGGCTGGGAATATGGTTTAGTGGTAGAGTGCTTGCTTAGCAAGCATGAAGAAGTCCGGGGTTCCATTCCTCAGTACATAAACAGAAAAGGCCAGAAGTAGCATTGTGGCTCAAATGATATATTGCAAAAGAAACTCAGGGACAGCACACAGGCCCTGAGTTCAAGCCCGGAAAAAGGGGGAGGGG
>NW_012267320.1:646833-656314 GCF_000151885.1 Dipodomys ordii
GGAGGGGGAGGAGGAGGAGGAGGAGGAGGGGGAGGAGGAGGAGGCGGCAACCCACTATAAACAAGCAGCCTTCATTTGAGAACTGGAATGGCAAATTAGCATAATCAAATTCATTTTTAAAAAGAACCATGATGAAATGCAAACCTTAGATGAAAAACAAAGTCTTTTCTAAATTCAAAATTCTTCATTAAAAAAAAAATTAAGTTGAAATACACTATCTTCCTCCGTTTGATAAAGTGTATCGGCAAAGAAAACAACTGACATCCCACTTAGTGTTTGGAAGACATTTCTCCAAAACAAGGACAACAATGCCTTGAGGGTCACATGTATTCAGCACTCTCTGTACTCTGTATTCTGCAGTAGTTCTCGCCAGTGCAATAAGGGGGGGGGGGGGGAATATATATATATATATATATATATGCACGTATGTATAAATATATGTATGGCAACCAAACTGGAATAAGAATAAAAAAAAGGGAACATAACTATTTATGGTTAAAAATGTAGTGGCATCTAACAAAAAACTAGTTAATCATCAGAAAAGTTGTAAAAGATCAATATATGAAAATCCAATTGTACTTCTGTAAAACTAGTAAGTACAATCAGAAACCGAAATTTGAAACTATCTATGGGTATGAAAACACTGAAGAAGTAAATCTAACAAATATACATTAAAGATAAACACACTAGTATCTTTTTTCACGTGTCAGTCCTGGGGCTTGAACGCAGGCCTAGGCACTACCCCTGGCTTTTTCTTGTCCCTCAAGGCTAGCATTCTACCACTTGGTCTACACCGCTTTTTTTAGTGGTTAATTGGAGATAGGAGTCTCACGGACTTTTCTGCCCAAGCTACCTTTCAGTCTCCTGAGCAGCTAGGATTACAGGTGTGAGCCACCCATGCCCATCCACACTGATATTATTCTAACTGGAAAATTAAGTAATTACAGAAATACATTATACATGAGTGTCTAAAGAATCATATTGCTAATAATTCTTCCCAAAATCATCTGTAGATTTAACACAATCGCAATCAACAACCTAGAAGACTTTTTAAAAGAAACTAACAGTATGATTTAGAAATTCATATAGACATGCATATAGCTGAAACAATCCTAATTACTGTGACAGTGAAAAGGAAAATTGTGAGACTGCATTATTGCAATACTTAATTAGGCTATTTAAACTGGGGTTCTGGTACTGGCATCAAGACAAACAAATCAATAAAAGAGGATATAAAGTCCACAGACATGCATATGTAAAGCTACTGTAATTCAGTGGTTCAATAGTAAATCCATCTGTCTTAAAAATGGTCCCACAGAATATTTTGATATGCATATTTCAAGGCACTACTTACAAATACTAACTTCAAGTGGATCACAGACTTTAATGTAAATTCTTAAAACTGAATTTGGAGGGGAATCAAAGAAAAAAATGTATTTTCTTGGGATATTTGAGGAAAACTGTTTTGGAAGGATGATTGTTTTTGAACTCAAGAGCCTTTGCTAGAAAGGAACTCTACCACCACGCCACATCCCTAAACTTTTTGTGGTTTGCTACTTTTCAGGTACAATTTTAGCATTTTTCCTCTAGGGCTGCCCTCAGTTTCTGAGCACACTTGGTTTACTCAGAGGTGGAATCTCACTTTTTGCCTGGGCTATCCTAGAAGTCTCCTGGATCTCTCTGTCTTCCAAGTAGCTGAGATTATATGCACGAGGTACTGTGTCCAGTCTTTTTCTTTTTTTCCTTTTTTGGCCAGTCCTGGTGCTTGAGCTCAGTGTCTGGGCACTGTCCCGAGCTTCTTTTGCTCGAGGCTAACACTCTACCACAAGAGCCACAGCGCCACTTCTGGCTTTTTCTGTGTAGTGCTGAGGAATTGAATCCAGAGCTTCATGCCTGCTGGTCAAGCACTCTACCACTAAGCCACATTCCCAACCCCCAGTCTATATTTCTGAAAGTTAAAATTTTCAGTTCCATAAAACTGGAGAAAGTATTTCTATTTAAAGTAATAAAAGCCTGTCTTGGGTTCATTTAGGCTCCCCAGACAACATGCCACAACCTGAATGGCTCACCATAAAACAGGAATCTATTTCTCTGAACTGTGGAAGCTGGGAGGTCCAAGATCAAAGTACCAGCACATCTGGGGTCTGCAGAGGGCCTGATCTGGGGCTCACACATGTTACCTTCCTTGGCATGCCCTTCTAGGACAGGGGACAAGGGAGCTCAAATGTGACCCACACACAGGGCCACCCAAAGAATGATTCCTGAAGTTGGAGGGATGGCTCAAGTGGTAAAGTGTCAGTCAGTGAAAGCATCAGATACTAAGCTCCAGTAGCATCTCAGACCCTCAACCCCACCCAAGAAAAGATTCCATTATGGGGAGGAAAGGGGGAAGTGAACTTGGGGGGAGGGGGGGCACTGAACTTAGGGCCTTAAAGAATGAGGTTGGTGCTCTACCATTTGAGGCACATTGAGAAGAATGATTCGTAAAAAGGAAATTTATAAATAAAACAACTTTAAACATTGAGAATGAAAAGAGGAACAATAGAGGAAAAATCTTTGCAAATGTATATTGATAAAAGATTTGTATTTAAAATAAGAAACTTTTAAAGCTCAACAAGGAACATAATTTTTGAACAATGATGATATTCAGCATACATTTATCATATGATTCTGTCATATCACTATTGAACATTAATTATCATAATAACTTTATTTATAACTTTACAAACACTGAGCAGCCTGAAAATTTTTCAACAGGTAAAGAGATAAATTGTGGCAGAGCCATACAATGAAATACTTTTCCACAATAAAAGGAATGAAATAGTATACATAATACCAAAAAAAAGTCTTTGAAAGAATTATGGTAAGTGAAAACAACAAGACAAAATAGGAGAACATATTGTATGATTCTATTTATATAAAATATCTAGAAAAAGCAAAGCAATGAATCGTGACAAAAAGCAGTTGCATAGCCACCCAGGGATGGGCTGAGAGGGTGCATTACAAAAAGACAACGCACGAGTGTGGGTATGCACCTTATAAATAAGAAAAGTAAAAGCTTAGTAGGTAACAACAGGATTCATTAACATGTGTACTTTAGGTAAGTTTATTGGTTGCCAAATATAACACTAAAACTGTTTTTAAAGTTTTAACCAATTCAAAACCAGAACTCAAAAAAAAAAACCTCTACAAAATTACCCAATTCAGACAATTGACAACCAAAACCTTCAGTTGTTTAAAGACTAACAACTTAGTACTGACATCTTATTTTCTTACTTTAATAATCAGAAAAATTGCTATTTGAAATGCAAATGTTTAAAAAATACTGCCAAAGAGAATGAGTAATATTGAGGGTAAATAATATTGAAATACATGGATTCTGTGTATAAAGTTGAAAGCTGTTAAACAACAAGGGGTGGGGAGGGCAAGGTAAGGGAAAACAAGATGAGGTCAATCTGACTAAATTATAACATATACATGCATGAAGCCCTTTTGAACAGTTCAGAGAGGAAAATAATCTAGGCTGTATTGAGAGGTGAGGATCAGCAGAATAGGCGAGGGGTTGGGTTGAAGTACTTTATATGCAAGTATGAAAACAGTAACTTGTTGGAATTGCTTCAAGAAGGAAGGGAAGATGAAGGACAGAGTTGGAAAGACTAAGTTTGATAGTACATTGTGTGTGTGTGTGTGTGTGTGTGTGTGTGTGAATGTCACAATTAGCTGCCCCTCTTGTATAACTAATATGTGTTAATTAAAAAGTCTGTTGTCATCAGGTGCCGGTGGCTCATGCCTATAATCCTAGCTACTCAGGAGGCTGAGATCTGAGGATCAGAGTTCAAAGCCAGCCTGGACAAGAAAGTCTGTGAGACTTCTATCTCCCATTCCCTACCAGAAAAACTGGAAGTGGCACTGTGGCTCAAGTGGTAGAGCACTTGCCTTGGGCTGAAGAACTGAGGGACAGCCCCCAGCCCAGAGTTTAAGACCCATGACCCACAAAAAAAGGGGGCGGGGGAAGAGTCTGCTATCTACCATTCTTTAAAACTTTAAACAACAGTCTCCTTGACCATTACCTTTGTAATCTCAATTTCTGAACAGGCCTCCACCGTTAAATAGAGTACCATGTTCCACACCTCGCATTCTTAGGGCACAACTAGTTAAAATACTAACCATTCTTATAAACCATATGAAATCCCACTTCCCATCAAGAATCTTTCACTGGTCCAATGCAAAAATGGCTCCATATTCTGAATTTCCACCTCGCTTATAGCATGGACACTCTACCGTGTAAAATATATGTAAAGACAAATCTATCCCTGTTAAATTATGAATTCTTAGTCTAGGCTCCTTTGATTGTAAAGCTGAATAAAACATTACTGTAATATGCCTAGGAAACCATAACTAATAATCAAGTTCTTGGAGTTTTGTTTCATTCGTCACAAGTCTGTATAATATACTGGCCAAGTTATTCGTCTATTTGATGTAACCAGGCTCTTAAAGAACCAAACAAATAGGTAAATAGTTAAGAAAACACCATACAAATATCTACATTCATATAAATTAGTCTGTGTATGTGCGTAAACACATGTGGCTCCTAAGGTTTGAACTCAGGGCCTGGGCAATGTCCCTGAGTCGCTGGTTTGTTTTTTATTTTTTCCCCCTCAAGGTTAGCTATCTACCACTTGAGACACAGCTCCACTTCCTGCATTTCTGGTAAGTAGAGTTAGGAGTGTCTCACACTTTCCTGTCTGGGATGGCTTAAACCATCATCTTCAGATCTCAGACCTCCTGAGCAGCTCAGCTTACAGGTATGAGCCTCCAGCATCTGTATTTTAAGACTTTAGGGCCAAATAGAGGGATAAAAGGAAGTCTTATGCTTTTACCAATAGACACAAAAAGTGAAGAGCATTATTTACCACAAAAATCAAGTAATTCCTGGCTTATATAACTGTAACTCCTTTTTATCACCCTAAATACCAAAGAAATAATTTTTTTAATGAAAAAGTCAAAGACAATGATAGCAAATAATAAGATAGCAGGTATGATTTTAAGTACATGAAATGACTAGACTACATGGAAGCCCAGACAATGAAATACCTACAACCCCAGAAGCCTTGATCACATCTGCACCTATGCTCCATAAGCGAAAGGTTTTGCTCTTGTTCACCTACTCCACACTCTGAAACCTTTTCTTCCTGTAATTTTATTTTAATTCTATTTAAGTCACATTTTGCCTCAAAACAACTTGAGATCAAAAGGCCTAGTGACTATCCTCCATACAGACCCCCAATTATGTTTTTCCTAATAAATCTTAGGGTACCTGGCTATGTCGTCATCTTGCATTTACCTCCAACGCTGCAAGGGATTCCTCACTTTTCACATTCCTTCAACTTAGAGCTGAGTTTTGTTTCTCACAAAACTGTACCTAATGAGATGCACTAGGAGACTTAATGTAAACCCAAAATAGTGCAAGCAACAGTTAAACTGACTAATTTCATTTAGAAAGGTAATAGCAGCAGGAAGTAGTGAATAAATACAGTATGTTCTACAAATGGAACAGAACACCACCAACAGGGGATTCAAGTTCACAGTTCATACTCCTACTTACTAGATTATATGGGCAGTATAAGATAAATTCTGACTGAAAGCTTATAACAATTAATTATAAACAAATATGTTCCAAGGGCCAAAATCATGAGTTGTTGTTGTTGTTGTTTGGCAGTAGTACTATTCCTAATTTGGGGGGGAAATGATCAATTTTGCTCAACAGTTTTAGAAAACCTGTGCTATTATATCTGAGAAGGCAAAGAGTGTCTTATGTTACATGTTATTTAATTAATGATTTCTCACAACTTAATTCTTATAATACACATATTTTTGTTACAAATATTTAACATAGCAGTTAAACCCTTGTTTCCACTTCTGTTCTAAATCCGCCTGCCCGCAGTGAGTGGGAACTGCTGCAGATCATTAAACTCTCATCCATCAATGTCTCTAGCTAGGCAACACAATGCAGCAGAACAGCACACAGAAACTATCCCAACCCCAGCAACAGCGGCTAATTAGCATAGCCTACCACTAAACCGGCACCATATGATTGGAACTGTTAGTCAGAATGTTAGCCAATCAAACCAGGTTATGCAAATAGCCTATTTTAGTTGCCAGGGTAGAGCTACTTTCAATTGTCCAATAGGAAAACAAGTAATAAACAAAAAATGAAATTGAGCTTTGTCACATTTTCAAGTTGCTGTTAACACTTTCAGGTTTAGAACAAAATTAATAGCAACTGTACAGGATTAGAATTACATTATGCATTGTACTCCAAAGACAATCCAAAGATAATACACAGGGAACACAATTAAAAGTCGTGTATCTGCTAAATTTTTAACTTTTTACTTTAGAGACAGAAGTTTTTCTAGCAGCTGCTGCCATCAACACTTCCTGTGTTTCCCTGGTAAATTCAAAAGCATTATACAAATGTTTTCTATACACTCAAGGAGATTTTCAAACACTGCATTTTAGAGAAATCATATAAAACATTTGTATTTTATAATGGAAAGACCACAAATGAGATGGACACAACAGAAAATGACTGAAATATAAGTGCTCCCAGGTTGAAAAAAGTGACATTTTTTTCTTTGGGTATATTGATACATAATTATATTGTTATAATTGATTGTAACATTACTTCAAAGGTGCTTTTAAAATAATAAAATCCAAATTATGAATTAATTTTAAGGCTTAAAGTATGCACACTGGGACCTAGTAAATATTTCTCACAGTAGGGAACAAAGTTCAACTACATGTAATATTATGTAACCATAATATAAACACATTCATATGTAAACTTTCAAATAATGAATAAAACATTTAAAGCCCTCTAGTTCTCTCAGCGCATACTTAGAACATCTGTGTTCTGACAATGTTTAGTGGTTAAGAGAATTTCTCTACCCTCACATTTCCTAAGAAATGCTTTAAAATATGTCAAGGAGACAGTTTCCATGTGTGCTTTATAAAAGGTACAATTTTATGTTAAAGTATATCAACTTATCCTACCTATTTTAGCAATGATCTCCACCTGAGTATGGGTTCATCCCACACCATGGAAAAGTTACTAGTCTTATATACATTTTTTCAAAGGCCTGAAATTATCTCCAGAAAGATTTCTAGTATTTGTAAAATATATTGTATTAAGACAAAGAGCTTATTTCCAGCATTAGCTTCTAAAGGAAGAGTGTGTGGATCTCCACTGCAACTCATCCTCCTCTTTAAGTCAAGCTAAAGCACATATACACCATCTCCAGCGTTCATCTCATACCTGTCCCCTAAAGTCTTCTGTTCTCTCTACTTTGGTATTTTCAATACAAATCCCTTAAAAAACCCAGGAAGCCAGATGCTGGTAACTCACACCTATAATCCTAGTTAGTTATCAGGTGAAGATAAGGATCCAGTTAAGAGGCCACCCTGGGGTAAAAAGTTCACTGGAACCTACCTCAACAAATAGCATGGTAGAAACAAGGGTGTGCACTTAGCAACACAGTTAGTTGAGGAAAAAAACAAATTAGGAAGATGTGGTCTTCCCAGAAAAGCTGAAGTTAGTGAAATGTGTCTGTCCCAAAGATACAGAGGAAAACTGGAGAATCAAGGCCCAAACTGGCCTGGGCAAAAAGTGAGAGCCTATCTAAAAGCATAACCAGAGCAAAAAGGGAAGGAGCCGGGGATGGTGGCTCACACTTGTAATCCTAGCTACTTAGGAGGCTGAGATGCGATCTCAGCTCCAGCCAGGCAAGTCAGCCAGGGCAGGAAAGTCTCTGAGACTCTTATCTTCAATAAACCATGCAGAAAACCAGAAGTGGCACTGTGGCTCAAGTGGTAAAGCACTAGCCTAGAGCTGAAGAGCTGAGGGACAGTGCTCAGGCCCAGAGTTCAAGACCCATGACCGACAAAAAAAAGGGGGGGAAGAAGGGAGAAGGTATAGCTTACACAGTATAGTGTCTACCTAGCAAGAATTCAAACTCCCACACCCTTGTCTCTCTCTCACACACTCGCACACATACACATTTTTAAAAAATACTTATAATCAAGATATAAAAAGGCAGTTGGGGGGGCCACGGCATAGGAATGGAGAAAAGGTGAACAAATGCAGTCATATTCAATATACACTAATTAAACAATGAACTATGTAACTTGTGGATAGGGATGGAAGGGGGAAATGGAGAAGAAAGAAAAGGTGACATTGTCAAGAAGCATTGTACTCATAACACAGAATCTCATCCCCTTTGTACTTTTTTATTTTGTTTGCTTTTTTTCACTGGAGTTTCGCTTTTCTTTTGTGGCACTGGGGACGGGCCTGGGGATATTGCTGAGCTCCAGCCCAGCCCAATAATCAATTTTTAAAAAGTCGGTTTCTTAAAGAGAAGGATCAAAAACTAAACTGTAATCTACAAAGAAACTAAAAGTTCATCTAAAACTACTTAATCACTCTACAAAATGCAGTTTGAAAAATAGTGTATGAAGTTTAAAAATGAAGCACAAAGAAAAAAAAAAGCCTAAAGGTTAAAAAAAAAAATCAAACCTTCCAAACCACCTTCTAACAGTACTTATGAATAATCATTCTATCATTGTTTTTCTATAAATTCTTGGTTTCCACATCATTTAAAATTTTCCAGCATTCAAATAAGATTAACTCACAACCGACTCATGCTATCAGATATCCACTGTCTACCTACCAAAGCTTAAGAAAAGTTTGAAAACTTGTTCTCTACCCAAAGTACTTAATCCATTACCTGAAACAATCTCAGTATTTAAAACTTTCAACATCAAGTTAGCCTTTTTAACTACCTTGTGAGTAGTTAACTTATATGAGCCTCCTTTATATCCTGAAGGGTAACAGAGGAAGAGAAAAATCTTTTAAAAAGTCAATTTCAGGCTGGGAAGGTGGCTCAGTGGTAGAGCGCTTGCCTTGCATGCCTGAGGCCCTGGGTTCGATTTCTCAGCACCACATAAGCAAAAAGAAAAAAACCAGAAGTGGCGCTGTGGCTCAAGTGATAGAGCGCTAGCCTTGAGCTGAAGAGCTGAGGGAGAGTGCCCAGGCCCAGGCCCAGAGTTCAGACCCCATGACAGGACAGCCCCCCCAAGTCAATTTCATTCATGCCCTTACCTATAATTCATTAACATTTCATTCAGTTCTCCCAAGTTCTTATGCCCTCTTATTCACAACTTCCCTACTGATAAAGCAATCCTAACTCAGTATATCTTTATATGGATTTGCCATATAAAGAAGGAATGCTTTGGGGCTGGGAAGGTGGCTCAGTGGTAGAGTGCTTCCTCGAATGCATGAGGCCCTGGGTTTGATTCCTCACATACACAGAAAAGGCAGAAAGTGGAGCTGTGGCTCAAGTGATAGAGAGCTAGCCTTGAGCTGAAGAGCTCAAGGACAGCACCGAGGCCCAGAGTTCAAGCCCCATGACCAACAAAAAAAAAA
>NW_012267320.1:658154-690215 GCF_000151885.1 Dipodomys ordii
CTATTTAAACGATTTGTTTTTCCCCTTCCCCTCCCCTTTCACAGCAGGGCTTATACCGTGGGGGAGGGACATACAAAAGCAACAAAGAAATCATCTTATAAATGTGTTAGAAACAATCTCATGAAAGAAAAAAACATTTGAATACATATCTTAGGGTTCATTTCCCTAACATCAACTTAACTGACCTTTTCTGCTTGGCTCAGACATATACTAGTTATTGCAAATAAGGGAAACCATGGGTCCTATGTTTCTTTGAGCCTGGCCTTGGTCAAGTTTTTAATAAACCATTCCATAAAATAAGTAAAGCAAACTATATCGTATTGATAATCTTTTATAAATGACTAGTAGATAAGTATTTCTATTCTCCAGCTACAAAGCAATTTTAAACTAGATACTGTGGCTCACACCTACAACATTAACTACTCAAAAGACTGACTGGAGGAGCAAGGTTATAAGCCAATTGGGCAGACAAATCCACAAGACCCTTATCTCCAATTAACCAGTAGAAGTAGAGGTGTGGCTCAAGTAGTAAAGCACTTATCTTGAGCAGAAAAAGTTATGCAAAAATGAAAGGCCTTAGCCAGGGGCCATTGGTGGCTCCGGACTGTAATCTTAGCCTCTCAGGAGGCTGAGATCTGAGGATAACAGTTCAAAGGCAGCCCACGCAGGAAAGTCTATGAGACTCTTATCTCCAATAAACCACTCAGGAAACCGGAAGTGGAGCTGTGGCTCACGTGGTAGAATGCTAGCCTTGAGCTGAAGAGCTGAGGGACAGTGCTCAGGCCCAGAGTTCAAGTCCCACGACCAACTCCCCCCCACCCCAAATGCAAGGCCTTGAGTTCAAACCCAATACCCTGCATGCACGCTCATGCCAGTCATAACGTTAGTACTTCTCTTATAACTAGAACAAATGTAATACTTTGAAACATGATTCTACACCCCTCTCTAGGGGTCCTGATAACCTTACATTTTCTGTTTTCAGATTTTAAGACAAAAACATGGAATTCAGGAAATGGTGCTGTGGCTCAAGTGGTAGAGTACTTGCCTTGAGTTGAAGAGTTGAGGGACAGCACCCAGGCCCAGAGTTCAAGCCCCACGACCAACAACAACAACAAAACATGTAATTCAGTAATAGTTGTTTCAAAGTATACATACCTATATACAATGTAAAGTTGTCTTAGTGGTTAACGGCTATCACAGTGACAGAAATTTATGTCTTGGAAAACCAAGTAAAACTATAAAATCAGCCAGTTAAGATGTTTTTTAATCTTGTGATTATTGATTAGTAATAGTCAATAGAAAACCTTTAGAATAGAAAACACAGCATACAACGCTACCTGGTTTCATCTTTCTAGGAAAACAGATAATAGCTTTGTAAATGATAAAACAGAACAATAAGTATGTGATGGTTTATAAGGATGGAAACAGCCAAGAAAAGCAAGTGATTAAAAAGGAAGACACAGTTGGGGAGGTGGGGAGGGAATGGATGGTAGGGGGAAAAGAAAGGAGGGGTAACAATGCTCAATAGGAAATGTACTCATTACCTTACTCATGGAACTGTAACCCCTCTGCAGAGTATCTTTACAATAAATAATATATATTTTTAAAAAAAGGAAGACTCAGAGGAAGGGGAAGGAGAAAATGTTTTTCAAAACTGATTAAATTTTATTATATGAATGTAAATTGAGTGATCAGTGTGTGATTTTAAAGAGAAACAAAGGCTCAACTCTGAATTTTACAATTAAGTTGAACACATGGTCCCTCACACATGTGAATCCTAAGAACCTGGAAGGCAGAGATCAAGAGGCCAACCAGGGGAGACCTAGCACCACATGGCTGGCCTCCCAGTTCAAGAGCATGAGGCTGAAATTGGGAAGAGTACAGTTCTACAAGTCTGGGCAGAAAATAATCAATTATAAAAACTACAAGATCCTCTCTTAATAGAAAAAACCAGGCACAACGGTACATGTCTGTCATTCCAGGTACAACAGAAATCCTAAATAGGATCAAAGTCCAGCTGTCCTAGAGGGGAAAAAATAAGACCCTAATACAACCAGAGAAAAAGCAGCAGAGCACCTGCCTAGCAAACATGAAGCCTTGAGTTCAAACCCCAAGTATGATCAAAACAATGATGATAATGCTGACCATGGCATTATTGGTGAGAAGAAAATGCTTTACTTGTAACTACATCAAGTATCAAGCAAGTATTTTCTTTGCCGTTGATAACCACACAAGGCAGATCTAGGTTTGTATTAACAAGGTTAGACAATACACATGCCAGATCATTCTGATTCTGTCTCCCAAGCGCCTTTGGGTAAGCTGTTCTTTCTAGGAACTACCAGAACTTAAAACTCTTTGAGAGCACAATGCTCTGGAAAACCTGACTGATTGACCTAGTGCCCAATACTGCTGGGGAAGCATCTTGGATCTGCAGGTGGAATGTCATCTCTCCTCTTTGAATTCAGAATTGAAAACCAAACTCTCTGCTTCACATTCTTAAAAAAAAGGAAAAGAAGCAAAGGTACTGGAAATCTTTCAGTCACCAGACTGGCATCATGAGCATTCCTAGCTCAGGAGGAAGGACCAGGTCCAGGTGGAACAAGAGCCCAGAAGGTGTCAGCAGCAGCAATTTAGAAGCCTTGTGGGACCTGGGGCGTCTGTGCTGTACACACTTGACTGATGTCGGAGACAAGAGTTTCACCCCCACCTAGTCCCCCAAGCCATCAGCCTAACGACACTCAAACTCCTTCCAGAACAAGCTCTGTCCTTGGCTCTTCCTTCTTCTTCCTCCATCCATATCTTGAGACTAGTTTTTCTCCATCTCTGGAGATCTTCCCGTGGAGGCCCATGCCTCTCTTAGACTCTCAACTGTACCCTCTGTGTGCCTCCCTCTATACCCACGTGAGCTCAAGCCCCGTCTCAGCACTCTTAGTGTGCTCCCACCAGTGGGCACTTACTGGGAGGGAGCACACTATGAGCTCAATGATCCCAGTCACTAAAGATTCAGTGACTACAGAGCAAACTACCTTCCTCAACAGAAAGAGGGGCTAAGAGCAAACTAACAAAGGTGTGAATACATCTGCTATGGTTCCAGAGTGCTACCAGCTAGGAAGGAAAAAGAATCATGACAGAAGTGCTAGGGGAGCCAATATAGGAAGGGTAAGGACTCCTCATCGGGCAAGCACATTGCCATCACACCTGTCCTCTCATGTCTAATCCTCCCAACTCATGAGACAGGAACAGCTGAGTGGTCCCTACTTTAGAGAAGGGAAGGCAGGGCCCAGAGTTTGGATAACACCTACTTCTCAACAGCAGAGCTGTGCTGCTGCATCTCAGACAGCGTGGGTGCTAGCCTCGACAGTCTTTCTTCCCCTCAGAGCCAAAACAGTACCCTAAGCAGAAGAACTCCTAGCACTCCCTGCCTAGTGCCCTGCACCTACAGGGACAATTGTATGGGGTCTCGGGAGTGGTGACTGGGACCCACCCGCACTGGGTGATGCTCTTGGTTGTTTCTTACTGTGTGTGCCACCGCCCCACTATTTGCTATTTAGACCAATGCCCCCACTTCTCTCACTTCTGAGTCTACTTCCTGGGCAGGGGTCAGTCCTGACGAGATGACTTACAGGCTGGGAGAGCCCAGAAGCCTGTTCCTTCCTGTGGACACTGGGTTTGACCAGTTACTGGGAGCATGGCTGGACATTTATAATTCAAACAGAGACTGAACAAATACAGAGAGTTACAGAGATAGAGAAAGACAAGAGAACCAGGCAGAAGTGGCATCACTTGGTTTCAGAAGTCAGGCATAGGGATCTACTCTACACTTCTAGGATAAGAGAAATATACAAGCCTGGACCATATGAAGAAGCATCCACAACTAAAATGACTGAGATCAACCAAAGACATAGGAAAGGCCACAGAGAATTATATTTGGAGTTTCCTTTTTCTTAAAATATTTTTTTGGGGGTCCGGTCGTGGGCCTGAACTCTGGGCCTGGGCACTGTCCCTCAGCTCTTCAGCTCAAGGCTAGCGCTCTACCACTTGAACCACAGCGCCATTTCCTTTTTTTCTTTTTGCTTATGTGGTGCTGAGGAATTGAATCCAAGGCCTCATGCATGCAAGGCAAGCACTCTACCACTGAGCCACCTTCCCAGCCCCTCTTAAAATAATTTTTAAAAACTGCACTCCAATCCCTTTCAGTAATACATAATCTTCCAAACTTGTCAATTTTAAAAACACAGGTTTCAAAGGCTGAGCATAATGCCACACACCTGTAATCCCAGCTACTTGGGATACAAAGATCAAGAGTAAAGGCCAGCCCACCGAAAGTTAATGAGACATCACCTCAACCAACAAACCAGGAAGGTGGCTTCCCAACCATGTTTCAGCTACAGAGGAGGCATAAGTAGGGAGACAGCTTATGCTCTGAGGTCAGTACCAAGTAAAATAGCAAGAAATCTAGGGTTGGAGGTGTGGCTCAGTTGGTAGAGTGCTAGCCAATGAGCAAAAATGCCAGGTATCAAGTCTCTTGCCAAAACAAAAAAAGCACCAAAGCCTCCAGGGAAAAAAAAAAAAACTAAGTAAAGCAAAAAAAGATTAAAGAGATTGGCTCAAGTGGTTCAGTACCTGCCTAACTGACATGCAAGAACCTCTCAGTTCAAATCCAAGTAATGCAAAACACGCCCCAAACACACCCATTAAACAGAACATTCTCTCTCCTTCCTCTCTCTCTCTCTCCCTCCCTCCCTCCCTCCCTCTCTCTCCCCCCCTGCTAAACAAGGAACAGGTTTTCCCCAAAAGCTTATACTGGTAATGTAAGAATCTTAACCAAAGAACAAATAATGAAGCCTTTAAATCACTTTAAAGGGGTAAATACACAACACTGACAAACTGTTAGTAGCTTTATTCTCATTTGTTCAAAAGATATGAACATCTATTATGAAATCTATTGTGTCCCAAGCATTATCATTGAGACCAAGTCCCTCTAGTACACAGGCTCCTATATATATAGCACGATTGCAAACTGGAGGGAAAAAATTATCAAATAAAGCAAAGAAAAGCCTGGCCATTCTGAGAGTTATCCTGGGCTTGTGTGCTACTTCTATCCCTTCCATCCCTAATAGCTGTGTGGCCTGAGAAGGCAGCTAACCTCTGCAGGGTCAGTCATGAGACCTGCTTCTGAGTTACTATCAAGAGAAACTTAACACATGCAAATACTTTGTAGTAGTTCAAATACACAATGAAATTACAGCAAAAGCCAATATGCCCACCATAAAAAAGTGATAATCTCTGATCATCTCTAAGAGGTTTATTGGTGGCCTTCCTCTGTTGTTGGGTTTTTTTGTTTGTTTGTTTTGTAAAGAAGGATCTGAGGGGATATAGGATCCCACACACTTGTGATCCTGGATCAACCAACGAGATGGATCTGACAGCTCGTGCCCGTAATCCTAGCTGAACAGGACAAGTACACAGGAGGCCCCAGGATAGCCCATGTCGCTTATCTGAAAAGCAACCTAAAAGCAATAAAAGCTGGAATACAGCTCAAGTATAGAGCTCTTGCCTACCCAGTGCAAAACCCCATGTTTACAACTCAATGCCAAAAAAAGAAAATAGTGACAACCTTTCTGCTAAGGTCCCAGAATTCCTTCATCCCTGTCATGTTTTTCCATATCAACCTATTTTTACAAATCCTTTATAAATAAATCCATAATCCAAATCATTGGCCATAGTTGTGGCAGATTATAGAAAAATTAGCATAATTCCAGTACTAATAAAAAAACATTTTCTAAACCCAAATATTTATTTTCAACTCCTACACTACATAAATTTTTATTTAGATGAAATAATATTACACTTAAGTGTAAGTCTGATAATGCAGGCAGGACAAATAAACTTTAAAACGTTACCATGTAATTTGAATAAACATACTAGTTTCTCAAATAAACAAGCAATTTAAGAAGTGTACAGTCCAAGCTAGAAACAGTGATGCAGCCTATAACATTGGGAAGAAGAAAGAGGGATCAAGCCAGCCAGGCAAAGAAGTTCAAGAGACCACATTTCAACCAAGAACTGTCATATAAGCTATGTGAAAAATATGAATAGGACAACTGTGGTCAGGATGGCGTAGGCAAAAGGGTAGACTGTATTCGAAAATAACAAAAGCAAAGAAAAACAAGGTCCAAACTTGCATAAATGGTATAATAAAAGATAGTATACTAACACAGGAGAAAAGATAGTAAAACACTATCATGTAGTACTACCTGTAAGTATTATTACCATTATTCTGATGGTTACTCCCCCTATGAAAAAACTGAGCTTTGGGCTTCGTGTTTTGTTTTTTGTCAGTTGTGGGGCTTGAACTCTGGGCCTGGGCAATGTCCCTCAGCTCTTCAGCTCAAGGCAAGTGCTCTACCACTTAAGCCACAGCACCACTTCCATTTTCTGGTGGTTAATTGGAGATTAGAGTCTCATTGACTTTACTGCCTGGGCTGGCTTTGAACCATGATCCTCAGATCTCAGCCTCCGGAGTAGCTAGGATTGCAGGAGTAAGCCACTGGCGCCCAGCAGGCTTCCTGTTTTTGTTGTCACCGTTACCATTCTATTAATGCCTTTATATCATAAATTTCTTCTATTTGCCTTTTTCCTAATTATGTGTCTAAGGGTAGAAAGGTATGATTGATGTATTGATCTCACCATCTACAAGCAACAAAATTTAGCCATCTTGTTATACCCCTTTTCCTCTTCGTCCAAACATTTGATTTAACTGCCCTTCTACTCCCAGTTAACTATAAAGCGATCAATAACCTTATTCTATTTTTATTTTTTATATTTGTACTTTGTCTGTGCCAGTTCTGGGACCTGAACTCAGGGCCTCAGTGATGTCTCTGAGCTCTTTTGCTCAAGACTAGTGGTCTACTACTTGAGCCTCAGCTCTGACTTTTTGGTGGTTAACTGGACATAACAGCCTCTCAAACTCTTCTGCCCAGGCTGGCTTCAAACTACAATCTCAGAACTCAGCCTTCTGAGTACATAGGATTATAGGCATGAATCACCAGTACCCAACTATTTTGCTTGCTTTAGTTGTTTTGTTTTAACTTCAAGTCAATTTAGCTGGGTACAAAATTCTTAGGTCTCACTTGTTGAGTATACATTAGATGTTACTCTATTGCTTTGGCACAAAGACTTGCTATCGATCTTATACATTCTGTTCCTCAATAAGGACTTTGGGTGACTAGATACACAGACCCAGGAATTGTATTCTTTATAGCCCAGTAAAATTTTTATTGTCCAGTAATGTGTCTATATGCTTGTCGTTTCTGAGTTATTTTATCCAGTTTCACACTGTGCCTTTTCTAAATATAATCGCAAAAGTTTTTATCATTTCAAAAAGTTTTTTCTAGAATTCTAATTGTTAGAACCTGTTAAGTTTCAGTACTTTGGTTCTTCATGATTAAACATCTTTGTATTTAACAACTATCACTTGTTCTGGAATACTTCTTTATCTACTTTATTTCCTCTTGGTTGATACTTTTTCTGCTATTCAAGGACACTTCTCTGAAGACAATATGTTTTTCACCATCATATTTAGGGTTCAAGTTTAGTCTCCTTGTTTTATAGTATTTTTTTCTCTTATTTTTCTTTTCTACTACAGAGCTGTAATAACAAAAATAAATTGGTACTAGGATAAAAAAAAGGCCTAAAGATCCATGGATCAGACACTAAGACCCAGAAATAAAACCATATACTTACAGTTATCTGATATTTGACAAGAGCCAAAGATATATGGTGGGGAAAAGTTAGCCTTCTCCAATAATCAGTGTTGGGGAAACTGGGCATCCACGTGCAGAAAACTAAAAGGGGATTCCTGGTTTGTCATCATGCACCAATATCAAGCCAAAGTGATCAAAGACCTCAGGGTCAGACCAAAAACTTTCAAACTACTGCAAGAGGGAGTATGAGAAACACTAGAACTTATAGGCATTGGCAGAAACTTTTTGAGAGGAGTTCCAGAGGCACAACAGATAAGAGAACGTTCACAAATAGACTTCATCAAAATAAATATTTTCTCCATAGCTACTAAAATTAAGACAGCCAACAGACTGGGAGAATATCTTTACCAACAATACATCCAACAAAGGCCTAATATCCAAATTATACAAGGAACTCAAGAAATTAACCCCTTCCAATTAATAAATCAATCGATAAATGGGCAAAGGAGCTAAAAAGAGACTTCTCAGAAGATAAGGTAAGAATGACAAAGAAACGTATGAGGAAGTACTCATCACCCTTGGCCATAAAAGAAATGCAAATCAAAGCAATTCTGAGCTTCCATCTCATCCCAGTTAGATTGGCCAACATTGTGAATTCAAACAACAAACAACCCTACTGCACTCTTGGTGGGAATGTAAACTAATACAACCACGCTGGACAGCAGTCTGGAGGTTCCTCAAAAAACTAAGTATAGATTGCCCCTAGAACCCAGCCATACCACTCCTGGGCATTCTCCCAGAACATCACAAGCCAGGATACTGTAAATACACCTGCACATCCATGTTCATTGTTGCACTATTCATAATAGCCAAATTGTGCCCTACAATAGATGAGTTGTTTTTTTTTTAATGTGGTACAATGGAATTTTACATAGCCATTGTAAAGGATATTATGTCATTTGCAGGGAAATGGATGGACCTAGAACAAATCATGCTAAGTAAGCTAAGCAAAGCTCAGCGAGACCAACAGCACATGTTTTCTCTCATATGAAAAGGCTAGAGCTGAAATACATCAGGACATAATAAAATTACACAGGACTCTAGGCATTCACACACAAGAGACCAAAGGAGGGGAGGAATACACCTCTGGTCATATAAAGTATTAGTTATCAAAATGAATTCCAGGGGGCTGGGAAGGTGGCTCAGTGGTAGAGTGCTTGCCTTGTATGCTCGAGGCCCTGGGTTTGACTCCTCAGCACCCATAAGCAAAAAGAAAAAGCTGGAAGTGGTAGAGTGCTAGCCTTGAGGTGAAGAGCTGAGGGACAGCGCCCAGGCCCAAAGTTCAGGCCCCACGACCGGACCCCCCCCCCAAAAAAAGAATTCCAGAAAAAGAAAAAGAAAATAGGACATATAATCAATTTTTACGTGCACCATATTAGTACTTTTAAAACTGAAAATAATTCAAACTTCTTATCTAAGAATAAAGGATCTCTAACAACTAGAAAATGATTATAAAAGGCTAAAATCTAGACTTAAAAGTGTCAAAATGAATCCCTCATGGAGCTGGGAAGGTGGTTCAGTGGTAGAGCGCTTGCCTTGCATGCATGAGGCCCTGGGTTCAATTTTTCAGCACCACAAAAGCAGAAAAAGCCGGAAGTGGCGCTGTGTCTCAAGTGGTAGAGCGCTAGCTTGAGCTGAAGAGCTGAGGGACAGCACCCAGGCTCAGAGTTCAGGCCCCACAACTGACCAAAAAAAAAATCACTCCTCTGAAATATAGGATATGGCCCAAGTGGCAGAGAGCCTGTCTAGTAAGTACAAGGTTCTGAGTTCAACACTAAAGCTACCTCTCCAAAAAAGAAATCACCTTCAAAATGGCTTATAGTTCTTTTTTTTTTTTTTTTGGTCAGTTGTGGGGCCTGAACTCTGGGCCTGGGTGCTGTCCCTGTGCTCTTCAGCTCAGTGTGAGCGCTCTACCACTTGAGCCACAGCGCCACTTCCCATTTTCTAGTGATTTATTGGAGATAAGAGTCTCACAGAGTTTCCTGCCCTGGCTGGCTTTGTGGCTGGCTTTGAAGTGTGATCCTCAGATCTCAGACTCCTGATAGCTAGGATTACAGGCGTGAGCCACAAGCACCTAGCTTGGCTTACAGTCCTAAATGCTCTAGGATCTGCTCCAAGTTCACAACAGCAGATTCTCTAATGTTAGTTTTTTGATGCCACAGAGAAATATTTATGACATCAAATGCATTCTACCCACACTTACCATCCTAAATGACTAACTGTGATGATCTTAATCAAAACTGGCATAGAACAGGAAGTTCTTTAATCAAATAAACCAAAGGAATACTAGCTTAAGGGTGGTTTCTTCCTACAGGAGCCTTTATGTTAATATGCATGGTATTATTCAAAGATGTACTTTCTCCAAATCTAATCTCAGGAGTGATTCTTCACCCAAAATTAACTATATTTGGTTACTTCTAGATTCCCAGGATGACAGCATTTCTGGGTAGAATGTAACATTCCTCACTACTAGGTTTAAATAGAAAAGGAGGGGCACATGTGAAAGAGAAATCAGGAGGCAGTTACTTCAGGTTGGCGCTTAGGCAAGAAGGCAGGGACACAGAACGATTTTTTATAGCAGGGACATATATATGTCAGCTGAAGTCAACGGAGAACCCTATAACCAAGAGTGTTTTCTATTTTCATTCTGAATGGTTTGACTTTAACAGGCAAGTCTTAAAATTTGATCATATACAGCCACTGAATTGTTTGTTTACATATATACACTCTGCCTTCACTGATTGCTAAGAGTTGGGATCCTTGCAGGGAAATTGCCCAGCACAGTACTCAGGACAAACACTAGCCAAATGTTTAACCAACAAGTGATTTTTTTCCTCCAAAATTCAAAGAAAGTCCAAAATTTACTTCATTCTTATATTCTAATTATATTTAAAATATGGAGGGGAACCTCAAATATAACAACACAGAATGACTTATTTATGTATGGTCTGTTAAAGTACAAAGTCAACCTTTGGTGGCCAGTAATTTGTCTCATTTTTTTCTATCCATCTTTATTGAGGCAAAATTGGGAAATAAAAAATGTACAAATTTAAGACATGCATGTGCACACACAATGTGTAATGATTACTAATATCAAGCAAATTAAGATACACTCACCTTACATAGATACCATGGAAATCTACTAATAACATTTTAACTCTTGAAAAGCCAATTCCTGCCTTAATGTTCTTTCTCAATCTTACTTCCATACCCTCACAGTGTAAGAAAGTAAGTTACCACCAAATCCAACTAACATAACCAAGTCAGCAACATGAGCAATGCCTGTAGGAAAAGCAAGCCCTGAGAAAGTATGAAATTTGTTTTCAAATCCTACCAGCTGAAATATGATAAATGTGTATACAATAATATAGCAAGCTGCTAATATTGACATGACTCGAAAGCTATTAATTTTATGTTCAAAAACAATTATGAACTTTCAATAGAGAAATGCACCAATAGTAAGAGACTAGACATCCAAACCAAGTCCATAAAATTTTTCTGTGTTCTAATAATCACAAAGTTAACTGGGTAACTTTTACAAAGCACATTTATTCTTTGGATACTTAACTCCATTAACTCCACTGTCTTTAAAGAAAAAAAACTATTTGGAAATCCTGCACCTTCTAAGGACCAATAGCAACTGCCACCTTGCAATCTCATGAGAGAAATTTTCCCAAAGTAGATATATCTATAAGTAAACTATGAGATAACCAAATACTTTTTATTTTCAAGAGTCTGAACCCCAGGTATATCTGTAATTGCCATCCTTTTTCCCAAGAGTATCTCAAGTAACTATAGAACATTCAAAAACATTACTTCATAAACTTTTTACACTACTTTTCACAAATAAATATAAAGGATAAAATGATGAAAGGGTAAGGGGAAAGGAGGGAAAGTGATATAGGTAGGGAAGAACAAAAAAAGAGAAAATAAAACCCTAGACCAATTTTTTGCGAGGGAGTCCATCTTGGGGTTTGCTTGAACTCAGGGTCTGGGCGCTGTCTCTGAGCTATTTTGCTCAAGGCTATCGTTCTACCACTTTGAACCAGAGCTCCACTTCCAGTTTTTGAGTGATTAATTGGAGATAAGAGTCTCACGGGGACTTTTCTACCCAGGCTAGCTTCAAATCATGATCCTCAGATCTCAGCCTCCTAAGTAGCAAGAATTATAGGCGTGAGTCACCAGCAACCCAGTTAAACCAAAATTTTTAATGAACCAGTTTTACAACTGACTGCTGTCAGTCTTATTAAACTTATCCTACTAGCACTGATTCCCATTTACTATATTCTAATAGGGATGGATCTAGGGGAAACATATATTTAACCATTAGGAGATATATTTTACTAACAAAAATCTTCCATTACCACCAACATAACAGCCAACTTTTGAAGAGCTTAATAGTATTATATTGTACTTGTATTAACACCACTTATAACAACTCTTAACAGAGTCCCAAAATCAAGTTTAGTAAATATTCTATCTGCATTACTAATCTACATAACCCCCCACTACATGCTGTTTATCAGAAAGCTCCTTCAAATAAAATATTCCATCAGTTCCACATTTTCTTAGACAACCACAGTTTTTACTATATTTCAAAACTTGAGTCACCTGTATGCATCGTCTTCTTTCAAGGCTCATAGCATCCTGACGGGGTGGGGGAAGGGAGGGAGGAGTCCAGCGGCAAAACTATAACACTGTGTGAAGAAAAACAGATTACAATAAGAGATAATGATGTAAGACAAGTATCCTTAACTAAGGAATAACTGATCTAACTACAATCCCCCAAACTTATACACAAAACTATTTCAAACTTGTAAAAGTGACTAACATTTAAGTTTACTTGAATAATTTCCCTTAGCCTTTCATTTATCAAAATGAAGTACATTTTTTAAAAAATCAAGTATAATTAAAATATATTCAATATTCAGAGGAAAGAAAAAGTTTTTTCAAAATATGTTTAGTACCAATGAATATTTTAGGTATCAAATGAACTTATAATATTTGACAAGTCTATATAATTTATGTACATTTTGTAATTATCAGTTCACAGATCATATGAAAGTAAATTCACTCTCATAGTGACTTACTATCAAGGCAGAGATAATAAAAGTTACTTGTTGAAAAGATAACATGCCAATCAATCACTGTTATTCATAAAGTTCAGAGACATTTCTCCCAAGCCCTGCTCCCTCTTCAGTTCTCCAAGTGGTCATTCATTATTTTACTGCAATTCTCTTACAATATCCCCCTTCCTACTTATTACTTCCACTGGCATTTAATTACATAATGAGGATGGAGACGTGAAAGGAGCCTTATAGCTAGCTGTCAGCCGACAACACATGATAACAGGAGCAAAGACAAATACAAGCTGAAATCTAACTTCTGAAATCATTTGGTCAAAAATTACTTTTTAATTGATCCTGAAAATTTTAGTGATTATTCCAAATAAAATGTTGTTTATGTTGACCAAGTCCAAAGCGAGTCAAATGAAATCTATTATACCAGCCAGGAACTGGTGGCTCACACCTGTAATCCTAGCTACTCAGAAGTCTAAGATCTGAGGATCATGGTTCAAAGTCAGCCAAGGCAGGAATGTACATGAGACTAACCTTCAATTAACCACCAGGAAACCAGAAGTGGCACTGTGACTCCAAAGTGGTAAGAATACTAGCCTTGAGCAAAAGAGCTCAGAGACAACACAGAGGCCCTGAGTTCAAGTCCCACAACCACCAAAAAAAAAAAAAAAGAATCTATTATCCTAAAAGATAAGTCATGTAGAGAATTCTGCAAAAGAAATACATTCCATTCTACATCATTTAGACAAGTTCTAAAGTATTTGTTTTCTTTGTTGCTCTCTTAATCCCCCATCCTATACTTTACATTGTGGCCCTTCAATGATTCTACTTAACAGCCCTTTTCTCAAACTTATTCTAACTGCTAAGCTACCATCCTCAGAGTAATTCCATTTCCTAATACCTAGGTATTAACAAGGCTAAAATAATTCACATTAATATTTGCAATTTCCAACAAGTATATTTGTTAGCCCAAATGAATTTACTGGCAGTAGTCCAAATAGTGTTGCAAAATAAAATTTAAAAACTACTCAGGTAGTGTGAAGAAAACCATTTTTGGGCAAGTGGATTGTTGTATAGCTTGAGTTTCCACTTATGCAGCAATATTTCTGCTTTTAACTTAATTCTCCTATTTTGGACTACTGCTTTTTTTAGAAGTTCCAACTTTGTGCTCCAAATAGCAGCAACAAGAGATACTTCACTGAATGAGAAGCTGGGGACAAGGGATTAAATGTGTGAATTATTTTTGAATCAGGAATAGTCTGTTTGAAATTGTGTATATTCCGGATTTGAACTATTTTACCAGTTCAAATGCTTTGTATCAAATAATCCCTTAGGTCAAGTGGTATTCTCCAGCTTTGAAAGTGTACAGCATATAAAAAGTACTCATCAAAATGGTTTTATTTCCAAAAATAACTAGTTACATTTGGTCCAAAGTCAAATTTTCAGGAGAGGGGAGAGGGGAAGAAAGAAAGAGAGAGGGGAGAGAGGAAGGAAGTTACACTTAAAAATGGTCAGTCTTGCTGGGCACCGGTGGCTCACGCCTGTAATCCTAGCTACTCAGGAGGCTGAGATCTGAGGATCACAGTTCAGAGCCAGCCCAGGCAGGAAAGTCCATGAAACTCTTATCTCCAATAAGCCACCAGAAAACCGGAAGTGGCGCTGTAGTTCATGTGGTAGAACGCTAGCCTTGAGCTGAAGAGCTGAGGGACAGTGCCCAGGCCCAGAGTTCAAGCCTCTCAACAGACCAAAAAAATAAAAAAGGTCAGTCTTATTTAGGAGGAAATGGGGAAGGGGAAGGACAAAAATAATGAAGGTAAAGAATTTTGAAGTACATTTTGAAAGAGGATGAGTGTAGTCCAAATAGATTGTTTCCAACTATGAAAATTACACAATAAAACCTGTTGCCATTTGGGGGGAAGAGGGAAAGGAGTAAGAGTGTGTCGAGAGAGTGATAGAGGGAATGAGGTTGATTGACACATATTGCAAATATATGGAAATATAACAATAAAATCCCCCTCTGTATAATAACAATAGAAGCTAATTTCAAAAATGGTTAGTCTTTAAATTCCAGCATGGACCATGGGGAAGGAAAATATAAAGTTTAGTCACTAGGTATCAACTGGACAGTTACAACCTTTAGGCTCTTCACTTGACATTGTCCACCCATAAAAGGTTAATACTGCTGCAGGGGGTCACAAGAATGGAGGAAGGGTGGATAAATGTAGCAATTATATTCAATGAATGCACATTATCTAAAGAATGAACTATGTAGGGGCTGGGAAGGTGGCTCAGTTGTAGACTGCTTGCCTTACATGCATGAGACCCTGGGTTCAATTCCTCAGCATCACAAAAGCAGAAAATCCAGAAGTGGTACTATGGCTCAAGTGGTAAAGCGCTAGCCTTGAGCTGAAGAGCTAAGGACAGCGCCCAGGCCTAGAGTTCGGCCCCCACGACCGACCAAAAAAAAAGAATGAACTATGTAACTTGAGAGAAACAAGAGGAGGAAAATGGAGAAGAACCATGAGAGAGGTGACACTGACCAAGAAGCATTGTACTGAAAATCTGACTTATGGATTTGTAACCCCTTCATACAGCTAATTAATAATAACAACAATAATAAAGTTACACTGCTACCTAGCTTGTGAACTTAAATCACTTCTATAGAAAGAAGTGGTATTACTAATATCAAACTATTTCATATCAAAAGTACAATCAAATATTTTTTATTAAAAGTTGTTAGAAATTAAAAATTGTTAGTAATTAAAAAGTACTGCAAAGTACTGCTTTGGTCTGAAAATGTGGCTTAGTGGTAGAATGCTTGCCTCGCATGCATGAGGCCCTGGGTTCGATTCCTCAGCACCACATAAGCAAAAAGAAAAAAAGTCGGAGGTGGCGCTGTAGCTCAAGTGGTAGAGCACTAGCCTTGAGCTGAAGAGCTGAGTAAAAGCCCCAGGACCAACACCAAAAATGAAACAAAAATTACTGCTTTAAGTACCTAAAGATTTAAAACAAAAATACCCCCAGAAAATTCTCTGACACCTCTTAGAAACCTTATCTATTAGTCACTACTCATTTAAAAAGTAGTACTCAGCATCAGATAAAGCATACCCATGATAACTAACTTTGTTACTGACATAGAGTAACTAAACCGTCATATGCTGAGTAATGACAAGTTCCTGAAAACTTGACCTTTGATTAATTTAAGTAAAGATTCTGCCAGGTGCCATGGCTCACTCCTATAATCTCAACAACTCAGAAGGGCTGAGATTTGAGAATTTGGGTTTGAAACCAGCCCAGGTGGACAAACCCAAGACTTTTATCTCCAAATAACTAGCAACAGGCTGCAAATAGAGGTGTGGCTCAAATGGTAGACTTGTGGTGAGCCTTGAGTAAAAAAGCCAAGCAAGAATGTGAGGCCCAGAGTTCAAGCCTCAGAACATCAAAAAAGAAAAATGAAAAAGAACGAACGAAAAGGCAAAAAGAGGGGGGAAGGAAGGAAGGAAGGAAGGAAGGAAGGAAGGAAGGAAGGAAGGAAGGTGGAGGGGAAAAAACATAGTAAACTTTGATTCAATCCCCACCCCCATTAGTCATTCACAAACTATGGATTAACAATTAAACCCTAATGAAAAACATCTACAATTACTACCGTAGGAACCTCTCATAGTTCCCCAAATTTCTCACAGTATGTTTTAGCTCATACCTTGACTTAAGCAATAAAATGGTCCATAAACAATCCAAGAGCTAAACTTTAGTGGTTTTCTGAAACTTAACCATTTTTCAGTGGCCTGAAAGCCATTTTACAATATTAACCCACGTGAAAGGAAGGAGGGAGAGAAAAGGGAAGAGGAAAGAGAGAGGGAAAAAGAGGATAATAACTAAGCAATAACAGGGGGCACAGCTGGTCGCCTGCCAATGTGCGGTCAGTCCTGAGTTCAACTCCAGCACAGCGCAAGTATGTAAAACTATCAGTGATACTGTTTGTTTTTTTTTGCTTACTGTCTTTTCTCTCCCTTTGGGAAATGTGAAACAATTTTCATAGTTTTGTAAGAATCAGGAATTTATGCTTGTATAGTCTAAGTTCCTCCAACCTGAGTTCTGAGAGCACAGAGCTTTTTAGGACCTGTCACTACCAGAGAGTGAGGTATATATACATATATATGTAAATAAACATTCTCTATGAGGTACAGACCTAAGTTCCAGATGGCTCTTCTCTAGCCCAGCTCTTCCCTGAGTTCTAGGCCAAGTGCTCAGATTCAAGCTCAAAGCCTGAATCTCCCAACAAAGTTTCACTGTGAATCTCTTTAATGGGCACTTACATCTTACTTTAATTCACTTAATCATCATAATTATATAGATCACATTAGCACCTCCATTTTTACAGGTTAAGGACATTAAGGTCCAGAAAAGTCACGTCACATGTTACCACTTGTAAAAAGAAGATTAGATCTAAACTAAGTAACTCCATTCAAAACCACTGCTTGGGTGGGGGGGGGGGGGGGAGAGCTTGGAAGGTGGCTCAGAGGTAGAGTGCTTGCCTTCCATGCATGAGGCCCTGGGTTCAATTCCTCAGCACCACATAAGCAGAAAAGGCCAGACGTGGAGCTGAAGCTCAAATGGTAGAACGCTAGCTTTGAGCTGAAGAGCTGAGGGACAGCGCCCAGGACCAGAGTTCAAGCCCCACAACTGACCAAAACACACACACACACACACACACTCACTCACTCTCTCTCTCCCCCTCTCCCTCTCTCTCTCTCTCTCTCTCTCTCTCTCTCTCTCTCTCTCTCTCTCTGCTTTCGGGCTAGGAATGGGGCTTAGTGATAGAGTGAGTGCTTGCTTGTCTAGCATGCATGAAGCCCTGGATTTTATTCCTTAGTACCACATAAACAGAAAAATCCAGAAGTGGCACTGTGGCTCAGGTGGTGGAACACTAGCCTGGAGCACGAGAGGCTCAGGCACAGAGCCTGGGCCCTAAGTTCAAGCCACAGGACGGGGGGGGGGGGACACCACTGCTTTTGCTTTATTTTTCCAAGGTGGCTTTGAACCTTACTCCCCCTATTGCTGTCAGCCTGCCCCTCAAAGACCAGCCCAAGTTAAAGATCTTAAAGAAAAGGAACTTACCCTCAATTATCACAGTGGATTGTAAATGTCATCCACATCAACTGTCTCTCAAGAAAGAGGCAGAGGAAGATCTAGCAAACACAAGAGAAGACACTATGTTCCCAGAGGAACAGACTTATGTACCCATATATCAAAGAATGCTGCAGCCATCAGAAGCTGGAAAAGAAGTTAGAACAGATTCTTTCCTGGCATTTCCTGAAGGAAGGATAGTCCTGGCCTTGAAAACTCCCTGAGTCTTGCTGTGGAAACAATTTTAGACTTCTGCCCTCCAGAGCTGTGAAAATAAACTGCTATTGTGTTTACAGTAATTTGTAGGTGGCCCCAGTGGCTCACACCTATAATCCTAGCTATTCAAAAGGCTGAGATATGAAGACCATAGTTTGAAGCCAGCCCAAGGAAGAAAGCTCATAAAACCCTTACCTCCAATTAATCACCAAAAGCCAAAAGTAGAGTCTTGGCTCAAGTGGTAGAGTGCTAACTATGAGCAAGAAAGCGAAGAGACAGAGATCAAACCCTAAATTCAAGCTCCAGGACTGGCACAAAAACAAGTTTCCAGTAATTTGTTATAGTAGCCACAGGAAACTAATACAAGTAGGTAAGAAAAATGTTTTCAAATCTTCAGCAACTCTATTTGTTCTATAAATGTCACCTATGAAATGCTATACCTATTATTAGTATTTTTAGATGTTCAAATGGAAAAACTGTGCTTAATGTCAGCTTGGAATTATGTGCAATCATACCACCTTTTATTGTAGTATTTTACCTCTACTATTCAAACTTTTAAAAAGTTAGAACTACTGAAAGACATAAAATTTGTACCACTATCATGTTAAGTGAAACAATACTGAACAGCATCAGTCAAACAAAGTTCTTACATATTCTATCACAAACAGCAAATGTTAAAATGCCAGACCGAGGCAGCATGAAGGCACAAACTGCCTTTTCTTTCCCACATAACACCTGGTACAATATTTGTCAAGTAAATCAACTTTTATATTTTCCTTTAACTACCAATAGCTGCAGGGTTTCTACAATGCTCTTCTCTCCAGGTTGATAATAAACGCATAAATCTCTATCTCTAATATCATAATGGGGTAGCAGCAAACATGTTTTTTAGATCCAAGATTGGGACTTAAACTCAGTACTCAATGCTTTCCCTCATTGGCTAGTGCTCTACCAACTGAGCCACGCCTCAACCAAGCCACGCCTCCAACACCCATATCCTTGTTCAACAAGAAAAAAAGCCAGACACTGGTAGCTCACACCTATAATCCTAGCTAGTCAGAAGGCTGAGATCTGAAGCCAGTCTTGGCAAGAAAGTCCATGAGACTCACTTCCAATTATCCATCAAAAAGCCAGAAGTAAAGCTGTGGCTCAAGTAGTAGAGTACTAGCTTTGAACAACAACCAAAAAAGCTCAGGGCCAGCAAGCCCAAGGACTGACACCACAAAAAAAAAAGAAAAAAGAAAGAAGAAGAGGAAGAGGAAAAGGAGGAGGAGGAGGAAGAGGAGGAGGACGACGACGACGACAGAGAGAGAGAGAGAAAGAAGAAGGGAGGGAGGGAGGGAGGGAGGGAGGGAGAGAGGGAGGAAAGGAGGGAGGGAGAAAAGGAAGGAGAGAAAAGGAAGGAGAGAAAAAGTGAGACACTGAAAAGGGAGGAGTGGTTTGGTGAGGCTTCAGCAGCTGTTTCACATGAATTGTAGAGGTGGAAAGTGAAGGAGAAAAGGAGTAGACAAATGGAGAAAGGAAAGGTGGGTGAATACAATCATAATATTCGATGTGAAAACAAAACTAGGTAACTTGAAGGGATGGATGGGTGGGGTTGGGAGAGATGGGAGGGAATCATAAAAAGGGTGACATCAAGATGCTCTATATTCATAAACTGACATGTTGAATTGAAATCCTTTTGTACACACACTAAAAGTAATTTTTAAGTTAGATAAATAAGGGGCTGGGAAGGTGGCTCAGTGGTAGAGCACTTGCCTTGCATGCATGAGACCCTGGGTTTGATTCCTCAGCACCACATAAGCAGAAAAGGCCGGAATGGCGCTGTGGCTCAAGTGGTAGAGCACTAGCCTTAAGCTCAAGAGCTGGGGGACAGTGCCCAGGCCCAGAGTTCAGGCCCCACAACCAACAACAACAACAACAAAAGTTAGATAAATAAAAAAGCTGTTTCATTAGGAAAACAATTTAAATACCTATGAATAAGTGAGATTTGGCTCCACCATTACCAACTGCATCCAGGTTTTAAAAACCCTATATTCTTTCCATTAAAGGACAGAATATGCCTCTTCTCACAGGACACCTATAAAGTACTGAGCACATGATTTACATGGGTTTTAGTTCTCTGCTCTGTATCCTTAACCTATTCAGGTTTCTCCATCATTTTGCTTGCCTACACGGTCTTGGAAACTGCTCTACACCAAGAGTTCTCTGAGTGCCGGGCACAGACTGTTCCCTCAGAAATAAACACTAACCAACCCAACAGCCTCCTGACAAGAGGATCATCCCACAGGACCTCTCCTTCTCCAAAGCTGTACATCCTAATCAGAACCTTTCTTGTTTTGGTTGTAGGGTTGAATCTTTAAAAGAAAACAATCCTTCAGAATGCCTCTGAAGTCTTTTTACCAGACTGTAGCTCCTCACAAGCAGAGACCCAGTGTGTCATTCCCATAGGCCTCCCTACAGCCCAGCCTTCCACTCAGATGACACTGAATGTGTGTTTACCTGAGGGCATCAAGTTGAAACTATGTAAAACAAAAGTATCTGTAACTTATTTAATAGCACTTCAAATGGGTAGCTAACATTTTCTGAGTTCCTACTTAACTGAAAAATCAAGAAGCCTAGATTTCTATCTATCATTTCCCTTGTAATTCTAAGAGGAATTAACAGTACTTATAATTCGCAGGTATTGTGTGAGTCAGTACAACACATGGACTATCCTATAAAATAGTATAGATGGAGTATACTATAAAAGTGTATACTAGGATATTTCTGGATTCTTTTCAGCTTATGAAACAACTTCAAATGTAACTCACTCCATGCTCCCTGAGCCTTGGGAGGAACAATGCCTAGATAGGTGTGATTATGCATGTTCCCATGTGAGGCAACTGAGGAATAGATTATCCAAAGAAGTGGTTTCCATAATGGACAGCTACTGTTCATCAGAATCACCCTGAGGGGCTTGTTAAAAATTCAGATTCAGACACATAACCATCAAAACCTCCAGAGCTAAACAAAGACCCCAGGCGTTTTGACACATGGCAAAATCTCCAGATTATGCTAAAAATCTGGATCCCAAAAGTCCTGACAATGCTTAAAAACAAACTTTGTAGGACGGGTTTACTGCAGGACTATGGGCTACTCCAAAGATATTTGACTCTTAACTAAATGACAATGTAAGTGTGCCTAAGAATATATCCAGTGTAGAAAAATTATAACTTCCTTTACCTGACTTGTACCTCAATGAGACAAAGGCAACCAGAACTGGTTAGCTTTGTATTTCTAATTTCAAAATCTTTCATTATCCCTGGCCTTTTACCAATCATTTTTCAAAATAATTTATCTCTTATTATAAACCATATAACTTTTTGCTTAGCAAAAAACAATAAGCAAAACACTTCCCTAAAAGAACTCTAAGAAAATATATAGTACTTGTAGCTGAGACTCTAGTCATCCTCCTCCTTGGTTAATAGTGGTCAAGTACACTGTTGGCCAACTTAAGTTAAACTTCCTTGGATCCCTTGAAACTGGAACTAACTATGTAACGAAGTTTTCACTGACAAAACGTAAACAGTGCCACTGGGGCCTCGGGACAATGAGTGAATGAACACTTCTCTATTCCTACCTAATTATACCATACCCAAGGAGACAGGAGAGCAACAAGAATGGAAGAAAAAAAAAGTGCTCTAAACCATGAGAAGCTGTCACTCCTACCAACCTGGAATGCCCAGTCATCTTGAGATGACTCCATTCTCCTGGAGCCCAGGAACAGCCCAAGACCCTGTGTTTTGCTTTCTACAGGAACTATCCCTCTTCACAACTTCATCATGAGGAGACAGCTCTAATGTGATCACAAAACTTTCTGAACTCTACTTCGACAATCAGGTACCCAATTTCTTAAATTGATAGAAATGGATACTAAAGTCTAGGTATCTTTAACTTCCAAGGTCATATTTCCTCCAATGCCATGCTACAAATGATTTCCAAGTCTACTTTCCTCTCAATATTATGCTATAAACTAGATTCTAAAACTGTACAGAAGGAACTACTTCAAAACTAACCTTTGGATTAATTTCACTGATTCCATAGATAATCTACTCCAACACCTGCCAGTTGCCAATGAATTTTCAGGTGAATGGACATTTATAGAGACCTTTAGTGTTCTTATATACTGTCTTCAATGCTGCGAAGCCTATACAACTTACACAGAAAACAAAACATGACCGAAGTTAACATTACCTCAAGGGGCCTAAAATAACGGCCATTAAAAGTGGCAGTTTTCTTTACAGAAGGTGAGTAAAACATTAGAAATGCCTCTTCTACTCTCCTATTACTGCCTTCCATCAACTTCCAAATTCCAGAAGCACTTCTACTTACATCCACGCCCCATCAAACCCAGATATCAATATTCCTTCCATACTCCTCCTTCCTAGATGACCATTGCACCCGTTAACCTGCTGTCCTGCATTGCCAACTGGCCTTGGTCCCAAGAGGAGAGACAGGCATGTCGTAGGGACCTGTCTTAGATGACAGGCCTCCTGTTTCTGTAGCACTGAGTAACCCCTCACTCACTGTATGTTGTGAAACGCTTTCTCATGTTGATTTCTATTATAAAGATAAGAGGGTTTCCTTGGCTGGGAATGTAGCTCAGTGGCAGAGCATTAGCCGAGTATGTGCACAGCACTGGGCTCAATGTTTCCAAATCTCAGAACAGAGTTCCCCAATGAAACTTTGTTCATAGAATAAACTCAATTACCTTGGACTCAAAACTCCACAGGGCAAATGCATATTCATCCCTCTCAATTTTTTAAAAGCAAAACTCAACATAGGTAAAAATTTGTTTTGTATAAATACCAAACCTATCAAATCATGTACTGAAAATAACTCCCTTCTCAAAATGAACTTCAGGAAATGGAAACAAGGGTTTTCTCTGTTTTGATTTTCCTTTCTTTTTGTCTTTTTTGTTCATTTATCTGTCTCTGGAGGGAAAAGGGAAACACAGAAATGGAGGAACAAAGGGTAAGGGATAAGGGTGAACAAATCCAGCCAATTAGACACTATACTGAAAATGAACTATACAACTTGTAGATGGGGACAGAAAGGAAAAAAACAGTATCCAAAAAGAAATGTACTCATTATCTGACTTACATAACTATAACTCACTTTTGTGATAATAATAAAAAGTTAAAAGCCAGGCACTGGTTGCTCACACCTATAATCCTAGCTACTCAGGAGGCGGAGATCTGAGAATTGCAGTTCAAAGCCAGCCTGGACAGAAAAGTCTGTGAGTCTCTTATCTCTAATTAATCACCAGAAAATCAGAAGTGGCGCTGTGGCTCAAAGAGGTAGAGAGCTAGACTTGAACAAAAGAGCTCAGGGACAGTGCCCAGGTCCTGAGTTCAAGCCCCACAACCAAGAAAATAAAATGAATAACTCAGAGAACAATGTTTCTTTGCCTTTTTTGATTAGCCCATTCCAGAAGAAAAAGTTAAAATTTAACTTCAAAACCTTAAGTTTTAAATTAACTTTTTTAATTTTAATTTTTTAATTAGAAAAAATTTAAATTTAAAAAATTTAAATAGAAAAAAAAATTTTTTTGGCCAGTTACTCAAGACCTGGACACTGTCCCTGAATTTCTTTTGCTCAAGGCTAGCACTTTACCACTTGAACCACAGTACCACTTCTAGTTTTTTCAGTTATGTAGAACTGAGAAATCAAACCCAGAGCCTCATGCATGCTAGTCAAGCACTCTACCACTAAGCCACATTCCCAGGCCAGGAATTAGATTTTTTTCAAGTAGAATCAATCCTGGGGGGCTGGGAAGTTGGCTCAGTGGTAGAGCGCTTGCCCTTGCATGCTGAGGCCCTGGGTTCAATTCCTCAGCACCACATAAGCAAAATGAAAAAAGCCGAAGTGGCGCTGTGGCTCAAGTGGTAGAACGCTAGTCTTGAGCTGAAGAGCTGAGGGACAGCGCCCAGGCCCACAGTTCAGGCCCCACGACCGGACCCAAAAAAAAAAAAAAATCAATCCTGGGCCATGGTTTATGGTTTTCCACTCCTACCCACAAGAACAACTTTTGTCTTCTTGGGGATTGATATCAACCTGAATGTTCCAGACCTCTACTAAAAAATGATTTTAAACTCAAGAATCCATATTTCTTTTGTAAGCTTTACAGAAAATTCTGGTATACAGGCTATGAGTCACAATTTCCTAACACATTTCCACTGTCACACCAAAGGCTAAAAACAGCATTAACCATTCCTCTCCTCAAATTAGAATCAGGACGCTGCGTAAATGAATAAAAAAACTAAATCACCTAGGCATTAAGAAAGGAGATGTAATGTGTTCAGGAAGCTGAGGGGAAGGTCTGTACAGCAATTAGAAGAAGCTGAGATTGCCTCTCTTCGTTAAACTGTACAAAGGACACTCGCAGGCTTACTGTGGTATTATGTACTTTATGCATTGTAACTGACCCAAAGGAGGGTTATTTCCACTGTTTCAAAGTATTTATTGAGAGTTTTTAGTCTACTATTTGGTATTTTTTCTTAAGTGAAACTTGGAACTGAGTACCCATAAAGTACTCATTCTGAATTTTCCCTTCTCTATGTTCATGAACCCTATTCAAAATTACATATATGGGGGGTAAGGTGGGTCAGTGATACAGTGCTTGCTTAGCACACATGAAGCCCTGGATTCGATTCCTCAGTACCATATAAACAAAAAAAGCCAGAAGTGGTGCTGTGGCTCAAGTGGTAGAGTGCTAGCCTTGAGCACAAAGAAGCTCAGGGACAGTGCCCATACCCTGAGTTCAACAACAAAAGAATAAACCTAAGGAAAAACATGGCTTCCATTTTTGGTACCTCTAGAATCACAGAAGCCCAACTACACTAAGCCCAAGTCATGAGAAAGTCTCAAGCTGTTAAGGTAAAAAGCCACATGAAGAAAGATACCCAAAGCACCATACAACTGAAGGAATAAGTCATCTATGTGAAATGGAGACAAGCCCTGCCCAAAATAGAACACTGTGAGCACTTAAGTACTGTTGTTTTAAGCCACTGAGTTTGTTAAACAGCAAGAGATAACCTCAACATTTTGCATGCCAATAAATGTGGGGAAGGGGGGAAATATAATAAATCTTTTCACAAAATGTTATAAACATTATACTTCTTTTGAAATAAGTGATCTTCTTAAATTTAAAAAGAAACTGGTAAATTGTACCTGCTCATATTATATCAGCATATCCCAACAACAAAAAAAGGAAGGATGAAGATTAAACCTCCATACTACACTCATAAACATACATTAAATTTTGGTAAGAATCATTCATAGATGATCTTTGTTTTTTTTTTGGTTGGCCTTGGGGCTTGAACTCTGGGCCTGGGCACTGTCCCTCAAGTTCTTCAACTTAAGGCCCTACCACTTGAGCCACAGCGCCACTTCCGGTTTTCTAGTAGTTTATTGGAAATAAGAGTCTTACAGACTTTCCTGCCTGGGCTGGCTTTGAACCACGATCCTCAAATCTTAGCCTCCTAAGTAGCTAGGATTACAGGCGTGAGCCACCAGCACCCTGCTTAGATGACCTCTTTTGAGGATCCACCCTCTCAACTAAGATACACCATATTCAAAACTGGCTTATATACTCATATAGACATTAGTGAGTAAAAAGAGTGTATGTACACTGTCAACTGTCACTGTTACACAACCATTGGTTGTATAGCTCAATCTAGTAAAGGCTCTGCGTGGTTGTTATTATCTGAGTATGTCTCCAAGATTCCCATGTTGGAAAGATTAATCCACAATGCCACAGAGTTGCCTTTGGGGAGTTGCTTAGGCTCATAAACAAATGAACTTCCTTATAAAATAACTTGGTGGAGGGTGTTTGTCCTTTTTGCCCTTCCACTTTCTGCCATTTGAGGTTATGGCAATCATAGCCATATGGTTATAACCATCTGTCAGATGTGCCATTTTGGAAGCAGACGCTGGAAGTTCATCAGGCAATAAATCTACCAGTGTTTTGCTTTGTTTGAATGTCAGCACTAGGACTCAGGGCTTCAAACTCTCGCTCAACTTTTTACCACAGCTGATGCTCTACCACTTGAGCCATGTCTCCAGTTTCAATTTTTTGCTGGTTAACCAGCGATAAAACAGTCAGGGATTTATTTGTCCAAGCTGGTTTCTCACCAAAATCCTCATACCTCAGCCTACTAAGTAATTACAATTTAAGTCACAAGGTTTGCAAAAAACTGTTTTTCCTTTATAATGTAGCCAGTCAGCAGTATTCTGTTACAGCAGTCTGTAACAGACTGCTCCAAAATGTGAGAACCTGATAGAATTAAGAGCCTCTAATACCATGAGGAATAAATTTCTATTACATATAAATTACCTAGTTTTTATCATATTAGCACAAATGGAGGCAGGCCACAAACAAAAATAGTAATTTTATAAATATTTTATATATACAATAAAGCAATATGAACATACGAAAGGAAAACAGAACTTGACTCCTTCCAAGAAAAACTAAAGGCGCTAACATGTGAGACGAGCTAGTTTACAGAACATTTCCCCAAATCCAACCCATCAAGGTATAAATTTAAGTATTTTATTTCAAGTAAAATTTCCTGCTTTATTCCCCACCTGGACCTATAATGTAAGAGGCACAGAGAATCATTAGATTTCATCTTAATTTCTCAAGCTATTGTGACTTTGGACAATTTACTCAACATCATTAATAAAAGATGAATAATGACTTAAATAATTTGGACAACAGAGCCAGGCACTGGTGGCTCACACCTGTAATCCTAGCTGCTCAGGAGGCTGAGATCTAAGGGTCTGGGTTCAAAGCCAGCCTGGCCAGGAAAGTCCATGAGACTCTTATCTCCAATAAACCACCAGAAAACCAGAAGTGGCACTGTGGCTCAAGTGGTAGAGCACTAGCCTCAGTTCAAAGCCAGCCCAAGCAGGAAAGGCTATGAGAATCTTATCTCCAATAAGCCACCAGAAAAGCGGAAGTGGTGCTGTGGTTCAAGTGGTAGAGCTGAGGGATAGCGCCCAGGCCCAGAGTTCAAGTCCCACAACTGACTAAATAAATAAACAAATAAATGACAACAAAGAGTTTGAGTGGTATTAAAGAATATAACCTTTCTTTAATGCCTCTAGCAACTGTATACTAGGCCCGATATCAGAGAGAAAGTGCTATAAGAGAAACAAGCACAGACAATGTGCTCCAAGAGAAAACTGAAAGGAAAATCACAAGAAGACCTAACACAGAGGGGAAAGCAGCTACTCTGAATAGCTCTGCAATGGAGAGAGTAAGACAGGACTACAGAAGAAGACTGAAAAGCCAAATCAGAATCAGATTAAAAACAGAATCTGATTAATAGATTTGGTTTTTATCCCACAGTAATAAGGATCACAGGAGACTGGAGGCTGCAAGACAGTACACTTGGAGGAAGGGGAGGCAGAAAATGCTGATGACTACAAAAATAAAAATAAAAACAGAAAACCTGATGTAAAGGAAGAATATTTAAAGCTTCAACAAATACACATTCAACACAGATGACAATCCACACATTTGTTGGCTCATACAAAGTCACTGAAAATAAAACCCACCTAAAACCAGTGAAGGGGTAAAAAATACTAAAACACAGAAGACAGTGATGGACAACTCTTCAGACACACACAGAGGTAGTTAGCACACAAGAGAATGCAGGAAGCCACAGAGTAAGTGCCCAAGGTTGCCAATGCAAAGGGAATATCCTAAGAATCTCAGGCCTGTATCTCAGGCTGAGGAGCACTGGAGGGCCCAGACACAGATACATTCTGTAGTTCTGATAGGGAGGCTAGCGATACATGTACACACTAACAGCAATGAGCACATCTAATGTTCAAACATGAGTTTCTAAATACATTCTCCACTAAAAAGAATCAGGGCACTGGGCAAGAATTCTTAAACTTTGTAACAAATGCACAATTTGTATGAGAAAACTTTAAAAAGTCAGACCCCAACAGAAACATTTCTACCAAAAATAGCTCATCTGTACCTATTATGAAGAAAATCAAATGCACACAGATTCAATGAAATAACTTGGCCTTTATTCTTCAAAAACATCAACATTGTAAGAACAACAAAAAAAAAAAGTTGAGAAACTTCTTGATCAACACAACTAAAAAACACATGACAACAAAATACATATATGATCCCAGGCTGCAGCTTTTCTCTAGAAAGAACACAAGTCAGCCAGGCACTCACTGGTGACTCACACCAGTAATCCTAGCTACTCAGGAGGCTGAGATCTGAGGCTCACAGTTCAAAGCCAGCCCAGGCAGGGGAGTCCATGAGACTCTTATCTCAGAAAACCAGAAATAGTGCTGAGGCTCAAGTGGTAGAGTGCTAGCCTTGAGCAGAAGAACACAGGGACAGCGCCCAGGCCCAGAGTTCAAGCCCCATGACCAACAACAAAAAAAACAAACAAACAACAAAAAAAGAAAGAAAGAAAACAATTCAGACAACTGTAGAAACTTGAAAGGAGATTCAGGATAAACCGTAGTAACATATGAACACTGTTACCGCATTCCATAGTTGTATTGTTGCTTTTCAAGTAAATTCCTTATTTGAAGGAAAAAGATCCTATAGCATTCAACACAGCAGACTTCATTACAACTTTTCAAATAGTGTAGGAAATAAAAATTACTTTCCGACAGGAGGTGGTAGCACACTTGTAATCCTAACTACTAAGGAGGCTGAGATCTGAGGATCATGGTTCAAAGCCAGCCTGGGCAGGAAAGTCCATGAGACTCTTCTCTCCAATAAACCACCAGAAAACCGGAAATGGCACTGTGGCTGAAGTGTTTAGTAAAGGGTTCACCTTGAGCTGAAGAGCTCAGAGACAGCACCTAGGCCCAGAGTCAAGACCCACAACCGACAAAATATTTTTTTTTCACTTTTCCTAAAAGTTTTTAATTAGTTTCAATAAAATATAGAGCGAGGTTTGGGAAGTTGGCTCAGTGGTCGAGTGCTTACCTCGCATGCATGAGGCCCTGGGTTCGATTCCTCAGCACCACATAAGCAGAAAAAAAGCCAGAAGTGGCACTGTGGCTCAATGGGAAAGCACTATTGAGGTGAAGAGCTCAGGGACAGCACCCAGGCCCAGAGTTCAGCCCCACGACCAGATTAAAAAAAAAAGTGTGTGTGTATATATATATATATACACACACACACATATATGGTAGCGATAATCCAAGTTCTAGTCCAAACCCCAAACAGACTGGCAAATATCCTAGCTACAAAAATAATGGAAGAACAATCTGAGGAAAAAGTAGAGACTCTGTACTGAAGAGATAGCAAGCACAAGAGAAAATAGATTTGCAGAAGCAAGAACAGTGCATTCTAAGCTCATGCTCCAGTCCCACTGGGAACATGAGCAACAGAACTATGTACTCCCTCTCCCCTAGGCATAGGATTTATCATCTCAATCCAAGACACTAAAAGTCCTGCACTAAAACTTCAAGACCAAACACGTGTCCCTCACTCACCCTGAGCCTTCAGTGAAAACCCTCACCCTCACCACAAGGAGTCATTGGTTTTATCATGCCTTAGTCCTAAATGCAAGCCCAAGGATGGCTAAATTTTGAGGAATGATGCTGATATAAATAAAGGCAGAAACCAAGAGCTGGGCATGGTAGTATGTCCCTATAATCACAGCTACTCAAGAATCTAAGGCTGGGGGCTAGGGGTTTAGCCCAGTGGAAGGGCGCCTGCCCAGCGCATGCAAGGCCCTGGGTTCGGTCCTCAGCCATGGAAAAAGAAAAAAGAAAAAAAAAAAGAATCTAAGGCTGAGGCAGAGGATCACATGAGTGCAGAAGTTCAAGGCCAGCATGGACAATATGGAGACGTCTCAAGACAGGAAGGAAGGAAGGGAAGGGGGGGAGACTAAAACAAGCAGAAAAGCAGGAATCCAAAGAGAACTGAAACAATACAACGAAGAGAAAAAAGGCATTAAATTATAAATCTGCTCAAACATTATATATCGAAATAAAAATATAATGCCAAAAAATAGAAAACAAGAAAACTTTGATCTAAAATAAAAGTTGAAAACATCTCCCATGGAATGAAATATATATCACACAAAATAATAAAAGTGCTTTCAAAATACAAAGGAAAGAAATTACACAAGAAAATTCCCAGGACTAAAGATACACTCCTCTAAAGTGAAAGGATGGTTGGAAACAGTGTTAAAACGCTGTGTAGCATTATGTCAGACTGCATGCCAGAGGCAGAGAGCAAATCTTTAAAACTCCCAGAGTATGGGTAAAGGACATATAACAAAAACCAAAAGCTTCTAACAAACTCCAGCATCTGGAACTCAAAAGAAATAAAAATAGGGGGATTATCATGGAGATACATTCAAAAGCACCCAAGCCACAGGAAGCTCCAAATGAAATTAAATACAGAAACTCCAACAGGAGAAACAAAACAGCAGAGTAGCCAACAGATTAAAGGAAGCTTTAGAGATGTGTCAAACTATGATAAATTATGGACCTTACTTAGATTCTGATTTGAATATACTGTCTTAAAAATACAATTATAGGGCTGGGAAGGTGGCTCAGTGGTAGAGTGTTTACCTTGCATGCATGAGGCCCTAGTTTGATTCCTCAGCACCACATAAGCAGGGGAGAAAAAAAAAGCCGGAAGTAGCACTGTGCCTCAAGTGGTAGAGCGCTAGCCTTGAGCTCAAGAGCTGAGGGACAGCACCCAGGCCCAGAGTTCAGGCCCCACAACCGGACCCCCCCCAAAAAAAAAATACAATTATAAGGCAATCAAAGCAATCTGAATTTTCTTTTTTTTAAAAAAATTTTATTTTATTTTATTTGTGAAGATACTGTACAGAGGGGTTACAATTACATGGGCAGGATAATGCGTACATTTCTTACCAAGCATTGCAGCCTCCTCCTTTTGTTTACCCTTCACATCCCTTCCCAGCCTCCCCCCTCCCACAGCAATCTGAATTTTCATCTGGAAGAAAAAATAATCTTTAAACGTTAAAGGTATCAATATCTTTTTTTCTTTTTTCTTAGTTTTGGGGATCAAACCCAGGATGCTGCACTTGCTAGGCAAGCGCTTTGCCAATGAGCTACATCCCAGCCCTTCAACATCTTTTTTTAAAGGTATGATAGATAAACTATCAGGATTATAGTCTGTGTGTGTGTGTGTGTGATGATAGATAAACTATCAGGATTATAGTGTGTGTGTGTGTGTGTGTGGCCCCTGGGCTCTGTACCTGCACAAGCTGGCTTCAAACCGCAATCCTCAGATCTCAGCCTCCTGAGTAGCTAGAATTACAGGCATGAGTCAACTGTACATGACAAGAGTATCAATTTTCTAAAGAGATCACAAGTTAAATAAAAACAAGCTGAGAGTTCATTATAGTCTCTTTTTCTATCTCTTTTTTTTTTCTTGGTTAGTTGTGGAACCTGAACTCAGGGCCTAAACTCTTTTGCTCAACTAGCACTCTATCACTTTGAGCCACATCTCCACATCCAGTTTTCTGGTGGTTACTTGGAGATAAGCGTTTCAAGGACTTTCCTGCCAGGGCTGGCTTTGGACTGTGATCCTCAGATCTCAGCCTCCTGAGTAGTTACAGGCATGAGCCACCTGCGCCTGGCTCATCATTTTGTTTTCATGGAAAGCAGCTTATAAAGTAAAATCATTTTGCAATATAGAGTTGTCAAATATAACTGATTGTTGTCAAATAAATAACTGATTATGAATAAAAGAAAATTCGAGGGCTGGGAAGATGGCTCAGTGGTAGAGCGCTTGCCTGGCATGCATGAGGCCCTGGGTTCGATTCCTCAGCACCACATAAGCAAAAAGAAAAAAG
>NW_012267320.1:690265-708561 GCF_000151885.1 Dipodomys ordii
GCTCAAGTGGTAGAGCGCTAGCCTTGAGCTGAAGAGCTGAGGGACAGCGCCCAGGCCCAGAGTTCAGGCCCCACGACCGGACCCAAAAAAAAAGAGTTAGGAGCAAAATCAATAAAGACTGTGGTAACCTAACTAACAGGGAGGGAGAACCGCCATATTATGTTCATGTGCGAGTTGTTTCTCTCCAATATTCTCCCAGTTTACTTTCTTCCCACCTCAAGTTCTAATGCTTTACAGAGCACATTCTGGGGAGAGAAGGTCCCAAGTATGAATCCTGCTTCCAGTATACTAGGAGTGGTTTTATTACTGTGTCTTTGTCCCTCCAGCCTCTCAATTATTTTTGCTACTACTTAGCATCCACTCTGCAAACCTTTCTAAGCATAGTCCTAATTCTATTACACCTAGATCCCAAATGCTAAAGCCTGACCATCTCAGAACCAGAGACAATCTCTCAGACTGACTTCTCCAGTACTGGAATAGTAATACTAAAAATGTTTATCAAAGAAAGAATGCATATATTAACATCAGTTTTATAGTTAAACACCCAACATTTAAGGAGTCTTCTATGGGCCCATTGTATAAGGCACTCAAGATACAGCAATGAACCAAACATACAACCCTGCCTGAGAGCAGCTTGGTCTAAAGAAAGCAGAAACAAACGCAACAACTATACAATTCAGTTAAGTATATCAAAAGGTGAATACAAGTTCAGGGTGCTTGAAACCTAACTTAAAGGAGGGAGGGGAGTCAGGAAAGTCACTGAACGTAGGATAGCTGAGATCTAAAGATGAGATGGAGTCACAAGACAAAGTCTGAAATACTTTACAGAGAAACTGGGGCTTGGAGACATTTATGAAGCTAGAGAAAGGAAAGTGTGATTGTCCACAGCTACCCTACCTCATACTGCTTATGTCTTCATCCAGCACTTCCCCACCACCACCAAGTTACAAGAAGGATGTGTAAAGATTTCAATCAGCAGAATATAGCAATGGTAATGGGACATCATTACCACAGTTACTGACGCTTGTACTACAAAGTAACTAACTCTTTTGCTGGCTCTGGGAAAGTAAGTGGCCAAGTTAACAGGGAGCACATAGCACATAGACACCTGCCAACTGGCAGCAAGAGACTCTCCGTATGATAATGCACAGGAATAGAATACTGCCAGCAACCACATGAGCTCAGAAGGGACCTTTCTTTCCCCCTTCAGGAGTCAGATGAGACCACAACCTCAGGCAGTATACTTCCAGCCTCCTAAGGTCCCAGGAAAGAATACTAAGATAAAATGTGTCTAGACATCTGCCACACAGAAACTATGAGATAATAAGTGTATACATGTGTTTTGAGCTAACTTTGCATTGTTTTGTAATGAAAGAACTACAAAGTAGTACAACAGATCAATCTTTTCTACCATACCCTGCTGCTTTGTTGGAATACTTTTTTCCAGCTACACTAACTACAACACCAAAACCACTTCAAGTTATAATCGCAATTACTCTTGCACAAAACTCATGTATCAAGATGTCAACATGAAACCACAACCTGACCCTCAATTTCATATGGACTTTTTAAGAATGCTGTTTGCTAATTCTCTTTGTTGTATCTGTTTCTACACTGAGTTTTCTGTTCAAGCTTACTTACCTTTCTTTTTCTGTAATAGCTAATATAAAGCTATCATCCAGTTATTTTCCATGTCTGTGCCTCATTTTCTAGAGAACTGCCTTGTTTTTAATGTCCTTGTTATTTCTACCTTCTTGTGTCAGTTTCAGATTTCGTTCACCTGATTTCTTACCTATTCTTCTTCACATTATTTCATGTTTAATTTAATAGTGTACCTTTTACAGGGCTTAGGACTAGGATCTATTGTTTCTTTGGAACCCACTGGACACTGCAATGACAAGCAATTTACATTATTTTCAGATGAGATTACTCCTTTTGAGGTTTATTTGTAAGCTTTTTTCTCCCCCCCCCCCCAGGCTGATCCAGAGAGGCCTTTACTTTGGGACTACTTTAGCCCTTCTGGAGTTTCAACAAATCACGCCATTTGCGATCTTTCCTTTCTGGTACTCAAATAATTTTAAACCTTGTATATTTTCTGAGGATTGTCATGCTCACAGCTTCCCCAAAGAGTGTTCCTTTATGCAACTGTATCCAATTTGTTTATATAAGTATTCATCCAAACAATTAAGAGAACCACTAACAACACTTAAGTAGATGGATAGAACCTTTATACTTAGCTCCTTTCTCTCTAGAACTCTGTTCCTCAAAGCAGAAGCCCTTGGTCTTCTGCAGCTTTCCAATCTTTGGTCACTGAGTTGGGAACTCAATGACCTTCTATCTAGAATCCCCCTCCCCACAGACCTCAGTGCCTCCAGGCAGTAAACTAAGCCATCAAGGGACTCACCTCATTCACTGCTAGCCCTGTAGTACCTAGTATTCAGTATCTGAAAAGTCTTTTGTGCAATGTTCCAGATGTTTATGGTAGGAGGAAAAATTCAGAATGCTACTATCTCACAGTCAAAAGTACAAGTCCTAATTCCTTGAACCTAAGTTTAAACTGTTATGCCAAGGTCGCAGGACCCCCCCCCCCCCCCCCCGCAAGAAGACCACCGAGAGTCAGACTCTACAGCTGTTTTATTTAAACAGTCTGCAGCTCGGGCCTCATCCTACACTCCGACACAGAGGAGCCCAGGAGGAGAGCCCCGAGCTAAGGATTTGCAGGCCTTATATAGGCACACAATCAACCAGGTGTTTTGATTACCACCACGTGTTGCTTTGCTAGACAGAAACAAGCAACAAGTGGTGGTCACTGCCTCAAACTTTAACCTTTCAAAACTACACATTTTATAAACTGTAACACCTACATACACACAATGTAAGTCATGCATCTTCACTTTGTGTGTGTGTGTGTGAGAGAGATGGTACTGGGGATTGAACTCACGGCTTTGGACTCTTGATTGACTTTTTCACTGAAGGAGTCACACCGCTACTTCCAGCTTTTTGCTGACTACCTGGAGATAGAGTCTCTTAGACTTTTCAAGCTCAAGCTAGATTCAAACTTTGATCCTCAGATCTCAGCCTCCTAAGTAACTAGGATTATAGGCATGAGCCACTGGTGCCCAACCATTCATCCATCACCTTTGTAATAATATTATCTGACTTCGTGCTTCTTCTACATCTTTACAACACTAACATCTATGGGTAAAGGGATCTGTATCATGTCACTGGCGTATTCCCTTCCCACCTAGACTATATCCTAGCCTAGGCCAGACTCTTGAACTTGACAATTAAACCAATAAGCAAACTGTTTTATAAGTATTTAACATATACCAAGACCTCTTCTCATTAGTAAATTCTAATCTTGATGCAGGTAGGCCAGACCCTGGAGAATTCTTTTGAATTGTCTATTATCTTAATTAGCATCATCTAAAGGAAGGTTTAGCTGAAAACAAAAGCAACTAGCTCTGGCTTTGTTGAGACTGAAAGGGAAGTTATTAAAGTATATTAGGTAATTCCCAGAAAACCCCATGAGGCGACAAGTCTCAGTTAAAAAGAAGAATCAAACTTCAAATAATAGATCTGGTCTAGTAAAGGCCACACAAGATTTAGACACTGCAACTTGTATTTGACACCCCTGAGACCAGACACTCAAATGCTGAAAGTGGAATCTCTGCTGACGCTGCCTCTGAAAAACACACAGCACTCACTCTGTAACCTGGAGCACAGATTCTATGTGCCACGTGTTTCTGAGGTAGTCAGGCACAAGTAGGTCACCTGACTGCAAAAGACAAAGGGAAAGTGAACAGCGTCTCACAATGAAAAGAGGTCTCTGCTGTTCACCAAGACTTCTCAAATAAAGACTTCTTAAAACATAGAAGTTAGATTTTATTAATCATCCAAAAGACAAATGAATTCTAGTACCGGGAAACAATCCCACACACTGAACTTTTATCTACCTCTTCAATTAATGGGCTACAGAAGGTCCGTTTCTTTCTTTCCTCTCTGAAAATTCAAAAATGGGTAACTGGCCAGGCGCCAGTGGCTCACGCCTGTAATCCTAGCTACTCAGGAAACTGAGATCTGAGGGTCACAGTTCAAAGCCAGCCCAGGCAGGCAGGAAAGTCCATGAGACTCATCTCCAATAAACCACTCAGAAAAACAGAAGTGGTGCTGTGGCTCAAGTGGTAGAGTGTTTGCCTTGAGCTGAAGAGCTGAGGGACAGCGCCCAGGCCCAGAGTTCAAGCCCCACAACCGGCAAAAAAAAAAAAAAAACCTTGAAACAAATGTTAATCTTATAAATTTAAAAAGCAGTGACATGCTCAACAGCCTCAATAATTTTCTAACTAGTTACAAGACTCATTCTTTTAAAAATCTGTCCATTCTATAAGCCTATACTTTCTTCTCATCTAAATTTGAAATCAAAGCTTTCTAGCATCCAAACTATTTTCTTCACTTTTCTGTCCATTTTAAATGAAACCAAAGCTAGAAGTGCTAGATTTGCAGTTGAATGAGCATCACTCTGTTGGCTAAGAATAAGGCTAAATATATTATCCTAGCTAATTCCCTTCTATAATTTAAAACTACTCAGCAGGATTTGGTGGTTCATGCTTTTAATCCCAGCAATCTGGAAGTTGAGGCAGAATGATTGAGATGTGTAAATAAACTGCCTAAGTGAACTGCTCCAAATGACCACCAATGACTGTACTGAGTTCAATAAACTGGTAACATTACATATACTTTTAATAAGGAAGGCACAATTCTTTCCACTTCACACTCAATACTAAACTACCAATATATAGCAGGCACTCATAATCCACAAATAATATTCTCTTTCTAGTTTGTACAGTAAATATACAGATTTTCCAGTCTATCTTTTTTTTCTTTATATGCTGAACTCAGTCAAGGTGTAGGATTCTTGCTCAGTTTTTCAGCACAAAGAAGACACTATCGCTTGAGCTATACTTCTGCTTCCGGCTTTGTGCAAATTAACTGGAGAGAAGAGTCTCTCAGATATGGCTTGGAAGACTGATCCCCAGATCTTAGTCTCCTGAGTAAGTTAGGATTATATTACAGGTAAAAGCCAGCAAGTGCCTAGCCCAATCCTCTATCATTAAAGAGCCTCACCCTCCTTTTCCTCAAACTTCCAAACTCCCTGTTCTTACTTGAGTCCACAATTAATCCTCTGTGCCAGTTTTTAGGTTCCCAACACCAACCAGCAAAAATCCGAAAATGCAGTTCATTGATTCATTCAACAATATTTATTTAGTGTTTACTAAGTATCAACCACTCTAGAAACCCTTAAGAATGGGAAAAAGGGAAAATACCACTGTTAATTCTTCAAAGGACTAGTCTATCAAACATTTAAAAAAAAAAAAAACTATATTGGAAGTGGCACTGTGGCTCAAGTGGTAGAGCACTAGCCTTGAGCTGAAGAGCTGAGGGACAGCGCCCAGGCCCAGAGTTCAAGGCCCACGACAAAAAAAAAAAAAACCTATAGTAAGAATTATAAAGGAACAGGAAAAATGGAATTTTTTAAGCTTAGACTTGGGGAGAGTAGGAGGCCTTCCCTAATAAAGTTTTTATCTAGGCTGAAAATGAATGAGGAAAAGTAGTTAATGAAGAGATGATTTGGGACAGAAAGGGAGACATGTGGCTACTGCCACCTGACCCAGGGGACCTGAGAAGTGAGACTGCAGCAGATCACTGGGGATGGAAAGGTTCACCTTGAGAGTCTCAACCATTAAAGAGTAAAATGACGATGAAATCTGGCTCATTTACTCAAATCCCTCTTCTATTTCTGCCCATTCAAATGAACTTTTCTTATTCCTTGATCTTTCTATATGCCCACTTTATACTTGACAACTTTTCCAATCTGTCTGCCATGAATCCTAAAACTCCTCTCATCAATCTCATTTTTCTACAAATGCTGTAGAGTAACTGTTGGCCTTCAGGACAATTCCTAGGCAAATTTACCTAGATTTATTGAGGTTTTAAGCTGTACTATGAAACCATAAAGAAATGCAAACAAAATTAGAAATTTTGAAATATTTAATGAAATCTTATCCCTTTGAAAAACGGTCACAAAACAATCTTTCATCCCACAGAAGTAATGTCTATCAGTGGTGTTAAAGCAGGAAGTAAAATCAACACTAGGTAGAAGTTTTTCTTTTCATGAGAAAATTATCAAATCAGAAAAATTTTAACAAACCCTATTTGTTTTAAGGACTAGAGCCCTAGGCACACCCAAATAAACCTTTAATTCAAATTAATTGTCAAAAAAACTTTTTAAAGGACTATCTGAACCTTGGGTTGAAGGCATAGTTCAGGTGGTGGAGAGGAGCACAGCCAGCAGCAGGCCCTGAGTTCAGTGCCCACTGCCACCGAGAGCACCATCGACAGTGGTCAAGTTTATATACTCGAGGTCCCCCAGTGAGAATTTATGTTTCCTCTAGACTGTGTCCTTCAGCCTACACAGAAGACTATTAAAGATTTCTCCATTAGGACAAATCTTCCAAGATGGCAAAGACAGTGGTAGCCATAATTCCAGTTTGGTAATCCAAGGCTTGCTAAAAGCTTACTATCAACTCACAAGATGCTTTTTAGCTGATCACATTTCTTAAAATACATGTATAAATAAAGAGAATATCATGGTTTTCAAGGAAATACTAAACAGAATAAATGAATTTCTCCTATCTGTTACTCTGTATTTTATAAATGACGACTATTTGCTTTTCCGATCTGCAGCTTCAAACACGGTATCTGGCATCTCCTGCTGCCCCATAGTCGAGCTCACCCCTAAAGGTGCTGCAAACTGTTTCCACCTAATTTTTTTTTTGGGGGGGGAAGCAGTCTTGAGACTTAAACCCCAGGCCTGAGCCCTGTCCCAGAGCTCCTTTAGCTCCATGCTAGTAGTACTGGACCACTTGAGCCACAGCTCCACTTGCAGATTTTTCTGTGATGAACTGGAGATAGTCTCACAGACTTCCCAAGCCACTGACTTTCAACCGTGATCCTCAGATCTCAGCTTCCTGAGCAACTAGGATTACAGGCGTAAGCTGGCAGCACCTGGCTCTCCACATGCTACTGATGAGACGCAGGAACTTCCTTTCATGACTTTCCTGTCATTCCCTTCTGCTCCCAGTCAACCTCTGTGGGTGTTGCCCAGAAAGGCCTCTAGCTCCTGGCCTCAACAGACCTTCCATTCTTTCTTTCTCCAGAAACTCTGATCACACTGATGATAGAATACACCTTCCATTTCTTCTAACCCGTAATTTTTAATCAACGGACCAGCTAAAAACGTTCCCTTCATTTTCCATCGCGGCTGTCCCCAGCCTTCCTGAGCATGCTCATCTGCCCTTGTCCCTTTTTCACCTTCTCTCCAAGCCTCTTCCTCTCTCCAATGTCCAGACACGTCTGTCACCTTCATGACCACCCTACTGGACTCCTACATATCCCTCATATCCCTCTTTAAGATCTAGTCCCAACATTGCGACTTTACCTCAAAGAAAAAGCAAAAAAAGGCTTATAATACCATTTCAGGTGTTTAAACTCAGTCATAAAGAAATACAAATCCAAACAATTAAAACATTATTTACCTGTCAAGTTGGCACAGATTTAAAACCTTTAGATCATTTGTAAGAAACTGGAAACTACTTGCAGACACTGGTGGTCAAAGTATAAATTGGTGCAGTTCAGCAGTACATACTCAAATACTCAAATAGCCATTTTTCTCATAACTAAGCATCATTTGGCTAATGCTCACAGGCCACAACATGCACAAGAAATACTACTACCACAGCATGGTTTAAAGAACAAAAGTATGAAAATAATTTAAATGTCCATTAATTAGTATTAAATAAAAGAACACCCACAAAATCAAATGCTCCACAATCATTAAAAACCAGAGAAAGTTGGGCACCAGTGGCTCATACCTGTAATTCTAGCTACTCAGGAGGCTGAGATATGAGGATCACAGTTCAAAGCCAGCTTGGGCAGAAAAGACTATGAGACTTATCTCAAATTAACCAACAAAGGCTCAAGTGAGCAGGACTCCTGTGGCTCAGCCTGTAATCCTACCTACTCAGAAGGCTGAGAGCCGAGGACTATGGTTCAAACCCAGCCCAGGCAGGAAAGCCCGTGAGACTCTGACCTCCAATTAACCACCAGAAAACAGGAAGTGGCACTGTGGCTCAAGTGGTAGAGTGCTCACCTTGAGATGAAGAGCTCAGAGACAACACCCAGGCCCCAGTGAGTTCAAGCCCACGACCAACCTCCCCCCCCCCAAAAAAAAGACTCAAGTGGTAGGTCACTACCCTTGAGCAAATCCTAACTACTCAGGAGCCTGAGATGTGAAGATCCTGGTTCAAAGACAACCCACATAGGAAAGTTTGATATTCTATCTCAAATTAACCACCAAAAAGCTGAAGTGAGCTATGGCTCAAGCTGCATAGCACCAACCAGCCTTGAGCAAAAATGCTAAAAAAGAACATCTAGGCCTTGCGTTCAAGCCTCAGGAACTACACAAACACAAACACACACGTGCTCGCACACCACATAGTTCTGTCAGCTAGTACAGTAATCAGTCTTTTCTTTTTGATATACTGAGATTTGAACTCAGGGCCTCATGCTTGCTAAGCAAACTCTCTACCACGTGAGCTACTCTATTAATCCTCCTTTTTAAAGGCATTGGCTATTTTCAATACTGGGTCTCTATTCTGGGGCTGGGCTGAACCGTTATCCTATTTATGCTGCCCTTTGTGAAAGATATGTCAGACACATGCCTCCTGTAGTTTAGAGTAACAGACACATAACCGTATGCCCATGGGCATTAGTTGATAGGGGAGTCTCAACTAACGCCCATGTTGGCCTCACACCTCTATCTCTACCTTTTAAGTAGCTAGGATGATGAACTTGAGCCCAAGTCCCTGTGCTGAGTTGATGTGGAATTCTGAGATCAAGTAGGAAGCTTACGTTGCAAAACTGTGTTTAGTATGCTTTTGTTTCTAATGTACACTTTGTACAAGCAGAAAGACACACACAATGTCTAGGCACTAGGATAGGGCTGCAGGTGTAACCCAGTGGCTGGAACACACCCCTAGCATGCACAGGCACTAGTTATCTTCAGCACCACAAAAAGGAGGTGATCATACTAAACATACAAGTTTCGTAACAACAATACATATTAAATAGTTTATACACACTATATATAGAGACACAGAGTATTTCTGGTAGGGAAGCAAGTTATTATCTTTGGAGCAGGAGAAGAATGTCTCTGATATTGTACAGGGCTTTTTTTTTTATTGTATCTATCTTTTTTTGTACCAGTTTCTGGGGCTTGGACTCAGGATCTGGGCGATGTCGCTGAGCTTTTTCACTCAAGGCTAGCGCTCTACCACTTGAGCCTCAGCTCCATATCCATAGGCTCTAGTATAGTAGTTAAACAAGTTCAGAGGTCCTCAGCAAGATTATGCACATTCCTATCACTGTCTGCCCATCACTGTCCCACAAGTGACAGTTCTCAGTTTGCCTCAGGAGAGGCAAGTGTACTACATTCTTCCCTCTCCCTCTCCAAAAAGCTCTTGGTGTAGCTGCTAACTTGTAATGAATTCCAACAGTGAAAACTTCAAGCACTAAGATTTTTTAAAAAGAAAGTAATAACTTGAGGACAAGATCTACGTTTGTTCCTTGTTTCGTTGGTTTTTCTCAGTGCTGCTCTGCGGGCTTCAACTCAGGGCCCAGGTGTGTTGTCATTGAGCTTTTTTGCTCAAGACCAAAGCTCTACCACTTGAGCTACACCTCCACTTCCAGACTTTGGGTAGTTGAGATAAGTGTCTCATAGCCTTTCCTACCCAGACTGCCTTACCTTCAAATGGCCATCCTCAAATCTCTGCCTCCTGAGTAGCTAAGAATATAGAACTGATAGGTTTATAGACAAGTCCTACCTATCCAATCTCCCTACCCTAATGCTGTCTACCACTATTGCTAACAAAGCCTCACTTAAAACTTCCACTTCTCACTTTTAAATACTCTGTTGACTGAGTCATTTTTCTACTAGACTCAAAGGACAATTAAGCAAGCCAACCATTTACTAGGGATGAAATCACACACAAAAAGCAACATATTTTAGAGTGACAGCTACTCCTATAAAAATCCCAATGCATCTTGTAGGCTTTGTACACCATTCTTTCTTCTGCAGAAAGAACAACTAACCAGAAGTCAGGAGAACTAAAGCTAGTCTCAAGTCTACTTATTTTGAAGCACCAAGCTAAGTCACTTAGCTTCTTTGCATTCATTGCCTACTGCAATAAGAGAGGAACATTGTTTCTCAGAATGTTTCTTCTGCATCTCAGTTACCTGTAATCCTTATGAAGAAAGCAGACTCCATAAATTACCCCTAATCTACAGAAAGACAAGTATCTGAGCTTCAGAATCCCAGGATTCTGATGAGTTGTCCGAGAGACTGATAATCATTATTTTCCCAAGTCCCTATTAAATAACAGTTTAAAGGAATTCTAGATCTTCCTTGTCTTTTCAAACTCACAGAAACTAAAGATGAGACTGGGGCTGGGAAGGTGGCTCAGTGGTAGAGCGCATGCCTTGCATGCCAAAGGCCCCGGGTTCAATTCCTCAACACCACATAAGCAAAAAGAAAAAAGCCGGAAGTGGCGCTGTGGCTCAAGTGGTAGAGCGCTAGCCTTGAGCTGAAGAGCTGAGGGACAGCGCCCAGGCCCAGAGTTCAGGCCCCACGATCCGACCCAAAAAAAAAAAAAAAAAAAAAAAAAAACAAAAACTAAAGATGAGACTATATAGTTCGTATCATCACTTGCAATGTTCAACAACACAAACATTTATTAAAATCCTGACAAGATCCAAGTGTTCCCCTGGTATACTGTGCTGCAGAAATAAGCAGGAATACATACACAGGGTAAGTCCAGTCAACCACTAAAACTAAATCCAAAAGCTTAGGTTTCAAATGTACATGATATCACAGCTATCAAGAATTACACTTTGAGGGCTGGGAAGGTGGCTCAGTGGTAGAGTGCTCGCCTCACATGCATGAGGCCCTGGGTTCGATTCCTTAACACCACATAAACAGAAAAAGCGAGAAGTGGCGCTGTAGCTCAAGTGGTAGAGCACTAGCCTTGAGCTAAAGAGCAGAGGGACAGCGCCCAGGCCCAGAGTTCAGGCCCCACGCCTGACCAAAAAAAAAAAAGGTCAAGTCAGTACAAATTTTAGGTCCCAAATTCCTTCACTGCTAAAAGTATAGATTTATTTTCCTAAATTGACTATAGATGTATATATTGCATAACTGATAACCAATTTGAGTTTGCATACTATATATAGTTCAGAAGATATAAATATAGAAAATAAATTGCCTTTTACCAAAAATTTCTTCCAGAACACTTGGAAATTGGAAGGCAGGGTTTAATTCCCCTTCTGCTCTTCTAAACAAATTTTCAGCAAAACAGCCACCCTACCTCATATCTCAGCTTCTCTTTGCAGCCAAGTATGGTAATATGACTGTATGATACCAACAAGGTATACACAGAAGTCATGTGTGCAGCTTCCTGGTTTATCTTTAAAGGGAAGGTATCTGACGGTTCTATGTCCTAATGCTGGACTATGGAAATGGTGTAGAGATGTTTTGTACTATAAAAAGGTAACGCCTTAAATACAGGAAAACAACAAAAAAAGCAATTACATGTCCCCATATCCTATCAGTCCTACCAGTCTCAGACCATTTGTTTCATTCACTGTTTAAGTTAACTTGCATTCTTTTTTTTTCTTTTCTTTTTTTTTTGACTGGTCCTGGAGCTTGAACTCAGGGCTGGGCACTGCCCTTGAGCTTCTCTGTGCTCAAGGCTAGCACTCTACCACTTGAGACACAGAGCCACTTCTGGCTTTTTCTGTTTATGTAGTACTGAGAAACGGAACCCAGGGCTTCATGCATGCTAGGCAAGCACTCTACCACAAAGCCACATTCCCAGCCCCAGTTAACATCCTAACTAATGCATATCAAAAGGTAGCTCACACCAGTAATTCTAGCTACTCAGGAGGCTGAGATTCAAGGATCACAGTTCAAAGCCAACCAAGACAGAAAAGTTCCTGAGGTTCTTATTTCCAATTAACCACACACACAAAAAAAAAAAAAAAAAAAGAAGAAAGAAAATGATAGAAAAGAAAAAGCTGCAAGAGCTGTAACTTGAGTGGTAGAGAGCTGGCTTTGAGTGAAGACACTCAGAAACAATACACAGGCCCTAAGTTCAAGCCTCAGGAGTAGTACCCAAAAAAATGAAGAAGTTTAAATTTATAACCGGGCACCAGTAGCTCACCCCTATTATCCTAGCTACTTGGGAAGCTGGAAATGGATGGATCATGATTCAGGACCCTATCTCAACAAAGAAGCCAGGCACTAGTGACTCACACCTATTCAGGAGGCTGAGAGCTGAAAATCATGGTTCGAAGCTAATCCAAGCAGGAAAGTCCATGAGGCTTTTATTTCCAATAAACCACCAAACAGCTGGAAGTGGAGCTGTGATCCAAATGGCTGAATACTAGCCTCGAGTATAAAAGATCAAGGACACTGCCCAGGCCTTGAGTTCTACCTAGCACACCCATGCACACACAAAAGAAATGTTTCAATTTACAATACGTATTAAATAATAGCTACCTAACAACTTGGAAAGCTGAGACTCTAATTGCAAATTCTTGCTCTGAGTTACAATAAACCTCATATTGGACAACTCCATTTCTGAGATTAGTAATGACTCTATCATCTTATGTTTATAATCATCTTATATGTTAAGAAAGAAAGAGGGGCTGGGAAGGTGGCTCAGTGGTAGAGAGCTTGCATGCATGCAAGCATGCATGAGGCTCTGGGTTCGATTCCTCAGCACCACATAAGCAGAAAAAGCCGGAAGTGGCGCTGTGGCTCAAGTAGTAGAGTGCTAGCCTTGAGCTGAAGAGCTGAGGGACAGCGCCCAGACCCAAAGTTCAGGCCACATGACCAGCAAAAAAGAAAGAGAGAGAGAGAGAGAGAACCTCCAGCATCTCATTAAATTCTCCAAATCCTAGGCAGGATAGCTAGTGACATCCACAACTGATATATAGAATCCTAAGGCACAGAGAAGTTCTTACACCCAAGATTAAACAGCTAAGTGTAGTATTTAGGCAGGAATCAGCACGTAGGAATACTCCTTCCACATACGTACAAACATATACACATACACGGACACGGACATATACATACACACACACATATCCACACCTGCTATATGCCAGGCTCTGCAGTCACACTTTGATCAAGGAAGACTTATGGCCAGGCACAGCCACTCAGGCTTGAAATCCTTGCTACTCTATATGGAGACTGGGAGGATCACAGCTGGAGGTCAGGAGGAAAAAAGTTCAAGACCCCATCTTAACCAATAAAAGTGGGGCCACACCAGGAGCCAGTGGCTCACTCCTGTAATCCTAGCTACTCAGGAGGCTGAGATCTGAGGATCACGGTTCAAAGCCAGCCCAGGCAGGAAAGTTCGTGAGACTCTTATCTCCAATAAACCACTAGAAAACCGGAAGTGGCGCTGTGGCTCAAGCAGTAGAGGGCTAGCCTTGATGAAGCGCTGGGTTGAAGAGCACAGGGACAGCGCCCAAGCCCAGAGGTCAAGCCACACAACCAACTAAAAAAAAAAAAAAAGTGGGGCCAGGCTCAATTGGAAGAGTGCTAGGCCTGACCAAAGAAACTCAGGGACAGTGCCAGGTTTTGTGTTCAAGCCCCAGTCCCCACACACACGTACACGCGCGTGCATACACACACACACAAGAGGGTATGGTGCTGCATACCTGTTGTTTCAGCTACATGAGAAAAGGGCAAATAGAAGGATCACAGAAACGAAAGACTCTAAAGGAAAAGGGACTCCTTGAGTGGAAATGACTGCGTAGTGACCACTAAGACCCGAGTTCAAACTCCAGAACTACAGAAAGCTAAATGACTGTTTTCTATCCCAATAAATCTAACAGAGAAAGAATCTGATGTGAAATGAATAAATATATACATGGACGTAAATGATTATACTATATAGAGAGAATGTGAAAGAAAAGCCGAGTGTCCAAGGAACCTCACCTAGGCTGGGGTTGGAAGAGGCTTCTCACAAGCAGTTATGCTTGAGTATGAGTTAAACAGAAAGGTGGAAGGAAAGGAGAAAACTAATTTACATTCACTATCACCACCTTCACAAGAACCCTATGATAACTGTCATCAACCCTAGTTTACTGAGAAAAGTGAGGCTTCAAGAGACCGTCATGCCTAACACTTCCGCTAGCAGGGAAGCGTCTCCAGAGCTGCCTGGCAGCAAGCTCTGCCATCCCACCACAGCTGAGCTTCCCCACAGCAGCATGCCCCTCAACTGCTACCTGAACTACACTGTCAACAAGATCTGGGATAGATGCCACAGTCTGAGTATCTTTCTACCCAAGTACATGTGCCAAGATACAAACCTTAACAAAAATGTTAAACCTTATAAAGTTTTTTAAGCCAATTCTTGTCATTAGAAATGTGTTTAATGACTAAGATGAACTCAGCGGAGCTGATGCTAAAAGGTGGTTTCATTTCATGTCAAACCAGTTTATTAACACCTCCTTCCCCCCAAGTTCAATTGAGACTCAAAATTCAAACTTAAATTCAAAATTAAATTATGGGGAGATAAAACTCCAAATGATTAATAAATGGCCCACATATTTTAAACTATACTTACTGTACATAATATGAAGAGCCTAAGTCCCTCAAACAAGGACAAAAATAAGTTCACTTCTCAAAATTTTTAATACAAACTTTCAAAAAATCACCTTCTAGAAAAGAGAGAACATAGATCTGGTAAAGAGCCAACTGTCAAGAGACTGAAACAACGCATTATCAGCAACAAGCACACCTAGCCTGGGAGGAACCGCATCACAGAAGATGTTCAACATAAGGTATCTCCAACAACCAATCTGAACTCACTACAAAACTCTGGAAACAGGATTTCAAAGCAACGGCTTAACTCAAAAGGTGGGGGGGGGGCTGTTTCATATTATGTAATTGTGAATCATTTTGTCTCCATACACCAAAAGTTGAAACTGAGGCTGCCTACAGCACTAGATTAAGAAACAAGACATGCCAGCATTATCTAATATGAACCCTAACCTTAAATCAGCCTCGTGCAGTCTACATTTCAATCTCACACACCCAATGGCTAAACTTGCAACTCTAAACTTAATAGTGGACCTGAGGCAAGGCTTCCATTTCTTTTCTAAGGGGCAACAGCAGAGAAACATTAGGCAACTTACAATCATTTGCAGACTTCTTCCAAAAATTAAAACACAAATTTTCACCCCCCCAAAAAAATTTTTTAATCCAAATTGTGGAAGCAGTGGTTATGAATTCACTTGAGTTCTCTAGTAAATCAAGAAAACACAGTGAGGGGCTGGGAAGGTGGCTCAGTGGTAGAGCGCTTCCCTTGCATGCATGAGGCCCTGGGTTTGATTCCTCAGCACCATAAAAGCAGAAAAAAAAAAAGCCGGAAGTGGTGCTGTGGCTCAAGTGGTAGAGTGCTAACCTTGAACTGAAGAGCTGAGGGACAGCGCCCAGGCCCAGAGTTCAGGCCCCACGACTGGACCCAGAAAAAAAAAAAAGAGCAAACTTTATGGGCTGGGAAGGTGGCTCAGTGGTAGAGCGCTTGCCTTGCATGCCTGAGGCCCTGGGTTCGATTCCCCAGCACCACATAAGCAAAAAGAAAAAAGCCAGAAGTGGCGCTGTGGCTCAAGTGGTAGAGCGCTAGCCTTGAGCTGAAGAGCTGAGGGACAGCGCCCAGGCCCAGAGTTCAGGCCCCACGACCAGACCCAAAAAAAAAAAAGAAAGAAAGAAAACACGGTGAGAGTTCTTGAAGGCATAACCACTCCCGTAAGATGCCATCCACCAGTCATCCACCAGTCACACAATCCACTTTGCAACAAACAGGGCAAACTGTAGGATCAAGTTCAGGTGACCTCAATACTGTCAAGTATTAACCTTATTTCTAAAATGAACTAGGGAGAGAAAACTAATAAAAAGCAAAGGCTGTGAGCTCATAGTTTAGACTACTACTGAGGAATACCCTCAAATTCTAAGACTAATAATTCAGAGTAAAGAGCCAAATTCTTGATGGAGACTTTGTGGAACTTTGTAGGTTTTGCCGGGTTCGAATGGTTAAGTTCTTGGACAGAGAAAGAGAGGAAACGTGTGGGTGTGTTTGGGTGGCAGGGGAGGGGCAAAATAAAAGCTTTTCATTGTAAGAGAACTAATGCCAAAGCAAAAATCAGTACATATCTATCAGATCACAAATACTAAGAAGATAATCACCAACTAAGCCCTCCTCATCTACTAACTAGTCTTTTTAATGTTAAGTACAAAACAATCCCTTCTTGCCTATAACACAGTTCTTTCTATTCCAATTTTCTTCCCATACCTAGACTCACCAACCATAAACATGTACAAAGAAACAACCCTGGATAGTCTAAATTTCTAAGATCCTCTTTTTTTTGGGGGGAGGTTCAGTCATGGGGCTTGAACTCTTGTCCCTGAGCTCTTCAGCTCAAGTCTAGTGCTCTACCACTTGAGCCACAGTGCCACTTCTGGTTTTCTGGTGGTTAATTGGAGATAAGTCTGCCCAGGCTGGCTTTGAACCATGATCCTCAGATCTCAGCCTACTTAGTAGCTAGGATTACAGGTATAAGCCACTGGCACCTGGCTTCTAAGATATTTCTTTAAAAAAAAAAACTTTCAAATAATAGCCACGATTTAACACAAATAATATTTTCTATATTTAAAAAAACGCATGCCAAAGGCCATGACAGATCCTATTTATAACAGATAAATATGTACAAAATTATTTAGCGCTAAATACCTTGTTGCACCCACCAGGCACCACTCCTACCTCTTTTAAGTCACAAAGTAACTATTCTTAAGAAAAATTAGGAGACATACCTCAGAGAATATTCTAAAGGGAAAAATAATTTCTATCCAAGCAGTTTTTTTACTATTAATATTCCCAAACAAGGCACTGCACGCAAGGTGACTATCTACATTTAAACTGAATGTTGGTGCTCCTAATAACTTAGGCACTTTCAGATGGCTAGCACATAATAATTTTCTATGTTAAGTTTGTAACAAATCCTGCCAAAAAGTCACCAATGTTTAAAAAATGGTCTCGTGGCTAACCTTCTCCTAGAAATACTGAAGACCTCACCAAATCATTTAGTCCCTTACCCACCTCTACCAGTAACTGTCATTCCTTCAAGTCTATTTCTTCAAAGCTAAAATCACCCACCAGTTATAAAGACCTGGGCCTTCACCTTTGAAACTCCAGGAGCAACCCTTCCTCCTAGAATTCGTTCCTTAGCTTACGTTTCTCTGAAGTAAATATGAACTTTTTATACTCAGCTTTACAAGAGTACTTGGAGTAGAAACTGACAGGAGTCCTTAACTTTCTTTCTGGCAAGCTTTGAGGTCTAAATAAATTTGGACAGCTACCATGAACACCACTGCCATGCCAAGGCAAACCCTTCGAAACTGCTAGGACCCTGCAAGTGTAAATCCTATGTACATCAGGACTCCTAACCACCAACAAATAAACTTTTATTCAACAGCTATTTGTTTGAAACCTTAGTTCGTGAAATGCTACCAGAAAATAACATTCTCTTAAAGAACAATTAAGAGGAATGCAAGGAGACAAAAGCTCAAAGTTAACTTCGAAGAATTATGGATACCCCAGACCGAAATACACTCACTCATTGTAACACATGTACAAAAATCACATCAGAGGCTCTGGGGCACATCCGAGCTTCCTTAGGAAAACGACTGACAGCAACTTTACACAGAGCTCTCCCAGGACTCAGCAACACTCCGAGGACAGTGGGGACTTAAAGGAAGAGCGGGGAGCCAAACGCACCACGTAGTGAACCTTTTAAAAAAAGGTGCCTAGCTCTGTGGGGCAGGGGAGGCCGCGGGAGGGCTCGCGCCGCGCGGCACACGCTTAGGCACCCCCGAGCTGAACGCCGGGCCGGACGGGCCGCGGGCTGAGAGCCCTGAGTCATCACCGACAAATGGCTCCGAAATCTGCCCGCGTTTCTAAAAGAAAAAAAGAGGAGGAGGAGTTCGGGGGCCAGAGCCTGGCCACCGATGCCCGGTGGCGGAGGCCCGGCTGCGTGACCTTGGGCCGGCCGGGCCCGCGGCGGGCTCAGTCTCCGCGGCGGTGAAATGGGCCGCCGTCCCCGCCCGCGTGCTC
>NW_012267320.1:709066-709337 GCF_000151885.1 Dipodomys ordii
CCGACAGCCGGCCCCCAGTTGCTTAACCCGTGCATTGTCCTTGTGAGGAACCCCGGCGGTTCGCGCAGCGGTGGGGACGGAGAGGAGGGACGAGGGAGGAGCTGGGGCCGAGGACCAGGAGGAAGAGGAGGAGGAGGACGACGACGACGACAACCTCCCCCCTCGGCCCGGACGGCCAGCGGAGGCTCTGGCGCTCGGCCCGGCCCCGGCCCCGGCCCCCGGGAGGCCGCGGACCCCGATCCCGCCCTGCGTAACTTTCCCTGGCCCGGCA
>NW_012267320.1:710915-711271 GCF_000151885.1 Dipodomys ordii
CCCCCGCCGCGGTTGCCGCCGCCACCCCCGCCTCACTCCAATGGGGCTTTTTATTATTATTCGGGCGGGAAGCGAAAGGGTTTAAAAAAAAACCAACCAACAAAATGGCGACGGACCGACCCGGTCGCTATAGCAACTGTCAATCAAAACGCAAAACCCCGGCTGACGTGCTGACGTCCTCCTCCCGCCCCTCGGCCCCCAGCCGGCGGGCGGGGCCTGTTGCCCGGGTAACGGCAGATTCCGTTCCCTCCTTTCCCTCTCCCCTCGGTCCCCAGCCAACCACCCAACCCCCTCAGGTCACGTGAAGGATAAATTCGGAGCTGGGGCCCGCTACGAGTGTCCGAGGAGGGCGCGTG
>NW_012267320.1:712067-726718 GCF_000151885.1 Dipodomys ordii
GTGGACACCCCCCCGCGCGGCTGCCTGCGTGTCCCCGGCCGGCTCCCTGCTCGGCTCCCCCGCGCGCGCGCGCGCAGACTCCGCGTCGGTCTCCACGTTCTTGATTTCCCCACCTGGCCTACACCATCGAAGCTCTCCATTCCCGGTCCTCGGCCTCCGTCCCTAGGGGTTGGCCGCCCGGCCCCTCGGCCCGGCTGGAGGCTGCGGGGCCGGGCGTGCGCTCTCCAACCCAGGCATTAAAACCCAGGCGTTCAGCGCTGGCTACTTTGTAATTAGTGGAGAGCCACTGGCTAAAAACCGAACCAAGTCTAAAAGGAGGGCGTTTAATTAATAGCCCAAAAAGGGTGGGTGTGCATACATATTATCTTACACCAGAAGTTATTCCTCGGGAATGGTTCCTACGCTGGATTTTTCCTGCCTCTTTTTTTGCTCAAGCAGTGCACACACAGTTGCTACAGATACTAATCTTAAAAACTCTTCTGCGTGAAACTGATGGTAAACTCTGGCCTCTACCCCAAGCAGGATAAGGAGAGACACTGCCTTAAATGATTTTAGCAAAAGGTTCCCTCCTACAGTTACTACAACATGGATACATTAAGACACCCTTCAAATTAGTGCAGGCCAAAAGAAAAATAAAGGTAAATAACTTGCTCCAGACTGATTCTCCCATCCCACAAAGTTGCCCTCAGTAGCAAAAGTGCTTTCAGACTGTTGACATTTTTTAAATTGCCCAGTTAATTCAATCACACCTGTAATCCTAGCCACTCTGGAGGCTGAGATCTAAAGATCAAAGACCCTGTGAGAAGCTTATCTGCAGTTAACCACTCAAAAATCGGAAATGGAGCTGTGGCTAAAAGTAATAGAGTGCTAGCTAGCCCTGAGCAAAAAATGCTCAGGGACAGCACATAGGCCCTGAGTTCAAGCCCCACAACCAACAACAACAAAAAAAAAATTGCCAAAATTCATATTCAACTCAGTTGTTTAGAAGGAAGAAGTAGCCAAGAGTTGTCCCAAGAAGTTACTTACTCCACCCAAGCTCAAACATCTACCTGCCTAACCCCGCCATCTTCCCTCTTGCTTTCCACTCTCCTAACCAGGGTGTCACTTTTAGCACACAGTGCAGTATTTGCAGCCTTTATCACTAGGTTAAATTGGAGTCAAATGCGTTTTCGGTGGCAATGAAGGAAACTTGCTCTATCTTTCTGGATAACCTAGACAGCACATAGAACAGGCTAAGATCTGAGGACCATGGTTCAAAGCCAGCCTGGACAGGGAAATCCGTGAGGCTTCTATCTCCAGTTAACCACCAGAAAACCAGAAGTGGTGCTGTGGCGCAGGGTGGTAGAGCACTAGCCCTGAGCAAAAGAGCTCAGGGACAGAGCCCAGGCCCTGAGTTCAAGCCCCACAACTGATCAAAAGAAAAAAGAAAGAAAGAAATAGGTCCTCATGGTCAGTCAGGCTAACCTAGAAGGCTGGCAGGGTAAAGCAGAATCTTGAGAGTTACATATTCACACAGAGAGCATTGCTGGGCTTCATCCATACAGGGCTGCTCCATTTCTCCCCAGGGTGACAGCATGACCCAACATTGATCAATGAACTGTCATGTCTGGGTTAGAATGCTGTTAAATGGTTTTATATAGGCTTCACCTAAAAACAAACCTGTAAATTGTGGCTGGCACTGAATGAGTGAACACGTAAGCATTCTGGAACAAGTACAGTTTAGTGTTAGCCAGGCTCAAAAATTAAAGCCTTGATGTCATCTGGAACCTTCCCATTGGATTCATGCACAGATACATTTGTTCACAGAAGCTAAACTGGAAAAGAAAGACACCACCACCAAAAAAAAAAAAAAAAAGGTCATAGATTTCACTTTGCCAGCCATTTGAGAGCATCTCTTAACTCTGAGTATTCTTACATCATATTATATAGAAGAGAACACAAATCAGGAGTCATTAAATGACATACCCAAGGTCACACCTCTAGTAAGGGGAAAAGACAAGAGAGACATCAAGCCCGAGTACGTGTGAACCCCATGTATACTTTCTACCATACCAAGAGGAAAGGAGAATGCTTGGAGCTGGGTTCTTTACAGCTGTAAATCAAGTTGAAATGAGGCCACGAGGGTAGACCCCAATTCATTGTGACTAGTGTCCTTAAGCAAATTGGAACTAAAGACAAACAGGTATAGGGAAGACCTATGTGTGATGACACACAGCAAAACACTCTGAACCAAGCAATACCTGCGCGTTGGAGGTGCTAGGAAGGAGGCCTCTTTTGAGGCCATAGAGAGAAACAATGGGTTTTAACCTTGATTTTGAACTTCTACCATCCACAACTTTCTGATATTAATTCACATCTAGTGTGTAATGCTTTATTAGGGGGGGAAATACACAGATACAACTAAAGATGGTGGCTTCGTTTGACTGCTCTACATCCTTAGTAATCACTCTTTTTTTTTTTTTGGTCGGTCGTGGGGTTTGAACTCTGGGCCTGGGCGCTGTCCCTCAGCTCTTCAGCTCAAGGCTAGCTCTCTACCACTTGAGCCACAGTGCCACTTCCAGCTTTTTTTCTTTTTGCTTATGTGGTGCTGAGGAATCGAACCCAGGGCCTCAGGCATGCAAGGCAAGCGCTCTACCACTAAGCCACCTTCCCAGCCCTCTCCTAATATTTTAAAATTACTTAAGAAGTTGTTTTAGAGCTGGGCACCAGTGGCTCATGCCTGTAATCCTAGCTACTCAGGAGACTGAGATCTGAGGATCGCGGTTCAAAGCCAGCCCGGGCAGGAGAGACTGTGAGACTCCTATCTCCAATAAACCACTAGAAAACTGGAAGTGGAGCTGTAGCTCAAGTGGTAGAGTGCTCGCCTTGAGCTGAAGAGCTGAGAGACCTCACCCAGGCCAAGAGTTCAAGCCCCACATCCAACAAAAAAAGATATGGCCAAGACATGGTTCAAATGGTGTCTTGTTTTTTTAAACAATTTTCATTACTTTGCACTCATTAAGCATACTTATCAATATTATTTCTTGAATTATAGTTAGCATTTTGTTTCCTTGTGACATTAAGATAAAGGTTAAATAAGAAATTGCTAAAGTGTGCGTTTTGAATTATTTTGGCATATCTTGAAGCAGTATGCTGTAATATTTTGGCAGAATATTAAAATAAACTCAGATTTATATATTAATGCATACATATATAATGGCATCCTAAAATTAGCTGGATGAAGTATAAATGTCCTAATGAAACTAAGAAAAATAATTACATCTTGCCCATGTAATTGTAACCCCTCCGTACAGTATTTTTCACAATAAAAAAAAAAAAGAAAAGAAAAAGAATTACACATGTGGAATTAACAGTTTGGTAAGAGGCAAAGATTTCTACATAGGCTAATCCTCCAAAGATTCATTAGCTCAATACTTCTTCGATTTATTGGGTTTTGTCTTTTAATCTAAGTATTTGGTAGATATTATTTAATATTCTTACAGTATTAATATATATATACATTTATAGTTACCATCTTTAACATCTTTCAATTATATTTGCTTCAAAATGTATATTTATGTGGCTATAGTTATATTACTTTATTATATTTACATTATATTTACTATAAGTACTTTTAAGAGAAGGATTTTAGATGTTTGTCTTTGCCTCTTAAACACCATATCTGGCTTGTTATGTACTGACTTGTATCTTCTGGTTATGCTAGTGCTGGGGCTTAAACTCAGGGCCTAGCATCTATCACTAAACTACACCACCAGCCCTGTTTGATTTTTTTTGGGGGGGAGGGGTCCAGTCATGGGGCCTGAACTCTGGGCCTGGGCGCTGTCCCTCAGCTCAGCTCTTCAGCTCAAGGCTAGTGCTCTACCACTTGAGCCACAGCGCTACTTCTGGCTTTTTTTCTTTTTGCTTATGTGGTGCTAAGGAAATGAACCTAGGGCCTCAGGCATGCAAGGCAAGCACTCTATCACTGAGCCACCTTCCCAGCCCCCTGTTTGATATTTTTAATGAAAAATTATTTCCTGCTGTTGTTTTCCATTTCCCCCCATCCTATACAGGTTCTTTATAGTCATTAAGCTTTAAGGGAAACTGGTGGTTTGGAACACAGCAGGAAATGTTTTTTTGGCGTGTGTGTGTGTGTGTGTGTGTGTGTGTGTGTGTGTGTGTGTGTTTCTGAGTTTAACTTGAATGGAACTTCTTTAGTGCTATTGCAATGGGAAAAGTCAAAAGAAAGTCCTAGTGTCTAGCTACAATAAGGGTAGTGATTACCATGAAGCTAGCTAGTTTTGCTACATCTGAATTTCTCAAACTGAAGTGTCTTCTCACTATTGATAGCTCACCCAAGCTACATCCAGTTTGACAAACTATGAATTTGGCCATTCTCATTGAACGGAGGTCCAGGCAGGTCCGCTGAGTGGCAAAGGCTGATTATATTCCAAATGCAAAACTAGTAGCTTTCTGAGGATGGTGGCTTGAAGCCAGCATAGGCAGGAAAGTTCATGAGACTCTTATCTCCAATCAACCACCAAAAAGCCAGAAGTGGAGCTGTTGCTCAAGTGGTAGAGTGCTAGCTTTGAGCACAAAAGCTCAAGGACAGTGTCCAGGTCCTGAGTTCAAGCCATAGGACTGGCAAAAAAAAAAAAAAAAAAGTAGAGCAGGGCGCTGGTGGCTCACGCCTGTAATCCTAGCTACTCAGGAGGCTGAGATCTGAGGATCGCGGTTCAAAGCCAGCCCGGGCAGGAGAGACTGTGAGACTCCTATCTCCAATAAACCACCAGAAAACCGGAAGTGGCGCTGTAGCTCAAGTGGTAGAGTGCTCGCCTTGAGCTGAAGAGCTAAGGGACAGCACCCAAGCCCAGAGTTCAAGCCCCACCGACAAAAAAAAAAAAAGTAAAAGCAAACTTCATTTATTATATCTCTCTTCTTACTATATAACCTAAAAAGCATAATGACTAAGCTGGGCACCACTAGTTCACATCTGTAATCAGGAGGCTGAGATCTGAGGATCATGGTTTAAAGCCAGCTGGGGCAGGTGAGTCTGTGAGATGCTTCTCTCCAATTAATCACAGAAGAAGCCAGAAGTGTTGCTCTAACTCAAGTGGTAGAGTGATAACCTTGAGCAAAAGCAGCTTAGAGTTCAAGGCCCAGGACTATCCCCCCAAGAAAATAAAAGTATAATGACTAGAACAAAAGGAACTATTAATCCTGTTTTCTCAATAATGACTACTTATTTTCAAGAAAAGGGTATGATTTAAAACTTCATGTCTGTAATTCTAACAACAGTCTGAGCTCTGAGGACTGCAGTTTGAAGATATCTCAGGGGAGGAGATCCATGAGATTGTGGTGTTGAAGTTTGTGTGCGTGCGTGCGTGCGTGCATGCGTGTGTGTGTGTATGTGTGTGTGTGTGTGTGCTAGTGCACTGATAATAGGGCTTGAACTCAGATCCTGGGTGCTGTTCCTGAGCTTTCTTGTTCAAGGCTGACACTCTACCGCTTGAGTCACAGACCCACTGCTCACTTTTGGTGGTTAATTAGCACTAAGAGTCAAGTGTTAGAGTGCTGGCCCTCAGCAAAAAAGCTCAGGAACAGTATCCAGGACCTGAGTTCAAGCCCAGTACCATATAGAATACAGAGGACTAAAATTAAGAGTCTGGGCCTCCTCCTGGCCTCCTTGACTCTTTCTTCTTTTGTCCTACTCCTCCAGGCTGCAAAGGACCCTGGCAAACATTCAGTGTTCATCGTTGCTCACTGATAAGCTTAAGCGGCTCCTCATTGCTTTGGGGGTAAGATTCACACTTGCATGTTTGCCACTCAGGTCCTTCTGTGAGTGGATCTGTCTGTGTTCTCTGCCGAGGCTTGCACAATCTATGCTCCCAGAACACAACTAGTTATTTCCTGTCTGCTGGTCTTCCGGGGAGACCTCATTCCCTTGCTGGAGCACTTACCTCCCTGTGTTTTCCTTTTCTACCTGTCAGGAGAAAAGGAAACATTTCCAGGGCACAAACCTAGTTCCCAATTGTTTTTGGCGTTACCTTTGGCATTTAACCAGTACCAGCTCTATCCTGGGCAATACAGAAATACTTTTGAAAGAATCAATCATGATTGGATTGAAGAGCAGTAAGAGTTGGATGTGATGGGCAAGCCGCTAAAACCAGGAAATGGGTGAAGCCAAGTGGGCTGGAAGGGGGCTGGCCTCTGCTTCCCGGTCTGAGGAAGGAGGAGCTTCTGTAGGAAAGTTGCATTGCACAGGGCTACAGAGGCCCTAGCACAGCCAGAGGTGATGCCTTCGCGGTAGATTGGAGTGGCAGCAGAGAACCGGTCACCTGACAGTGACACTGAACCCTTCCTCTTGTCAACGCTTCCTTCTTGCTTGTCTAGCCCCGAAGGACCAGGTTGGAGGAAAACTCAAGGCAGATACTGAGAAGTAGAGATCAGTGCCAGGGCTCTGTGCCTTGCCCGGGGACAGGAGGAGTGCATGCAGGCCTGAAGCCCAGGCTCTGAGTTACCAAAGCTGCAGATGCTGTGACTGAGGCCGGCTTGGCCGTCCATTCCTGCCTGCTCTCCGGGGCTTGGTGGCTAACTGGAGATAAGAGGCTCATGGGCTTTCCTGTCTGTGCTGGCTTCAAACCCCGATCCTCAGATCTCAGCCTTCTGCATAACTAGGATTTCAGGCATGCACACATCTTTTTTACTCTCCCGTCTTTTAATGTTCGATAGAATGGTAGAACTGGCATGCCTGGTAGAGAGTAGGGATGAGAATTGAGGGAGAAAAGAACTTAAGTTTTTTTTTTGTGTGTCATAAATTCCTTGTATAGGTGATAGCCTTGAAGTTTGTCAAGACAAGCGTGACTTCTCCGAGGCTGATAGCTCAGCCTTGCGCTTGCTATGGGGTGCTCTACCACTTGAGCCATGGCGCTGCTTTCGGTTTTCCGGTGGTTAATTGAAGGAAGAATCTCACAGACTTTCCTGCCTGGGCTGCCTTTGAATCACGATCCTCAGATCTCAGCTCCTACGTAGCTAGGATTACAGGCGTGAGACACTGGCAGGCGACAGTGTCCACGTTTTTATTGGTGAGATGAGGCCTCACAAACTTTTCATCCAAGCTGGCCTGTGACCGCAATCATGTTGACATCAGCCTCTCCAGTAAGCTAGGATTTCAGGTATGAGCCAGGATGCCCAGCTTAATTGTTACTACTTGTCTTTCAAAGGTCAAACAAACATTGTATATCATGTAAGCATGTTTTTATGTTTTAAGCATGTTTTAAGCAAGTTTGTATCTTTCTAGATTTAATGTATCAAAATTTATTTAAAACTTCTTATTAAAGACTGCCATTTTCATCAGACTCATTCATCTGTAGCATTCCTTGTAATGTTTGCCTATCAGTTATACTAGTCTCATAAAACATATATACAGAGTTGGGAAGGTGGCTCAGTGGTAGAGAGTGCTTGCCTAGCATGCACAAAGCCCTGGGTTCAATTCCTCAGTAACAGAAACAGAAAAAGCCAGAAGTGGCGCTGTGGCTCAAGTGGTAGAGCACTAGCCTTGAGCTGAAGAACTCAGGGACAGCACCCAGACCTACAGTTCAAGACCCACGACCAACAAAATAAATAAAATAAATAAATTATACACACACACACACACACACACACATATACACATACACACACACAGAGTTCCCTTTACCTCCCCCCACCAACTCTGTGAAAGTATTACATAATATCAGTATTGTTTCTTTCTTAATTTTTTTTTAGTAAATTTACCTTTGAGAGAGATTACCTAGATTTGAAGTTAGCTTTTGGTTGTTGTTGGTTTTTTTTGGCAGGGGGGAGGGCAGTTTGGAATTTGAACTCAAGACCTCACACCTTAATTCTTAAGGTGTTCTTAACTCTTGACCTAGGCCACAGACCTGGGACTTTTATGCTTTATTTTTCAGATAGGAAAGGTTCTGTGTTTTTGTCTGTGGCTGACCTCAGACCATAGTCTCTCTCTTCTGCATGCTCCTGTGTCACTGAAATTATAGCACAGATCACCACACTCGCTTCTTTGTTGAAATGGGGAATTGTTTGTGTTTTCCTTACCAATCTCTGCCTCCAGAGTGACTAGGATTACAAACATATATATATATATATATATATATATACTGCCACACCCAGCCTGGCCTGAAGTGTTTCTTAGGGACTGTTTCTGATAAGAGATTCCATTTGATATCACATTGCTTTTTGTGTCAAAATTCCTTAATATGATCTAACCTGATGTGAATTTATTGAAATAAAGTTATTCTTAATTTCTATTAATTAGCCTATTGGTATCTGTAGGATCTGTGGTGATAGCTTGGTTTTCTTTTCTTTTCTCTTGCTTGCTTGCTTGCTTGCTTGCTTGCTTTTTTTTGTAGGTCTGAGACCAGGACTTGAACTTGGTACGGGCTACTTTCACTCATTGGCTAGCATTCTACCAACTGAGCCACACCTCCAGCCCCGGATAGCTCAGGTTCATGGATGGTATTGCCAACTGTTTTTCTTTCCTTTACTATAATCAGCCTTGTAAATGTCAGCAGCTTCTGGTCCTGTTGCTTTTCTCTTTTGTTTGTCTATGTTTACACTTCATTAATTTCTGCTTTTATTTTTAAGTATTTTTCTTTCCTTCTACTTTCTTTGGGTTAAGTTGTTATTTTTCTAGTTTTTTTTCAGATGTAAGTTTGATAATTGAGTCTTAACATTTCCCCTAGCTTAAGCTTTGCAGTAATGAATTCCACGCTTACTGCTGCTCTAGCTGTATTCCACTCATGCTGATATATTTCAGTTTTTGCTAGTCTCACCAACTTTGCCGAGGCTGGCCTCAAACCAAGGTCCTCCCAATTCCTGACTCCCTGGAGCCGGCTGTAGACATGTGTATCACCACACCCGGCATTCATCTATCTTTTTTTTTTAGATGAATTTGCCAAAATATGGTAGAGCACTTGCCAAGTATGTACAAAGCCTTGGGTTTGTTCCCAAGTACAAAAAAATAAATAAAAATTCCAGACCAATTTCATTTAGCTAACATTAAAAAATTATTGTTATTAAAAAGGTGATGTACGGAGGAGTTACAATTATAGGTCAGGTAAAGAGGGCGTTTCTTTTTGGACCATGTCATCCCTTTCCTCATTCTCTCCCAGTGTTTCCCTCTTGTCCCCACCCACGAATTGTATAGCTCACTTTTAGCATACTGTTTAGTGAGTACCATTGCTACAATTTAGCTAGTATTTTTAGTGCATAGGACTTTCTATCTTTTGCTCTGAAGCTACCATTGTTCTTTGATTTCAGGTGTGACTGGGTGCAACAGTGCAGCCTTGGACCAACACATACATGCACACACACAAAACAGAACTACCATATTACCCCACTAAACTACACATAGGATTGTAAATTAACACACGAGAGAGACACCTGGACACCCATGTATATAGCAGCACTATTTACAGTAAAGATAAGGGACTAGCTAAGGTACCAACAATTGATCACTGAATAAAGAATAGATGGAAAATGTCCACATGGAGTATTTTATTGTTCATAAAAAGAATGAACTTATGTCATTTGCAAGGAAATGGATTGAACTGGAGATCAGCAAGACAGGCTCTGGAAGACAAATGTCACGTTTTCATTCATATGAAACATCTAGACCTGAAAAACATGTGTCGGAAGAGTGAGCACTGTGGGACGTTAGATGTGGAAGAAAAGGGCAACAGAGGTGAATATTAGTGAAACAAATTATGTATAAATGTATAAAAATAGCACAATGAGAGGCTGGGAAGGTGGCTCAGTGGTAGAGCGCTTGCCTTGCATGCATGAGGCCCTGGGTTCAATTCCCCAGCACCACATAAGCAGAAAAAAAAAGCCGGAAGTGGTGCTGTGGCTCAAGTGGTAGAGCGCTAGTCTTGAGCTGAAGAGCTGAGGGACAGCGCCCAGGCCCACGGTTCAGGCCCCACGACCGGACCCCCCAAAAAAAATAATAGCACAATGACCTCTGTATATCATTTTTATAATAACAATAAAACATTTAAAATAGTACCATGAAACCACTAAAAACTTTAATAAGGAGGGGGAAGAGGGAAGGTAGCATAGAAAGAATAATGTAGAGGGGTTAAATTTGATCAAGGACATTATCTGTATGATGTATGTCACAATGAAATCCCTTGTTACTATTAATTTATGCTAATGCAAAAAAATTAAAAATAACAGAGCTTTGTGAAGCAGCTGGGTAAAAAAGTTTGTATAAGCCAGGTGCCAGTGGCTATAATCCTAGCTACTCAGGAAGCTGAGAGCTGACCAGAGCAGTTCAAAGCCAGAACCAACAGGAAAGTCCATGAGACTCCTATCAATGATTAACTACACAGAAAGTAGTAAGCAGAGCTGTAGCTCAAGTGGTAGAGCATCAGCCTTGAGCTAATAAACTCATGGAAAGTGCTCAGGTCCTGAGTTAAAGCCTGAGAACTGGTACCCAAAAAGAAGTTAGAACAATATTCTTTTTGTATACACAAAGCTAACTTTCTATTAGAAAATGTTTCTTGGGTTAGGAATATGGCTTATTGGTAGAGTGCTTGCCTAGCATGCTTGAAACCCTGGGTTAGATTCCTCAGCACCACATAAACAGAAAAAGCTGGAAGTGGTGCTGTGGCTCAAGTGGTAGAGTGTTAGCCTTGTGCTGAAGAGCTGAGGGACAGTACCCAGGCCAGAGTTCAGGCCTCACGAGACACACACACACACACACAAAGAGAAAGGAAGAAAGGAAGAAAGACGGGAGGGAGGGAGGAAGGAAGGAAGGAAGGAAGGAAGGAAGGAAGGAAGGAAGGAAGGAAGGAAGGAAGGAAATGTTTCTTGCCAGGCACTAGTGGCTCACACCTGTAATCCTAGCTACTCAGGAGGCTGAGAGCTGAGGATCATGGTTCGAAGCTAGCCCAGGCAGGAAAATCTGTAAGACTCTTATCTTCAATTAACCACCAGAAAACTGGAGGTGGTGCTGTGGCTCAAGTGGTAAAGCGCTTGCCTTGAGCTGAAGAGTTCAGGACAGCACCCAGGCCCAGAGTTCAAGCCCCTCATGAAAGACACACATACACATACATAAAAATATTTATTTAAATGCTCTTAGAAATTTATAATTTGAGGACAGGTAGTCTCAGTAACACAAAAAGTCTTCCCAAATTATTTAAGTATAATTTAATGTGAGAAAATAATCAAAAGATATTAAGTTAACAAGCTAATTGTAAAGTTGAGAGAGGGAAAGAAGGAAGGAGTGGGAGGGAGGAAAGGAGGGACAAATGAAGGGAGGAAAGAAGGAGGGAAAGAAGGAAGGAAAGAGGGAAGAAGGAAGAAGGAAGGAAGGAAGGAAAGCAAGCAAGAAAGAAAGAAGAAAAAAAGAAAAGAGAAAGGAAAGGGAGGGAGGGAGAGAGGGAAGAAGGAAAGAAGGAAGGAAGGAAGGAAGGGAGGGAGGGAGGAAGGGAGGGAGGGAGGAAGGGAGGGAGGGAGGGAAAGCAGGCAGACAGGCAGGCTTGAATTATAGTAAGTCCTGAAGGAAATTTGTGGAGCCAAGACCTTGACCAAGAATACCAAGCAGCGTCCATAGACAGGGGAGAAGGACTAAAAGTGTCCAAAGAACAGATTATTTTTAAAGATTGTTATATATTATATATTACTGCATATAGCAGATTATTTTTTATTTTGAAGACTTGCAAATTGAATGGCTGGATTCACTGCAGAAGAGAGAAGCAAAGTGGTAAAGCCACACTGCTGGTTACAGCTGGCATTTCTTACACGTTTGGCGGGGCTTCTACCCAAGGTGGATATTACAGCTGATCGTCCAAGATGGTCTTTCCCAGGGGGCTCGGCGGGGCCTCTAGTCCTGATCCACATGCCTCTGTGCAGCTCATCAGCTGCGACACAGCAGCTACCACTGCTCCACCGGGCCTCAGTGCTCTCATTCTCATCAGCCCAGGGCTGTTTCTCAGTCTAGAGCTGCTGCTGGGGCTCAGCCCTCCATCGCTGCAGGCTGAGCCTCCTCTCCTGAGCACCAGGTGCCTCCTCCTGGGTTTTTTTGTATGCCAACCTTTTCTCTGCCCAATAAAGATTACAAACAGCCTCCAGTGATTTTGGGGGGGGGGTCCGGTCGTGGAGCTTGAACTCTGGGCCTGGGCGCTGTCCCTCAGCTCTTCAGCTCAAGGCTAGCGCTCTACCACTTGAGCCACAGTGCTACTTCCGGCTTTTTGCTTATGTGGTGCTGAGGAATCGAACCCAGGGCGTCAGGCATGCAAGGCAAGCGCTCTACCACTGAGCCACCTTCCCAGCCCCTTCCCTGAGCACATTTTGCTGAAGGTTAGTGCCCTACCCCTTGAGCCTTCTGGGTTTTTCAGAGAAGTTTATTGGAGATAAGAGTCTCACAGACTTTCCTGCCTGGTCTGGCTTCAAACTGTGATCCTCAGATCTCAGCCTGCTGAGTAGCTAGGATTACCAGTTGTGAGCCACCAGTGCCCAGTTCCAAATCTGAAAGTTTGATATCTAAATGCTTCAAATCTGAAAGGTTCCCAATCGTATCTTGTGTAGTTCTTTCTCTGTGACATATATCAACCCTAGGACACACTTGCCTTACAACCTGCATTGTACTTTATCTTTCTGGAAGCCCTTATAGTTGGTAAATTATAATTTTGCTCTGGATGGAATTCCAGTCACATACTTCTTTAGCCTTTGTGCTAGAAGGCAAAGAACCACATCTTATTTATTTTGAGACTTAGAACAGGTTTGACTGACTAGTTAAACAGTGTCCACCCATGGTTTAAACGCACAAATACAACAGTACTATCTCATACCAACTAATCTCAGTGAATCAAGCCATATCCTGATCACAGTTCTTATTCTGTTTTGTTTTTCTTTTTGTCAGTTGTGGGGCCTGGGCTCTGTCCCTCAGTTCTTCAGCTCAGGGCTAGCGCTCTGCCACTTGGTCCACGGCCCCAGGGCCTCGTGCATGCAAGGCAAGCGCTCGACCACTGAGCCACCTTCCCAGCCTCACAGTTCTCATTATGAAGGAAGCAAATACAGCCTTCGGTCAAAGAACCTGAATTTTACTACTTCTACTATGGCCTCCCTCTGGGGAGGAAAAAGAGCCTTCAAATTTCAAGAAGTATTAAGGTTGACTCTTAATCGTCAATTTGAGATTTCTCAACTTAGTTCCGTTGTTTGACTCAATAGTGCCAATCTATAAATGTTTCAGTAATGGGATAGCAAAAAAAAAAATTGTTTTGGGGTCCGGTTGTCGGGCCTGAACTTTGGGCCTGGGCGCTGTCCCTCAGCTCTTCAGCTCAAGCTAGCACTCTACCACTTGAGACACAGCGCCACTTCCGGCTTTTTTCTTTTTGCTTATGTGGTGCTGGGGAATCCAACCCAGGTCCTCATGCATTCAAGGCAAGCGCTCTACCACTGAGCCACCTTCCCAGCCCCTGGGATAGCAATTTTTTTTAAATCTATCATGGGGCTTGAACTCTGGGCTTGGGTGCTGTTCCTGCACTCTTCAGCTCAAGGCGAGCGCTCTACCTCTTGAGCCACAGCTCTACTTCCAGTTTTCTAGAGATTTTTTATTGGAGATAAGAGTCTCATGGACTTTCCTGCCCGGGCTGGCTTTGAACTTCGATCCTCAGATCTCAGCCTCCTGAGTAGCTGGGATTATAGGCGTAAGCCACCGGCGCCCGTGTTGGGATAGCAAATTTTCAAATCAACATTTGCCAAGTATCCTGTTCTTACTATGCTGACCAAATTTCATTAACAAACCTAAAAGAAAGTTGTCTTAGTTCTGGATGCTATAACAAGAATACTATTGCCTTAACAAGTTTTTATTGACTGATTGATTTAGTCCTTAATACTGGAGAATGAATACAAGATTTCTTGCAAGGCAAAGTGCTTACAACTTGATTCACATCCCCAATCCTTCTGCTTTTAATTTTTTTTAAGGTACAGTCTCCCCTGGCCTTGGACTATGATCCTCCAACATCTGCCTCCTGCATAGCTTGGGTTACAATCATTAGCTACCACACCTGGTTTGATATATATATATATATATATATATATATATATATATATATACACACACACACACACACACACACATATACATATATAAGTGTATATATACATATTTATCAATCAAGCTGCATTGTGTTTATTAACTGACTTGTTGAGTGATGACCCCTTTGTACAACTACTTAAAAATAATACATATATTATAGAAATATTATGTATTTTCTGTGAGTGCATATCAATCCACAGTATAGGTATCTTAAGGGCAGGAGAACTCAAATGACCATAACAACTCAACTAGTAATGGTTTATTCTATTCCCTGATCTGTTGACAGCCCAGAGGAAGACAGTACAGGTATGAGGATTCCATGAAGATGGAGACATACCCCAGCATTCTTCTTTGACGTTCTTAGGATATAGCCTTCACTCTCTTGACCCAAGGTGACTGCTAAAATGCCAGTAATCATTTCCACATTCCAGGAAGTGAGGTGAAGGAACAGAAAGAAGAAAATAAAAAAAGAAATACAGAACATGTGCTAACTGGGCTGGGAAGGTGGCTCAGTGGTAGAGCGCTTGCCTTGCATGCCTGAGGCCCTGGGTTCGATTCCTCAGCACCACAT
>NW_012267320.1:728024-763925 GCF_000151885.1 Dipodomys ordii
GCCACTTCCGGTTTTCTGGTGGTTTATTGGAGATAGGAGTCTCACGGTCTTTCCTGCCCGGGCTGGCTTTGAACCGCGATCCTCAGATCTCAGCCTCCCGAGTAGCTAAGATTACAGGTGTGAGCCACCAACACCTGGCTTAGTCTATACCCTTGTATGTCTGGCTTTTTTCACACTATATCTATGTTGTGCATTTCAGGAGTTTGGACAGGAATGTTCCTGTCCTTCCTTCCCTCCTTCCTTCCCTCCTTCCTTCCTTCCTTCCTTCCTTCCTTCCTTCCTTCCTTCCTCCCTTTCTTTTTTCCTCCTTCCTTCCTTCCTTCCTTCTTTCATTGTTCTTTCTTTCTTCTGTATGTGTGTGTGTGTGTGTGTTGGTACTGGGGCTTGAACTTGCCTTGGGTGCTGTCTCTTAGTTTTTTCCCTCAAGGCTAGTTCTCTACCACTTAAGTCACAGCTGTACTTCTGACTTTTTGCTGGTTAATTGAAGATAAGAGTCTCTCAAATTTGTTTGCCCAGGCTGGCTTCAATCCACAGTCCTCAGATCTCAGACTCCTAAGTAATTAGGATTACAGATGTGAGCCCCCTATACCTAGCAAGTTTGCTTTTTTTTTGGGGGGGGAGGGTCGGTCGTGGGGCCTGAACTCTGGGCCTGGGGGCTGTCCCTCAGCTCTTCAGCTCAAGGCTAACACTCTACCACTTGAGCCACAGCGCCACTTCCGGCTTTTTTCTTTTGGCTTATATGGTGCTGAGGAATGGAACCCAGGGTCTCAGGCATGCAAGGCAAGTGCTCTACCACTGAGCCAGCTTCCCAGCCCCAAGTTTGCTTTTTTTTAAATCTTTGATGTGAATCACTTTGTTACTATGTACTTTTTGCTTTGATAAATTGTATATGCATTCACCTATCGCTTTCTTTCTTCTTCCTTTCCTTCCTTCCCTCCTTTCTTTCTTTCTTTCTTTTATTTCTTTCTCTTTCTGGAACTAGGACTTTGACTCATGGTTTCATGCTCTCGTTTGGCTTTTTTAGCTCAAGCCTGATGTTCTAGCACTTGAGCCATACCTTTACTTTACCTTTACAGGATTTTATTTATTTATTTATTTATCTATTTATTTTTCTTTGTGCCAATCTTGGCGCTTGAACTCAAGGCCTGGGCACTGTCCCTGAGTTTCTTTTTGTTCAAGGCTAGCACATTCACTTGAGCCACAGCGCCACTTCTGGCTTTTTGTGCTTATGTGGTACTGAGGTATCAAACCCAGGGCTTCATGCATTCTAGGCAAGCACCTTACCACTAAGCCACATTCCTAGTCCCCCAGCATCTTGTTTAATATGTTCACATTTCCTTGGCATCTGTCACATTTATCTACCCCTGCTACATGGAGAAGCATAAATATGACAATTCTAGTCCAGGCCAGACATAAATGGCCAACACTGAAAGAAAGGGCTGGCAGAATGGCTCAAGCATCAGAGTGCCTGCCTAGCAAGTGTGATGTCCAGAGTCCAAATCTAAGTACCACCAAGGGGAAAAGAAAGAAAGAAAGAAAATAGTTCAATAGATTTTCCTCGAATCAAAGAACACATCCTTCCAAATGAAAAATTCCACTGAGCAGGTTGAATGAAAGAGACCAATATCAAAGAACATTATGGTGTAATTTCAGGACATCAGATAGAAGGAAATATTCTAAGAATTTGTAGAGAGAAAAAGTAGGTCATATGCAAAAGTGGCAGGGATTGCAATTCAGCTTCTCCACAAAACCTTGTTGACCATAGACAAAGAAGCAGAGGGAGCAGCACGGCCAGGAGCCAAGGAATCCAACACCAAAAATGTGATGGGAAATCAAGATAGTCCCAGTTAATAACTGTGCCACAAACTTGCTGAGTGCAGCCCAAACCTGCAATGGTCAGAGCCCCTTTAGGATGTCTCCTCAGAAAGACAGAAACTGAGAGATGATCTGAGAATAGAGGCCACTGGTGGGGGGGGTTGCCAAGTGAATAAATCAGGTGAGGAATCCCTTCTCAATAGTTCGTATAAAGAGAAGCAGACAGACACTAGTAGCTCATGCCTATAATCCTAACTATTCAGGAAGCTGAGATCTGATGCTCTCCATCAAAGCCAGCCCTGGAAGGAAAAAAAAAAACAAAAAGAGAGAATCTTATCTCCAATTAAGTACAAGCCTTAGTGCCAGTACAAATCCAGAAAAAATAGCAAGTTTTTAATCATAAAAGAGCTAGGATCATTAGTGTTTCAAATCAAAGTTGGTTCATATATATTTTAGTTGAACATAATGGAAATGTTGAACATGAAGCTCAGCAAAAAAACATATATAATAATCTTATGCCAGGCACTGGTGGCTCATGCCTCTAGTCCTAGCTACTCAGGAGGCTGAGATCTGAGGATTGCAGTTCCAAGCCAGCCCAGGCAAGAAAGTCAATGAGGGCTGGGAAGGTGGCTCAGTGGTAGAGCACTTGCCTTGCATGCATGAGGCCCTGGGTTCGATGCCTCAGCACCACATAAGCAGAAAAAAGCCAGAAGTGGCGCTGTGGCTCAAGCAGTAGAGTGCTCGCCTCGATCTGAAGAGCACAGGGACAGTGCCCAAGCCCAGAGTTCAAGCCCCACGACCAAAAAAAAAAGAGCTGAGAGACTGCCCAGGCCCTGAGTTCAAGCCCCAGGACTGGCCAAAAACAGAAAAAAAATCTTGAGAGGATGAAGTGGAAGGAAATGGGGCATGAAAAAAAGCTAACATTGCCAGGCAACAGTGGCTCACGCCTGTAATCCTAGCTACTCAGGAGGCTGAGATCTGAGGATCATGGTTCAAAGCCAGCCCAGACAGTAAGCCCGTGAGACTCTTATCTCTAATAAACCACTAGAAAACCGGAAGTGGCACTGTGGCTCAAGTGGTAGAGCGCTAGCCTTGAGCTGAAGAGCTGAGGGACAGCGCCCAGGCCCAGAGTTCAAGCCCCACGGACCAAAAAAAAAAAAAAAAAATCAGCTATCTTTGTCATTCAATAATAGTAAATAAATATATGGTAAGTGAAAATGCAGGGCTACAAGAACACGTTGCTTTATTATAAGGAGACTTTTTGCACTGTCAAATTTCTGTTATTATTTTGAAGAAATTTAAATCCATACAAGTTGAAAATTAGTAGAGTCCACATATAATCTTGATCTGGATCCACACAAGGTCTCTTTCTCCACCCTCTTTTCTTTCTGAACAATTTGAAGTGAGTTAGAAACATCAAATGCTTCATTCATTCATCAATACTCCAGCTGGTGTCTCTCTCTTTCTCTCTCTCTTTTTTGGGTCAGTCATGGGGTTTGAACTCTGGGCCTGGGAGCTGTCCCTCAGCTCTTCAGCTCAAAGCAAGCGCTCTACCACTTGACCCATAGCACCACTTCCAGTTTTCTGGTGGTTTATTGGAGATAAGAGTCTCACAGCTTTTGCTGCCTGGGCTGGCTTTGAACCGTAATCCTCAGATCTCAGCCTCCTAAATAGCTAGGCTTATAGGTATGAGCCACCGGCGCCTGGCCAGCTGGTGTCTCTTGAAGACAAAGACAAACCTAGGTTTCTCCAACATTCACTTTTTCTGAAGACAGCGGTCTAGTCTTGCAAAACAGCTTACCTGCTGGATATTTCCTGGCGATTACGTTCAGGCTCTTACTGACACTATTCTATGTAGTATTTGTGTCAGTCAGGCCTTCTGTTACTGTAACAAAACACTTGAGATAATTAACTTTAAAGAAGTGTACCTGGGCTCATGGCTTCAGATTTTCAGTCCATGGCTGCTTGGCCCTGTTGGTGTGGCCTATGGCCACACAGTAGAACATGGCAGAAGCAGAGAAGACCTGTTCACCTCATGGCAGTTTGTAAGCAGAAAAACAGATGAACAAGAAGGAACTCAGGCTCTAAAATCCCCTTTCTACCAATGACTTCACATCCTTCCATTAGGCCCCAACTCTTTTTTTTTTTTTTTTTCCCTCAGTCCTGGGGATTGAACTCAGGGCCTGGGCACTGTACCTGAGCTTCTTTTGGTCAAGGTTAGCGCTCTACCCCTTTGGCTACAGTACCACTTCCAGTTTTTTCTATTTATGTGGTACTGAGGAATCGAACCCAGGGCTTCATGCATGCTAGGCAAGCACTCTACCACTGAGCCACATTCCCAGCCCTAGTTCCCCAACTCTGAAGGTTTCCACCACCTCCCAAAAGTGCTAGAGACTGGAGATTGAACTTCACCCAACCTCCTCCAAACTATTACCGTATTGTAATAGTCCAAACCAGTTTTGGTTTATTTTTTGGATAAAGGAAACTCCCTCTCTCTCACATCACCTCGTGCTGGGGGTGGAAGCTTTCTGTGTCAATTGGGTCAGTGGGAGCTGACTAACTCTCTTCCTAACACAAGTCCCTCCAGGAAGCAAGTTAAATACCTTTTTTCAGACAGGCATACACTTTCACAGCTTTCCATTTGAAATGTGTTCCCAGTGGGGATTTTGTCCCTCATCTACCCACGAAATCCTGTTACTGAAAATCCTGCTTCCGTTATCTCCCTCACAAGTGGAAGTTGTTTCTGCACAAATCCCTAGGCAGCTGAATAGATTTGATTCTCCTGTGTGATAAGATCCAAAGGCAGAGCACCCTAGAGGCCTGTGTCCCTGCCAGCGTCTGCATTGGTGCTTGGGGTGACCTTGAGGAAGCCCTGGACCTCTCCAGGCTCCAGTGTTCTTACTTATATAAAGAAGGAGCTAGAACAAATTCATAATGAAAGGGATCTTTTAAAGTGTGATTCCAGCATAAGCAGCAAAGCAAAGCATTGGAGGACAGACGGCTACATGCTTAGTCAATGACGGTCACCCTACACTACTACATCAACACCTGCCTGGAACACAGCTGAGGAAAAGGTGGAGGATGGGGAGAAATGTCAAGAAGAGAAAATAAGGTCTTGGTGCAAACACAGGTAAGGTGGGTGCCAAATAAGTCTACCTTTCAGAGCAAAATATGTTGTGTGAAATGAAAATAATCTTGAGTGAGATAAGTCTAATTTTTTTGTGCATGCTAGTATTTGGACTTGAACTCAATATCTTGTGCTCTTGGCTTAGCTTTTTTGCCCCCAGGGCTGGTGTTCTACCACTTGAGCTACACCTCTACTCCTGGCTTTAGTGTTGGTTAATTGGTAGTAAGAGTCTCATAGACTTTTGTGCCTGGGCTGGCATTGAATTATGATCCTCAGATCTCATCCTCCTGAGCAGCTAGGATTATGGGCGTGAGCCACCAGTGCCTTGCTTAAAAAATCTAATATTAGCTGTGCACCTGTGGCTCACACCTGTAATCCTAGCTACTCAAGAAGCTAAGATCTGAATCTTAAAGTCATAAACACTGAAGAAATTTAATTGAATTTCAAGGTTCAAGACTATTGGTGATAATAGGTTGAGTGGCCTTATTGCTACTGTCATACTGCGCTGGCTTTGAACCACAACCCTCAGATCTCAGTCTTCTGAGTAACTAGAATTACAGGTATGAGCCACCAGTGTCTGGACAGTGTCATTTCTTTGAAAGTATGGCAAACACAATAAATTTTCACTTGAAACCCAGTGGAGAGAAGGTGGAAGCGAGAAAGAACCCTGGAATACAAACTGGGTGGCACCATCCCCAGTGCTGGGGAGAGTTCTCTGGTGTTGGCCATGTGGCAGCCCTGCTCAGCCTTGCTCTCCTCATCTGTGAGAGGGTGTGCGCTGGGGGTGAGACACTGAGTTACCTCCAAAGCTCTTCACTGCTCACACACTCGATCAGCTGTTTCCAGAAACTTCCTAGGAGCAAGTGACAATATTTCTAAACTCTTTGTACTGTTGTCCAGCCGAATAACTTGTCAGCTACCTAAGGGTGTTTTCTCCATCTTCCTTGACTTAGAATCTACTTCCTAATTGCCTTTCCTCTTTTAAATGCATATTAAGAAAACATTTTTTTTCTTTTTTGGCTTCTAGCCCTGGCTTCTTGTTCCAGGGTTTTCAGAGCCTGTGAACAATTATCTGGCTTAATTTGTTTGCCCTGAAGGTAGTAACATAAATTGCTCATGATTTAGTTTTGCTGGTATTACTGCTTGCAAAGATCTCCCCCTCTCAACCATTCTCTAATGATAATACAACCAACATACTTAAAATCTACACCGAAATTTTCGCTGGGGTGCCTTTTTCAAGTCTTATAACCAGGAATCAACATTGGCTTTACTAAACTGTAAGGAAAAGAAAACACCATGGTAATTTGGAAGGCCTTTAGACAGTTTTCTTATTAATCCTCAGATCCTAAAATCTTTGCCAAATCCCAAGACCCATTAGAATTTGGAGAGAAACAGAAGAGAAAAGAACTCAGAGCCTAAAATATCTTTTAGGCAGAGGGAAACAAAGTCACCCGGGGTTCTAGATTCTAGTTCTGACTCTTGAATCCTAGTCTTGACTCCTGGTCCTGGGCACTGAATTCTGTGTGTTGGTCCAAGTGTGAGATCCTCCATCCTGGCCCTGTATCCTGGGTTCTGGTTGTTGCTCTGGGTCTTGGGTCCTTGGTGCTTGGATCCTGGCTCCCAGGGTTTGTGGATGGGGAGAAAGGAGGAAAGGAAGATCATGAAATATGTCTAGGTTTTAAAAACCCTAAGCAATTGAAGCTTCTTTTGATTCAAACAACTTGTTTAAAAAACAGGACAGTCAAGGAAATGTAGTACTATGAATTTGGTGCTATTACACAAATGTTGCTATTTTAGGGACCATGTTAGAATTCAGGTTTATGTGCTTTGTGAAAAAGTTTTCACCTTCAGGAATTCCAACTAAAATACTAAGTGGTCTGGTATTAGCTTCCACACTATCTGAGTTGGGGAGAGGGATATGTGAAGCCAAAAAGCCAGGACACATATTTGAAGATATGAAAGGAAACACGAGAAGGGAGAATCCTGATGCTTTTATTTTCCCAAATAATACTAATATTGCCACACATTTAAATCACATTTTACAGTTTCAAAGAACTTTACCTCTCATTTGCTCTTGGAGGAAAAACATAGGAATCTATCTATTTGTTGAAACATCTTGATTATTTCTGCTTTTGCATTTTTTAACTATTTTAAATTTCTGAGTACATTCTCATTACTTTCTTCTTCATTTATTTCCTATTTTAGCTTTGCAAAGAAAACTCTGCCTGAATATCTATTTACAGTGTCAGAACTCTTAAATGTTTCTTATTATAATTTGGAGCAATTTTATTTACCCTCTCAGTTTATGTTTGGAGGAACTTATGGGAGAAGAAACTTTTTAAAAATTTTCTCTGGACCCATCCAGATGTTTTATTTTGTGTTCACTTACTTCCTAAGCTTCTAGTCTGCACTCAGAAGTGCTCTGTTCTTTTCAATACTTTATCAGTATTTCCTTTATTAGCCACATTATCCTTTATCAGTTTCCTGTGAAAGCTCTTAGAGCACAAATTGATGAAGCTATGTCTTTAGTCATTTAACTATTGTTCCATCAATGTTTACAAGTACATTTTAAGAGGATTTAAACACAACATCCTGCCATCAGTGCTTCTAAGTACATTATAAGCTTTAAATACAATATCGTACCTTAATGACCACAATTAAATTTTAAAAATTTTCTTTTTCCTTTTTGTTTTTAAGCCTCAGGTAGCTTCCACCCCACCTTGCAAGAGTCTCCCAGCAGAGGAGGAATGGTGGAGGAGGGCGATTCCCCGCCCCCACGCGCCCCGGGGCGTCACAGGGGTTGTGACCATATGACTCGGCAAATATTAAATATAGCTACATGAATCACAATACAAAATTCCAGTCCTGAAATCTGTGTCGGGCATAACAAATTGTTCCTTCTCCTTTGCTCATGAATAACAAAGAATCAACTGAAGAAATTTTCATCTGTATAAATACTGGATTTGTTGGGTTCTCCCCCCCCCCCTCCTGGAAGATACACTGTGCATTTGACATGGCTTGCACTTTCTGAATGCTATTTTATTTGTATGAGTCTTTGAGCTAAATCTTCAGTGCTTGTAACTGGAAAGATATTTCCCCAGAACGCTCTGAGTCATGCTAAAGGTACACAACAGCTGATAAACTCCAGTGACCTTTGAGGGGACAGATGGTTCTCTGCACTGGGACAACTGCACAAGCTGCGTTCCACAGTGACCAGGTTCAAAACAGTGACTGTGCATGTCACCTGTTCAAGGCTGCCATCAAACCTCTTTTCTTGTACCTTCTTGGCCACTATTCTTTTTTTTTTTTTTGTCGGTCGTGGAGCTTGAACTCTGGGTTTGGGCGCTGTCCTTGTGCTCTTCAGCTCAAGGCGAGCGCTCTACCGGCCACAGCACCACTTCCTATTCTATCTTTCTTGTGTGTGTTTATACGCATTTTTCTTTATTAATACAGAAGCTTCTGACAATAGCGTCAGAAGCTGCTCTACCAGCTGATTGCTCATAGAGTTCAAGATTTGCTGATTGCTTGCTGTGAACTAGAACGTCTACATTATTTAATCTTCAAAAACACTGTGGTGCTGGGCGCTGGTGGCTCATGCCTGTAATCCTAGCTACTCAGGAGACTGAGATCTGAGGATCACAGTTCAAAGCCAGCCCAGGCAGGAAACTCCATGAGACTCTTATCTCCAATAAACCAATAGAAAACCGGAAGTGGCACTGTGGCTCAAGTGGTAGAGTGCTCGCCTTGAGCTGAAGAGCTGAGGGACAGTGCTCAGGCCCAAAGTTCAAGCCTCACGTCTGACAAAAAACAAAAACCAACAACAACAAAAAAATACTGTGGGGTCGATAATATTGCCTCCTTATTGCAAATAAGAAAGGTTCCAAAGAACTAGGAAAGTTCCACTCTCATCCTTTTGTGAAAAAAAAATTCTTTCATGAATAAAAAAGGAATCTGCCAGGTGCCAGTGGGCACTAGTGGCTCATGATGGTGGTAATCCTAGCTACACTACTCAGTCGGTTGAGATCTGAAGATCACAGTTCAAAGACAGCCCAGGCAGGAAAGTCTAGGAAGACTCTCATCTTGAGTTAACCACCGATAAAGCAGAAGCAGAGCTGTGGCTCAAGTGGTAGAGTGCTAGAAACAATGCCCGACCCCTGAGTTCAAGCCACAGAACTGGTGTGTGTTTGTATTCCAAGAAAGAAAATGAAATTCAAATCATGAAGAAGTGGCAATAAACTAGTAAAACTAGTAAAATTTGTAACTGCAATTAGGAGCTAAAGGTATTGAAGGAAACTTTTTCTAAATTTTAAAAAGAGAGAGATAGAGAAAGGAGTTTAATGATAAACTGTAAGGAAACCTTCTAATAATTGTTAAAAAAAACTGGAGTTGCTAAAAATTAGTCTTGAGGGTGGGGTAGTGATACAGATTAATTGCAAATGTCTTTAGGAAAATATGTCTTAATATGCTTTATTCAAATTAAGAGTCATCTCCATAAAACTACTAAGTTTATCAAAAACAAGGAAAGGCAGAGAAACTCATAATCAAGAGAAGACTGGAGAGACACTATGACCAAACATAATGTACAGATAAAATCTAGGATGATAAAAAGCTTTTGGTAAAAAATTGGGGAAACATAAATGTAGTCTTTAGTTGATAAACTATTTCCAGAGTGTTCATTAGCTTTGACAAATATAGCATATTAGTGGAAGATATCCATAATAACCAAGCTAGGGGTAGCAGACACTGGAATTCTCTTAGATATATTTGCTACTTTTTTTTCAAATTTTTTATTGTGATTTAAGTGATTACATAATTTCCCAAATTTCATAGTATTGTGGGATAGTGATGCTCAGTTAAAGTTACAAACACATTCTAACTTTCCTGGAGCAAATTTGTCTATCACGGTCTATAACATTTATGAGTTCTATGAGCTTTGCCATACAGTTATTTCTTCCACATGGGTGATATGTACATTTCTTTTGTTTTGCATAGCATCAGCTGTTCCCTCTTTCCCACTTGTTCCCTCCCTCACATCACTGCCATTAAATTGCTTATTTCATTTTGGTCAATGTCCAGTATATTTGCTACTTTTCTGTAATTCCCAAACTTACACTCTAAAATTACTATTTTGAATGCATCATTTATCCTGCATGACTGTATATATTGTCCCAACTTAGGATTTGTTTATTCTAAAATAGATTTGTCTCAAATTAATAGTTGACCTAAGAAATGGAATGAGAGCATTAGAAGCTCATGTCAGGGCTGGGAAGGTGGCTCAGTGGTACAGCGCTTGCCTTGCATGCCTGAGGCCCTGGGTTCGATTCCTCAGCACCACATAAGCAAAAAGAAAAAAGCTGTAAGTGGCGCTGTGGCTCAAGTGTTAGAGCGCTAGCCTTGAGCTGAAGAGCTGAGGGACAGTGCCCAGGCCCAGAGTTCAGGCCCCATGACCAGACCCAAAAAAAAAAAGGAGCTCATGTCAGTCACACTGGCTGCTCGGGAAGCTGAGATTTTGAGCATTGCCATTGGAAGCCGGTCTCTGAAGTAAGATCTGAGAAAATAACCAGAAAAAAAAAAAATGGACTCAAGTGGTAGAACACAAGGCAGAGCAAGTGACAGGCCTTGAATGGATAAACGTTGGTACCTACAGGAATGTTATTCAGCACCAAAGAGAAATGTGCTAACAAGCCACAAGAAGATACAAAGGAAACATCATTGAATAAGTGAATGATTTGGACTATGCAACATTCTGAAAAAGGCAAAACTATGGAGACAGTAAAAAGATCTGTGGCTGAGAGGGACTGGGTGAGGAGGGGGAAACAGAACACAGGATTTTTAGGATAGTTTTATACATCTGTTCAATACCAAAAGTGAACCTTAATATAAATGATCAGTTTGGGGTGATATTAACCTATCAATGTGGGTATTAATCAGTTTTAACAAATAGATATGGGATGCTGATGACGTGGGAACAAACTATATAAAATGTGGAAGGAAGAAGGTTTATAGGAATTCTGTAACTTTATGCTGACTTTTTCTGTGAACTCAGAAAAGTGTTTTCAAAAAATTAAGTCCAAGCTAGACCACTGGTGGTTCAGGCCTGTAATCCAAGCTACTCAGGAGGCTGAGATCTGAGGATCACACTTCAAAGCCAGCCTGGGCAGGAACATCTGTGAGACTTATCTTCAATTAACCACCAGAAAACCGGAAGTGGTGCTATGGCTCAAGTGGTAGAGCGCTAGCCTTGATGAAAAGCGCCCAGGCCCAGAGTTCAAGACCCACAACTGACAAAAACAAAAACAAAGGCCAGAAGTGGCGCTGTGGATCAAGTGGTAGAGCGCTAGCCTTGAGCAAAAGAAGCTCAGGGATAGTGCCAAAGCCCTGAGTTTAAGCTCTAGGACCAGCAAAAAGTAAAAAATAAAATAAAACATATGTGCTTTTAAAAAGTCTTCTATAATGGGCTGGGAAGGTGGCTCAGTGGTAGAGCGCTTGCCTTGCATGCTCAAGGCCCTGCATTCGATTCCTCAGCACCACATAAGCAAAAAGAAAAAAAGCTGGAAGTGGCACTGTGGCTCAAGTGGTAGAGCACTAGCCTTGAGCTGAAGAGCTGAGGGACAGCGCCCAGGCCCAGAGTTCAGGCCCCACGACCGGACCCAAAAAAAAAAAAACTAAACAAAAAGTCTTCTATAATGAAGTGATGGAGGCTGATTTATCTTTTTAACAACACTGCACCAACACTGGATTCATGTATGGGAGGAAACTACCATTTTCAGTGTGTACTCACTTGATAAAAGGGAAAAGTTTGAACATTTTGATAAATATGTTCATTTGTCCTCAAACAATGTTGGTCCAATGAACATCTCTACCAGCAGTAAGTGGCTTTTCTCATCCATCAATAATGCTACAGATTTTCAAATAGTTTATCTGACAGAAGGAAAGTGGTAGTTTTTTTGCTTTTTTTTTTGTATTAGAGTTGAATATTTTTCCTAGCCAGGAATGATATTTCTTGTACTCTATAATCAGTCACAATTTTTCTGTATTGTTTTGGGTTTCATGTCTTGCTTAATAAGATTCTTTACATAGTCTCTTATGGTTTTTCTTAGTGTTCTTATTGTTTTGTTACAATTTCTCATTGACTTTATTTTTGATATGAAGTGGTTGTCTATTCTATATAATTCCCAATGGGTAGTCAATTGTCTCAAACCAAATCACTTAGTAGTAAGTTTACTCTATCCCAAAGTTGAAATATCCACATTATCTAGGTGGCACATGAGTTTGCTTCCAAACCACTCATTTTTACTGGGGTTTGAACTATGCTTGTTCAGCTTGCTTATGACCACTGGAACTATACTTCCAGCTGTTTTTTTTTTTGCTGACTATTTTAGAGATGGAGTATCTCAGACTTTTCTTTCTGCTTTTGGAACTATAGTACCACCACCATAAACTAGACTGAATCCCTTCGACCTCAGCTTCTAGTATCTTGGATAATTTGAGCTCCATATTTTAGTTAATATTTTATATTCAGCTTGTCAAGTTACAGAGACAGAGACTGGGAAGAGAGAGAGAGAGACAGAGAGAGAGAGAGAGACAGACAGACAGGGAAGAAAGAGGAAAAGAAGAATTTAATTGTATTAAGTGTAAAAATCAATTCAGGAAGAAATGTTAAATTTTCATAACTGAAATTCCAGATCATAATCACAATGTGTCTATGTATTTAGGATCTCTTTAGTATTTCTCAATAAAGTCTTAAACTTTCTTTTCTATTCTTGTCAAGAAGCTTTTATTTTTTGTACTTTTCTGCAACTTTAAATCTTTTTTTTTTTTTTGGTCCGGTTGTGGGGCCTGAACTCTGGGCCTGGGCACTGTCCCTCAGCTCTTCAGCTAGCGCTCTACCACTTGAGCCACAGCACCACTTCCGGCTTTTTTCTTTTTGCTTATGTGGTGCTGAGGAATCGAACCCAGGGCCTCAGGCATGCAAGGCAAGCGCTCTACCACTGAGCCACCTTCCCAGCCCTGCAACTTTAAATCTTTAACTAAAAGAGGAAAAATAAATATTTAGTAGATCATCTTTTCTGAAACAATTAGCTTGATCAAAGCTTAGAATGGCCTATTGAGGGTCCAGCTGAGACAATAGTCCAGAGTTAACCCTGGAGCAGTTGAATTTATCCCCTAATTTATAGTTTTGAAAAGCCTAGACATTTCATTTTCAGGAGGTGTGTGTGTGTGTATGTGCCAGTACTGGGGCTTGGACTTGGGTGGGTACTGTTCCTTAGCTTTTTCTATCACTTGAGCCATGTCTCTACTTCCAGCTTTATGGTGGTTAATTAGAGATGAGTCTCCTAGACTTTCCTGCACAGGCTGGCTTTGAACCAAGATCTTCATATCTTAGCCTCCCGAGTTCCTAGGATTACAGGCATGAGCTACTGGCACCCGGTTTATGTATTTCAAAAAGATAAAGGCACATTTAAAAATAAAATGTCCTCATCGTTCCATTTTTGGAACTAAACAACAATAATTCTATATGATCACCCAATGTGGCCAGCCACTTTGAAGCCAAACCCATTTGCAGGGCAGGTTTTCCTCCTTTTGCACTCTAGGAAAGGCAATGTGGTTTGTTCTCCAGTCTCCAGAAGCAGGAGACTGAGTTAAAATGAGGACTGAGAGGCAAAGGGAAATCTGATCATGTCTGAATCAGTGAGGGCTGAGACTACAGGTCAAAGCTGGAGGCGACAATAAGAAAAGACCCTTTATACAACAGTGCCAGTGTCTCACAGAGCAGAGCTCAGGCACCCGGCTGGGCCTCCAACAGGGGCTGAACGGGCAGAGGCTGGTGCCGCCCCGGTGTCTGCTCCACAGCAGAGCTCAGCTTCTCCCTCTCGGGCTCTTGTGGCTCTGTCAAAGGACCTACTGGCAGCAGATCCCTGGAGGGTTCTTAATGAGATTGGCTCAGTGATTCTCGAATTGGGCAATGCGTCATTGGTAAAATAGAAGTTTTCCGATGGACAGAGCAGAAGAGTCTGTTGTATACACAGAGGAGGTCTGAAAGTGGGGAAATAGAGGATGGGTAATTTCCAAGTCACTTTCCCTGTAAGGCAAGGTCAGGGAGAAAGAATCATGGTTAGCTGACTGGTTAACATCAGGTTAGTTTAGATTAGCTTTTCAGGTTAGTTCAGACTTTTTTTTTGGTGTGGTTTGGGAACTTGGCTTTTTTTCACCCAAGGTCAGTGCTCTAGCACTTGATCCACAGCGTTTTATTGGTTAATTGGAGATAAGAGTTTCACAGTAGCCGGGCGCTGGTGGCTCACGCCTGTAATCCTAGCTACTCAGGAGGCTGAGATCTGAGGATCGCGGTTCAAAGCCAGCCCAGGCAGGAAACTCCATGAGACTCCTATCTCCAATAAACCACCAGAAAACCGGAAGTGGCGCTGTAGCTCAAGTGGTAGAGCGCTGGCCTTGAGCTGAAGAGCTGAGGGACAGCGCCCAGGCCCAGAGTTCAAGCCCCATGACCGAAAAAAAAAAAAAAAAAAAGTTTCACAGTATTTTCTGCCCAGGCTGGCTTTTCACTGTAAAAATTACTATTTTTTTTTCTGTTGTAAGGATTAAAATAGATACATAGTTCTGGTGTAAACTGAGGGTGGCTTAATGCCTGTAATCCTAGCTACTCAGGTTGAGACGTGAGAATCACAGTTTGAAGCCAGTCCAGGCAAGAAAGTCCTGTTAAAGATTTCACTCTTGTCTGTGCTGCAACATTAACAGGTGAGATTTTGATGCACAAACAAATCTGAGAACCACTTGTGGTGGACAGAAATGTTCGTTCTAGAATGTTCTATTCATTCTTTCACCTGTGAAGAAGATGAATTTTCTTAATATAATTTCTGTACATTTCTCTGGTGCCAGTGATGAGTAGTCAGCTGGATTGCAGTTGTCTACACCCTAAATACTATCCCTCCTACCCGGAGCTGCCCAAAACAGCTGCCCAGACCAAGAAAAGCTCTCAAAGCTCGGGCTGGCCCCCCCGCCCCCGCCACGCTGCCTTGCCCACTCCCCCCCCCCCCTAGATGAGGAGAGTGAAGTTTGTTTCCTTCCATTTAGCATGCTAATCTTCTTAATCCAGCAGGGAACGGGAGCTAACAGGATCATAATTATGTTTAGAAATGTGCATTCTAAAACCGGGTGTGGTTCAGGCCACACCTCCTTGCTTTGGAGGCTGAGGCAGGAAGAGCATAAACTCAAGGCCACCCTGGGATGCAGAGCAAGTTTCAGACCATTCTGGGCTGCAAAACAAGACTCTACCTCAAAAAGGAGGGAGGGAAAAGTGGGAGGAGGAGGAGGGGGAGGGGGAGGAGAAGAGGTAAGGGGAGGAGGAGAGGGAGGGAGAAGAAGGAAGGGGGGCAGAGGAGAAAGAGGCAGTGGAAGGAAGGAACAAGGAGGAGGAGGAAGGAAAAAGAAGAATCCAGGCTCTGGCTCATGCCTGTAATTCTAGCTACTTAGGAGGCTGAGATCTGAGGATCGTGGTTCATAGCCAGTCTAGGCAGGAAAGTCTGTGAGACTCTTATTGCCAATTAAGCTCCAGAAAACTGAAAGTGGTTTAAAGTGATAGTGTGCTAGACTTGAGCAGAATAGCTCAGGGACTGTGCTCAGTCCTGGAATTCAAGCCCCACAACTGACAGAAAAAGAAGGAGGAGGAGGAGGAGGAGGGGGAGGTGGAGGAGGAGAAGGAAAGATAGAGGAGGGAGAGAGGGGGAGAGAAAAAAAGGAAGGGCACAGTATAGGGTTTTTTGGTATTTGTTGCAGAACTAAGTTTGAAATGTGGGCCTCCTACTTGCTTGGTAGGAACTTCTACCACTTGAGTCACATTCTCAGTTCTTAGTCTTTTTTTTTCCTCTTTCCTTCCTTCCTTCTTTCCTCTCTCTTTTTTCTTTCTTTCTTCTTCCTTTTTTTTCTTCTTTCTGTTGGTCATGGGGCTTGAACTCCGGTCTGGGCGCTGTCCCTGAGCTCTTCAGCTCAAGGCTAGCACTCTACCACTTGAGCCACGGTGCCACTTCCAGTTTTCTGAGTGGCTAATTGGAGATAAAAGTCTCATGACTTCTCTGCTCAGGTGGGCTTTGAACCATGATCCTCAGATCTCAGCCTCCTGAGTAGCTAGGATTACAGGCATGAGCCATTCTTTCTTTTTTTTGCCAGTCCTGGGAATTGAACTCAAGTCTGGGGTACTGTCCCTAAGCTTCTTTTGCTCAAGGCTAGACTCTACCACTTGAGCCAAAGTACCACTTCTGGCTTTTTTCTGTTTATGTGGTGCTGAGGAATGGAAACCATGCTAGACTGTAACTCTACTGCTAAGCCACATTCCCAGCCCAATCTTTGGTTATTTTTTTATGTAGAGTATTATGGTTTTGGCCTGGGACTGGTCTCCAACAAGTGACCAAGTGACCAAGATTATAGGCTGATACTACCATACCTGGCCACATTCAAGTTTTCAAAGCACCACTAAGTCTGATACAATATGACAGTATTGAGGTGTGCATCAAACACTCCTGCCAGCACAACCTCTCACACTTGATGGATATGACAGTTCCTATGAATGTTACAGGTATGGCCACCTGTTGGTTCAAAGCATACTCAGCCTGGCCTTGAAAAGTTATTTTTCAGGGGCTGGGAAGGTGGCTCAGTGGTAGAGCGCTTGCCTTGCATGCCTAAGGCCCTGGTTTGATTCCTCAGCACCACATAAGCAAAAAGAAAAAGCCGGAAGTGGCGCTGTGGCTCAAGTGGTAGAGTGCTAGCCTTGAGCTGAAGAGCTGTGGGACAGTGCCCAGGCCAGAGTTCAGGCCCCACAACCGGACCCCCCCATAAAAAGAATAAAGTTATTTTTTCATTTCATAAAACTGTTCATTGAGGCATAATTTATAAGGAACAGCGTGATGTGCCTCAAGGGACTGGAATACTTTGTTTTCCAACATTTCCATAAGCCCCAAGCTCCCTACCCCCGGTATTCTGGCTCTATATTTTTGTCTTTTTCTAGAATTTCGTATCAATGAAATAATCTATTACAGAGGCAGTTAGTTACTTGTCCTTAATAAGAATACTGAGATAATTAAGTGATAAATAGAAAAAGATTATTATTATTGGTGGTAGTCACGGGGTTTGAACTCATGGCCTGGGTGCTGTCCCTAAGCTCTTCAGCTCAAGCCAAGTGCTCTACCACATGAGTCACAGCACTACCTCCAGTTTTCTGGTGGTTAATTGGAGATAAGTGTCTCACAGACTTTCCTGCCTGGGCTGGCTTTGAACTGTGAACCTCAGATCTCAGCCTCCTAAGTAGGTAGGCTTACAGGTGTGAGCCATGGATTTCTGGCCACATTTCTATTGAATAGGCTGGTGGAGAGGAAGAAATTTTCTTAGTAGAATGGTTTGGATCAACACTCAACTCCTGTTCTTATTTTTTTTTTGGGGGGGGGGGGAGGGCGTCTGGTCATGGGCCTGAACTCTGGGCCTGGGCGCTGTCCCTCAGCTCTTCAGCTCAAGGCTAGTACTCTACCACTTGAGCCACAGCACCACTTCTGGCTTTTTTTTCTTTTTGCTTATGTGGTGCTGAGGAATCGAACCCAGGGCCTCAGGCATGCACTCTACCACTGAGCCACCTTCCCAGCCCCTCTTATTATTTTAAAAATCATTGATTTTTTTTCTATTTCATTTTCTTCTTTTTGGTGCCAGTATTAGGGTTTTAACTCAAGGCCTTGAGCTTAGCTTTTTACCTCAGGCTGATGATCTACCACTTGAGCCACTTGTCTATTTCTGGCTTTTTGTTAGTTAACTGGAAATAAGAGTCATTTAGATATGTCTGTCCAGGCTGTCCTTAAACTGTGATCCTTAGATCACAGTCTCCTGGGTAGCTAAGATTCATTCATTCTTAGTACAATGTCTCACTATGTTGCACAACAGGCTCCAAACATCTTCCTGTCTTAGTCTTGAGTGGCTGGGACAATAAGCACACATCACAATACCCAGCTTTTACCTTGTGCCTTTAGATCCCAATTAACGATAAATTTAAGTGAAAAATGATTGCATCTCTCTCTCTCTCTTTTTTTCTGGTCATGGGGCTTGAACTCTTGGCCTGGGCACTGTTCCTCAGCTCTTCAGCTCAAGGGGAGCACTCTACCACTTGAGCCACAGCACCACTTCCGGTTTTCTGGTGGTTAATTGGAGATAAGAGTCTCATGGACTTTCCTGCCTAGCCTGACTTTGAAGCGTGATCCTCAGATCTCAGCCTCCTGAGTAGCTAGGATGACAGGCATGAGCCACTGGCGCCTGGCTTCATCTCTTTTTTAAAAGACAAAATTATTTGTCCCTTTTTGTTCTGGAAACATGCTAATGCCTTTTCTCTACCTGTGAGCCATCACATTCTTGATGTATTTTTGCTGAGAAGACGAGGCCAAAACTAAGTGACTTATTACAAATATAACTGTCTGTGGCCCTTACAATTTACAGTTGCCGTAATTCTTAGGTTCAGAATACCGAATTGCAGCAGCTTTCAAACCTGGTACAAATTTGATATTCTGTGAATGTATTGCATGCGTCTATTTCGGAGCCCCTGCTCTCTGCCTTGGAAATACTTTCTCAGCTCCTGAGGCATTCTCTGAAGCCTTCCTGACATAGCCTGCATTCCGGGGTGTTTGCAGAAGAGCAAAGTGCTCTCTCTCTCTTTCTCTCTCTCTCTCTCCATTTCTGGCTGCACAGCTGAATGGCTCAAAGAGGAAAGGGCATCTAGTGGCTTGGGAATTTAGTTCAGTGGGCCCTGGAGTTTTATTTCATTTATTTTTTAACAGCAAAATTAAATAATGTTTCTGACAACATGGGACATAAGATACATGTCTGTCAAATGCTTCGTTTGAAAATGGACATTGCTAAAGGAAAAAGTAATGATTTGTATATTTTGTTCACTAAAAAGAGATTTCAGCACAAGTCTTGCACTGAGAGTGTTACACAGCAGAATTCTCATCTTTAGGAAATGGACCACTGCCAGGGCACAGGAGCTGTCACCTGTAATCTCTGCAGATCACAGTTCAAAGTCAGCCAGGGCAGGAAAGTTCATGACAGTCTTATCGCCAATGAAACACACACACAAAAAAAGATGCTGTGGTTCAAGTTGTGCAGCACTAGCCTTGAGCAAAAAGCTCAGGGACAGCTCCCAGGCTCTGAGTTCAGGTCCCAGGACCAGCACCATAAAAAAAAAAAAAAAGAGGGGGGAGGGAAAAAGAAAGAAAAATATTTTTTAAAAAATCAAGCAAGATCAGGAGGCCTTGAGTCCTGAATTCAAGCCCCAGTACATCCTCACACCCACACTGGAAGAAGGGAAGGAGCTGGATTTAGCTACTTTCTAAAGGTGTAATTCAATATTTTCACAGCTTGTGAGTTCTTCCTGTTGTTGTTTGAAGTAGGGTCTCCCTAGGTACTCCAGGTTGACCTATGTAGCTCAGGACTAGCCTCAGCCTCACACTTGCAATCTTCTCTCTTAGCCTCCAGAGGCTGAGGTTATAGGCATGCACCACCACACCTCAATAGAGACCTTAGCCATAACCATCATAAAAAGAATGAAGAATGTTCAAAAAGAACCAAGACCCAGGCACCATACCAAGCTGGATCTGACTCTGGCTTTTCTACTCATTAGCAGGGTGACCAGTTGCACAACATTGATCTCCTTAAGCTTGGATTGCTTCATTTGGGGAAGAAATGCACTAATGTCAATAAGACTGTAGGTCTCTAAGAATTCCAGGAGGCCTTCTCCACTGAGGTCACCAGTCCCTCACTAGAGTCCCTTGCATAATTACCTGCCAAAGTGTTTTGACCTCTCCATTCTTCAGGTGGTGGACATCCTTTCTGTCCTTATTTATAATAGGAAAAAGTAAGACACAAATCATCCAGATGTATTGAAGTTTTAACACTGGTTTTGACTGTACAGTAATGAGAAACTAACTTTCATGTCACACACACACACACACACACACACACACACACACACACAGCCTTCTTTGCCATGAAAATAAGATGATTAAGTCATTTGAGTAGGGAAATTAGAAGTGGGACTTTGGAATCCTACCTTTTTCTGTTGACTTCCAACCTCCAATTGCAAGATAATAAACTCCAAAGATTGTGACAAAGATTGTAAGATGTCTGTGTACCATTATCATGTCATTTTGTTGTTGTTGTTGTTGGTTGTGGGGCTTGAACTCTGGGCCTGGGCGCTGTCTCTTCAGCTCAAGGCCAGCGCTCTACCACTTGAGCTACAGCGCCACTTCCGGTTTTCTGGTGGTTTATTGGAGATAGGAGTCTCACGGTCTTTCCTGCCCGGGCTGGCTTTGAACCGCGATCCTCAGATCTCAGCCTCCTGAGTAGCTAGGATTACAGGCGTGAGCCACCAGCGCCCGGCTTATCATGTCATTTTTGAAGGAAAGGTAAAAAATGTCTGTCTTCACAATTGACAAATAAATATTTTTTTTTCTTTCTGGTCCTGGCTTTGAACTCAACACTTAGACACTGTCCCTGTGCTTTTTAGCCACATCTCCACTCCTGGCTTTTTACCGGTTAACTGGAGATAAGAATCCCATAGACTTTCCTATCTAGCCGGGCTTTGAACCAAGATCCTCAGATCTCAGCTTTCAGAGTAGCTAGGATTACAGGTATAAGCTACTGGTATCTGACTTCTATTATTAATTGTTTAAGAGGTAAAGCCAGAATATTTCACATAAAATTGTAGAAACAAGGTTGGTGAAGTTTAGATGTAAAGTTTAGTTACATCTCCAATCTGTCAACCACAGAAAGTATGAAGATTAATCAGACCATACTGCCCTCATGCCTCAGTTATAAGCAGAAAATTAACTGTGTGGATATGATAAAGACTTGGGGATTAAAAAAAAAAGTCCTTAAGAGAGGCAACTGTTAAGATGGAAGGGAAAAGCAGGCAGAATTTGGAAACACTGGCATGAATTGGATGAAAGATGGAAGCTAGTGGCAATAGGCAGTTTTGTTAATATAAATGTAAGCAGTGTCAATGTTTTTTTAGCAAAGGATGGTTGCAAATGGCAGAAAAGTCAAAATAATAGGGGCTTACTTATGAGAGAATGGGTTTCTCTGCACAGCTGTACTGGTCTGGAAGGAACATCAATCAACAGCATCCCAGGCTCTTTCTACCTTGTTGCTCTACCAACCATTATGAATCAAGATGACTCTTTAATCTCCATGTAGGCAGCAAGAAGAGAACCCCCTTCCACTTATGAATACATGCCAGAAATGGCAAATGCTCCTCCACTTACATCCCACCAACTAAATGTGGCCAGAGCTGGATGAACAGGAGGTTGGAATTCTGATGGAGATTGGGATTCTTGATATTGGGGCTTTGTGTTATGTTTTTAAAAAATGGACTTCAAGTATTGAAGATGAGTCCATCCATCTGTGTAGTAAAGAATTTAATCTTAGCTGGAAGCAGGAGGTTCACGCCTGTAATCCTAGCTACTCGGGAGGCTGAGATCTGGGGATCACAGTTCCAAGCCAACCTGAGCCAGAAAAGTCCATGAGATTCTTTATCTCCAATAAACCACCAGAAAACCAGAAGGGGTGCTGTGGCTCAAGTGGTAGAGCGCTAGCCATGCGCTGAAGAGCTGACAGACAGCACCCAGGCCCAGAGTTCAAACCTCAGAACCAACAACAACAAAGAATTTAATCTCATCCTAAAGAGAGGCCAGACCTTTGTCCTCAGCTTCTAATAGGTAATCTTCAAGTTCCTGGAAAGTTGTGCTTGATAGAGTTGCTTTTGTTTTGGTTGGGGTCTAGGCACATCAGAAAGCCTAACCATGAGACTTCAGAGGTTTTGGTCATGTGATGGGAGGTCATCTTCCAAATATGGCTGGAGGTCAAGGTCAACTGTGAGGGAAATCAGTCATTACTATCTGATGGAGCCACAGCAAAAATTTTAGACTCCAAGTTTGGGTGAGCTTCCTTGTTAGCCATGCTCCACACATATCATATATTGGGGCCAATCATGTGACACCTTCCACAATTTCTCAGGGAGAGGACGATGGCTGGCTCTTTTCTTGGTTTTGCTGTAATCTTCTGTAACTGTGAGGGCAACAGCTTTGAAACTAAGGGTGGCTTTGGGTGTCCCCTCAACTACACACGTCTGTCTGTTGACTGGAACTTGGTTGAGGGCTCTTTTCAGGTCTTCATCCATTTTCTGGGTCCTGAGAGGGATGACAACATTGAGGCAACATTGGCCTGTGTCTGTCTGTGTCTCTCTGTCTTTCTCTTCCCATTTCCTTCCCTTGTGCCCGTTCTCCCTCTTTTTTTTCTCTCTCTCCATATTAAACATGACATCTCTTTGTCTGTCTGTCTTTCTGGCTGTCTCTGTCTGTCTGTGTGCCATTTCCCTGCTTTTCTTCCTTTCCCGTCCTCTCTCCATACTGAACATGGCCTCTCTCTGCTGTGCTTCCTCAACACGGTCTCTCCATCACATTCCCTAGCTCCTTACCTGGTGTTTGGAGACCTCAAGATATGCAACAAAAGCACAAGTTATCCTTTTAAGGCTTAGGTCCAGAGGGCTCACATGAAGTAGTGGTACAGCGGGTACATGCGTCACCACCACCCCTCAGGTCCTCATAGGCCTTATTCTTGCTTACTTGTTATTCCAGAAATAAAGAGATGCTAGTTTTGCTTTATAAATTAGGAAAATTAACTTTCCTTTTCATGTTAACCTTTTCTTTTCTTTGTTTGTAGGTCGTGAGGCTTGAACTCTGGGCCTGGGTGCTGTCCCTCGGCTCTTCAGCTCAAGCCTAGCGCTTGAACCACTGTGCCACTTCTGGTTTTGAGTGGTTTATTGAAGAGTCTCACCGATTCTTCTGCCCAAGCTGGCTTTGAACTGTGATCCTCAGATCTCAGCCTCCTGAGTAGCTAGGACTACAAGCATGAGCCACTGGTGTCCAGCAATGTTAATCTTTTCTGTCCAAGAGTATGGTATGTTTTTCCTTCTACTTAAATCTACTTTTTTTTTCTTTTGAGATAGTGTTTGGCTATCTTACAAAGGCTGGTCTTGAACTCCAAATTTTAAATGATCTTCCCACTTCAGCTTCCAAAGTGCTGGGATTATAGGTGTGTGCCACCATAACAGCCTTCTGTTAAGATCTTTTGCAGAACTTCAGCAGTTCTTCTCTTGTAGATTTGTTGTTGTTGGTACTGGGATTTGTGCTCAGGGTCTTGCACTTGCTAGATAAAAGGCGTATCAATGAAGCCATTCTCTTAGCATGTGTATATATCTTATACCTTTTACCCATTAAGTCTTTAACTTCAATATTTCCTGAACTCTAATCCAACTAGGAATCTTCTTCAATTTCTCCCACTCTTCCTCTTATTCCTTTTTTTCTTTCTTGTTATTATAATATGAGAGCAAAACAAATAAATTTCTTCCTAAATATCAAGCCATTTAGGTTAATATTTACTGTGTAATTCTCTGCTGTGCATAGATTTGTGATCTTCTTGGATCATATATTGAAATCTTATATATAACAGTATATATTATACAAATATATATATACATAATAAAGTAAAACTTTATACATTAATACATGGGACCTGTCTTGAGCTATCTGTTCTGCAACATAGATCTTATGCCAGAATGATGCACCTTTAATAGTTGTGTGGTTTTTTTTTTTTTTTTTTGTCAGTTGTGGGGTTTGAACTCTGGGCCTGTGTGCTGTCCCTAAACTCTTCAGCTGAAGGTGAGAAAGCTACCACTTGAGCCATAAGACCACTTCCAGTTTTTTTGGTGGTTATTGGAGATAGAGTCTTACAGACTTTTCTGCCCAGTCTGGCTTTGAATTGTGATCCTCAGATCTCAGCTTCCTGAGTAGCTAGGATTATAGGCATGAGCCATGGGCTCTCTCTCTCTCTCTCTCTCTCTCTCTACATATATACCTATATTTATTTATTTATTGCCAGTCCTGGGGCTTGAACTCAGGGCCTGGACACTGTCTCTGGGTGTCTTTTGCTCAAGGCTAGCACTCTACCACTTGAGCCAAAGCACCACTTCCAGCTTTTTCTGAAGAACTGTACCCAGTTCTTCATGCATGCTAGGCAAGCACTCTACCACTAAGCCACATTCCCAGCCCTATTTTTTTTTTAAATTTGAGAAAGTCTCACTATGTTGCCCCAGGTTTACCTGAAACTCTTGACTTTCCTGCCTCAGTTTCCTGAGAGGTGGGATTACACGTGTCATATGCCATAACTAGCATATCCACACACACACACACACACACACACACACACACACACAAAGATATAGCATGGTAAAACACTCCTTTGTTTTTTCAGAAGAACTTAAAACAATTTCATTAAATTTTCTTGTTAAAATTATACTGAGATTTTGAGAGGAAGTAATTCGAACTAAAAATTAATACAAGGGGACTTAAAATTTTTTTTTTATTATCTTTAAGTAGTTGTACAAAGAATTTCACAAGGGGACATTTTTAAATGCTCAGATTTCCTAATGAAAAGTGCTGAAAATCTCCCCGATTTTTCATGTTTCATATTGCTTAAGTGACCACTGTAACTTTGTTCGTAAACTCAAGCATACATACCATTAAAATTATTCCAAATATTTCATATTGTTATTATAATTGAAAATACAGTCCCTCTCTTTGTTTTATTTCCTAACTTGTTACTGCTGTAAATAGAAATTTCAAAATTTATTGGCACAACACATAAATGGCCAAAAGAGCAACAACCTTCTATATGCTATAAATTAACTCAGTTTACTTACCCAGCAATCATTTCTTCTGAGGACAAAGGGGGAAGAATCAATCTTACGATTCAGTTGATAGGATTTTAGAATTCTCTTATCACACCCCTGTTCTCCTCACCTTTCCCTTGAAGTGTTGTACCTGGATTGAAGAAAGAGGCAAATGGTCTAAAAATGACATGAGGTTGTAGGGTATCTGCCAACAGCCCAAGCATTGCAACTTTCCATCTGGTCTCTGTAGTAGCCCTGACAAAGCACAAGGTTCATGGATTTAGCCTGAGGCCTTCCTTGGCGGAGCTAATCCATGACTCACTCTTGTAGGCTCTTCTACCCTCTGTCCTTCCTCCCATAGGCTGAGACCTCTGTCTTATTTCCTACAACCCCTCCCACTTGCCTCTCCAGGTGCCCCACCCATGGAGCTCCTGCTTTCTCTTTATACACACACACACACACATATATTTAATTGTTATTGTAAAGGTGATGAACAAGGGGTTACAGTTATGTAAGCCAGGCCAGGCAATGAGTGCATTTCTTTTTGAACAGTGTCACCCCACCTGCTATTTTCTTTTCTCTTTCCACAGCTCTTCTAAAAACAGGCATGTTTCAGTTTTGTTTTTTGTCAGTCATGGGCCTTGACCTCTGGGCCTGAGCGCTGTCCCTCAGCTCTTCAGCTCAAGGCTAGCACTCTACCACTTGAGCTACAGTGCCACTTCCGGTTTTCTGGTGGTTTACTGGAGATAAGTTTCCTGCCAGGGCTGGCTTTGAACTGCAATCCTCAGATCTCAGTCTCCTGAGTAGCTAGGATTACAGGTGTGAGACACCGTCGCCCAGCCTTTTCAGATTTTTTAAATTGGAAAATGACATTTATCATGTCTTATAACTTGGGGTATACATATAGTGAAGGGAGCGTTGGGAAGGACCCACTAGGAACTATAAGGAATTAAAAACCAATCACAAAAACTGTAGCTTGCTATGTACTGGTGGCTCATGCCTATAATCCTAGCTACTCAGGAGGCTGAGATCTGAGGACTGAGGTTTGAAGCTAGCTCAGTCAGGAGTCTGTGAGACTCATCTCCAACAAACCACTCAGGAAAAGCCAAAAGTGGAGCTATAGCTCAAGGGGTAGAGCACTAGCCTTTAGCAAAAGAAGTTCAGGGACATAGCCCAGGCCCTGAGTTCAAGCCCCAGGACAGGCACTAAACAAACAAACAAACAAAAAACTCCTCTAGCTTATATTTCAAAAATCCTACCCTATTATATATGCTTATCTCCTGTGATAGACTTTAAGCACTCATAGAGCACAGTGAACAAGCAGGGAAGTCCAAGCCCTATCACCTTATTCCAGCCATGATGGATGCCTGTTTTGAGTGTCACCTTGTCCTAGCCAAAACTTCTGAAAGCTACACTTCACTCCAGCGATTCTATCTTATTTGGTAAGTATACCATTTACTTTGTAAACTGCATCTTCATTTTTTTAACCACTTCATCTCTAATACTGTGTTAACATCTCCTACCAACTCTTCCTGTCCATTTCTCTTTATATGTCTAATGTTTTGTTTTATTGTTATTGTTAAGGCTATGTATAGAGAGGTTACAGTTTCATACTTAGGGTAATAAGTATATATTTTTTTCTTTTTTTGTTGGTCGTGGGGCTTGAACTCTGGGCTTGGGTGCTGTCCCTCAGCTCTTCAGCTCATGGCTAGCGCTCTACCACTTGTGCTACAGCACCACTTCCGGTTTTCTGGTGGTTTTATTGGAGATAAGTCTCACGGACTTTCTTGCCCGGGCTGGCTTTGAACCGTGATCCTCAGATCTCAGCCTCCTGAGTAGCTGGGATGACAGGTGTGAGGCACTGGCACCTGGCTCTAAGTACATTTCTATTTGGACATTGTCCTGACCTTCTCCAGTTTCTTCTTCCCTTCTCTACCCACATTTTCAACATAGTATCTAGTGACTACCACTGCTGCATTTGTTTATTGTGTCTAATATTTTTGTTACATAAATTTTGTTGCTACATATACTCCTTGGAATTGTGCTCATGACAAATTCAAGCTCTGACTCTCAGTACTTTAGAAAGGTGTATTATTTGGGCATAGGCTCTTTATAGAAATAGTCAAGTCAAAATGATGTTATTAGTGTGTATCCAAATGCAATATAAGCAGTGTATTTACCAAAAGTGCAAGGAACAATGCCATGTGACCTTGCAAAGAGACAGAGAAGACAGCCAATGAGAGAGGCCTAGAAGAGATCTTCCCCTCAGTTCTTAGAAGGAACCAACCCAGCACTCCAGAAGCATGAGAAATGGATCTGTTGTTTTAAGCTACATAGTTTGTTCTGGCTGACCTGGCAAACTAATTCATTGAGCTGTTCTGCACTGTAACATTCTGTCTTCATTATCTGGATGTTAAACTGTCCTCTATTCATTAGTTTAAAATAGTCTTTGCTTACTTTCACCTTTGATCGGCAGCCCTTTGATTTTTTTTTTTTGGTGTGTGTGCCAGTACTGGGCCTGAAATGGGGCCTGAGAGAGCTTTTTATTTTTATTTTTTTGGTTGGCCATAGGGCTTGAACTCTGGGCCTGGGTGCTGTCCCTCGGCTCTTCAGCTTAAGGCTAGCGCTCTACCATGAGCCACAGCGCCAATTCCAAGTTTTTCTGCTTATGTGGTGCTGAGGAATGGAACCCAGGGCCTCATGCATGGAAGGCAAGCACTCTACCACTGAGCCACCTTCCCAGCCCCAATTGTCCAATTTCTTACTTGAGATCTCTCCAGCCCCTCTGCATCCAAATAGCTGTCTTGCATGTGTATCACAGTGGTTGGGCACTGCCAGGGTCACCTCTAGAGTCAGAATGGGTACCCACCAGTTTAGGGAAGTACATTAATCAATTCGTACCTTGGTTTTCCCTTTTTGTAGGTGAGGTGATGCCAACTGTTTCTGAGATTGTGGCCCTGTCCAACATCTTGATACAAACTACCTTGACTTTGAGCCAGAACCACGCTATTGTCCAGAGTTCCTGACCCACTTTTCATTATTATGATCTAATGAATGTCCATTATTTTTAACCAATAAATGTTGGGGTCATTTGTTACACAGCAATTGATGACTAATATAGGGAGTGCTGGAACTTTTGAATGCTCTTTCAGAGTTAGCTGGAACTGGGTCAGGAGGAGCAGCTTCATATCCTAAGCCAACTAGTCATCTGACATGGGGTACACTCTAGTAGGGAGCATGGGGATGGCTGGGTTCAGCCAAGGGCACATTTTGAAGTGACTTAGTTGAGAGCTGTTGAAAGCACTACTCCCAACACCTCAGGAGATCAAGTCCTTCAGTCCTAAAGGTAGAGAACCACAGCACCGTGACACATGTTCAGTGGAACTGTCCTATTGTCCTAGAATTGGCTAAGCTAATAATAGAATCTGGCAAACAGTCTATATCCTTTCAGTGGCAGGTGCCTATAACTGGGGCTATTTCTCCAATAAAAAGCTTAATAAAAAGCTTAATAAAAAGCTATAGATATATCTGTTTCCAATTAACTATCAAAAAGCCTAAAATGGAGCTGTGGCTTAAAGTGGTAGAGCACTAGCTTTGAGCACAAAAGCTAAGGGACAGTGTCCAGGCCTTCCGTTCAAGCTCCAGGACTGGCCAAAAACAAACAACAACAACAAGCTGCTTATTATCTTCAGATCTAGTCTCTTGAGTAGGTAGGATTTACAGGAATGAGCCACCAGTGTCTGGCTTCAGACCAGTCTTCCATGTTTCAAGTTTACAATAAAATTTATGTCTTTTGGGCTGGGAAGGTGGCTCAGTGGTAGAATGCTTGGCTTGCATGCACTAGGCCGAGTTGGTTCTTCTGTACCACATAAGCAGAAAAAACAGACGTGGTGCTGTGGCTCAAGTGGTAGAACGCTAGTCTTGAGATGAAGAGCTGAGGGACAGGGCCCAGGTCCAGAGTTCAAGCCCCACAACTGACCCCCCCCCAAAAAAAATTTATGTCTTTTGAGAGAAAAGAACTATTTGGTGTTTTTATTATTTCCTACGGACTTTCCCACTAGTGGGCATTCTGATGGTGAGAGCCAGAACCACAGCTCACACGGTCAGACCTCCACTAAGGATCTAGGATTTCTCTTTAAGCCTTAGGATTGACATTTTGGCAGTTTGGTTTTAATAACTGAAATCGGTTAAAACTTAAGGCATCACCAAGGTGAGATCAGGGATAGAAACATTTTTTTTTTTTTTTAAGAGAAAGGATTGAGGAAAAATGGACTATTTTGTTTGGAAGCCATTGCCTGAGGAAGGCTCCAGACTATGCAAATTGTTGGAATGAGAGTTTTTGTTTTTACACAGCACTACCTTCCACAATTATTGTGCAAAACCTCAGAGGTGTGAAGCTCAGCACACCTGTCCTGGAGAGAGACCAATTTCCTTATGTAAAAATAAAAGCAAGGCTGGAATGCAGATACGTGCTTTTTTTTCCCCCGTTCTGCATGGTGACACCTGAGAGTGATGTTTTTACCAGCTGGAAATGATGGGTGGCAAGCCGAGAGAATCTGTCCAGTTCTTGAATTGCAGATAGACGGATGCCTACGTCCCACGTCAGATTATTTTACGATTCCCTCGTTTGAGCGGCTGGAAGACCCGCAGACCGGCAGGACCCGGCGAAGCCCTCAGGGCCGCGGAGCTGAAAGCAGACCTGAACGCGGGGAAATCCCGCACTCATTAACCTCCCCAAGCACCTGCGGGCCCGGAGCCCCCTCACACCCGCGACCGTAGCGCGCGCACCCGCTCCGCAGAGAACCTGAGGTGAGCGAGTGCCAGGAGGAGACCTGGCAGCGGAGCCCCGCGACGCAGGGACACGTGACTGCCTCGGGGCTCGTGCGGACAGACACTGGCGGTGAGTGGGGTGCGAGGCTGCCCGGGCCGCCGGGAACAGAGCGCGCGCGGCGGGCCGGTTCCCGCTCCGAGTCTCGCCTTTCACCCCCCACGCCCCCCCGTCCCAGCGGGCGGTGCAGGCGCGGCACCCAGCACTCAGTACCGGCTTCCAGGACACGCGCCTGGGAGGTACCCACAAGCCCCCGCGACCGCGGGCCCGGCCGAGTGACGCAGCGCGGCGACCCGCCGCGGAGCGAGGTCACCCCGCGCTTCCCGAGACCTTGGCCGCCCGCCGGGGGCGGGACCGCAGCCAGCCAATCGGCGTGCCCACAGCAGGCGCGCGCGCGCGCGCGCGGTGCCCCGCCCCTGCGGCTGACCAGACCTCTCCCACAGGGCCGCGGGGCGCAGGGCGAGCTGCCCCGATGGAAGCCCAGGGAAGAGGTGAAGGTGGAGGACGCGTTCCCAAGTTACAGCTTCCCGAAAGCTGCTTCCACAGCGCCGCACAGCCCGACGCAGGCCCACCTCCCTGCGCAGCCAGCGCCGCGAGAAAGTCTCGGCCCCACCCGCTACCGCGGGGCACGCTGGGAAAACACGGGTTTTTCCGTAAACGAGAAGAGGGGCATTTCCGGCTATCCTTGCGGAAGGGGTGGAGCTAGTCTCATCCCGCCCCCACGTCCGGCGAGAAGCGGGACGGGGGGGGGGAGGGCTTATGGGGGGGCGGGGAAGGGAGGCGAATCTGTCGGCGCCTCAAAGGCCCACCCCTACGCCGGAAGAAGAAGGGCGTGGCGCGTATGCCGAGTGGACCCGACGTCCAGAGGGCGGACGTGAGAGGTCACGTGTCCTCGCTGCGCGACGGTGAGGGAAAGGGGCTGGGCCCGGGCGGGAGGCGGGGCGGCCGTCAGCCACTCGGGTCTCTCGCGGCCGGAAGTGGGGGACTCCGCGGCGATTCCGGCATGGGGACCTCACTGGACATCAAGATTAAAAGAGCGAATAAAGTGTACCACGCCGGGGTGAGTGGAGGGGTCCTGGCCGCAGTGCCAGCGTCTGCAGGTTGTGGGCGGGGCAGGTGCGGCCCCGCCGGGCGCCCCCACGGAGCGCGTCTGCGGGTCGCGCCGCGGCCCGGGCCTGCGGGGGGCCGCCGTCGGAGCTGCACGGGTCGGATGAACGGAAGGCAGAGGCAGCTGTGAAGGCAGAAATGTGCACGTCTGATGACAGCATGCTCGAGGCCGCGAGCGTTTCCAACCCCCTACAGAAGCTGGCTTCTTTCTGGGCAGGTTTGGCATGTTAGGATGCTAGTCCGAACGTGAAAGCTTCCAGCTTGGGGGCGTGGGTCAAGTGGTAGAGCAGAGCGCTTGCCTGAAAGTCCTAGGCCGAGTTCAGTCTCCACTGCCACACGATACCAACAGTTTGTAAAAGCTTACAAGTCATTAAGCTTTGCCCGGACAGGAAAGTCCGTGAGACTCTGACCCTCAGTTAACCACCAGAACAACTGGAACTGGAGCTGTGACTCAAGTGGTAGAGCGCTTGAGAAAAAAGCTCAGGGACAGCTCCCAGGCCCTGAAAGGTCAAGCTCAGGACCAGCACAGAAATCTTACATAAAAGGCCGGCCCAGAGTCATGACTCCTGTGGTAGAACACTTTAAGCATGAAGCCCTGAGTTCAAAACCCAGGAACTGCCAAAAATAATAAAAATAAAAAAATGAAAGAAGACCTTAAATATTGATTGTAGAAGAAAAACTTGCCTAACTTCTGTTTCTGATATTTACTCTGTGTGTGTGTGTGTGTGTGTGTGTGTTCAAAGACAAGAAGAAAATAATTAACCAATATATTAATCAACTGACAAAACTCTGCCACTGGTTCTCATGATCTGCTCTGCAGGGCCTGGGGCTTGCTGGTGCTGTCATGGGTGCCTCCCAGGCCCCAGAGGACAAGACCATCATTGGTCACCTGATGAAACCTTGGTGCCTAAGGGGAGTTTATACTCCCTGCACCATGGCTGGCAGGACCTCTCTTTCATCCTTAGCTGGCTGCAGATGGAGCTGATGGCCTACAGAATTTCCATCTCATCTTCTCTGTAGGCCTCAGCAGTAGTGGTCAAGATTTAGTCACTAACCATTTCACTTACTGATTAGTGTCTGTAATTCGCACGGTTTGCTTGAGCTGTTTGTTATATTAACCTGAGCCCATGCAACAATATCCTGGCCTGGAGCTAGAATGGTGTTCCTTCAAGCGAGCTGTATTTGTTCTGTGACCACAACAAGTTATCTTATGTCCCAGAAGACATTAGGACCTGTGACTTCATTTTGTTTTAGTGTGCGTGAGTGCCTGTGCAAGTGCATGCTGGTACTGGAGCTTTTTCATTCAAGACTAGTGCTCTCCCAGTTGAGCCACACTTCCACTTCCTGCTTTATGGTGGTTATTTGGAGATAAGAGTCTCACTCACTTTCCTGCCTGGGCTGGCTTTGAACCACAGCCTCCTGAATAGCTAGGATTACATGTACGATCTGGCTTCAGGCTTGTGGCAGCCAGCACCTCCCACTTTTCTGATGAGGACACTGAGGCCTAGACAGGGTGAGGTGTCTGGTCAGCCAATCAGGTTCCCATCCCGCATGAGACACTGCTCCCCAAGAGCTGGTTTGTCCCAAATAGGGGAATTGGTAACATGCACACGATTGTTAATCATTTTTTAGGAGGGGCACAAATAATGATTTGCTAAGTCAAAACAAAAAAAGACTGATGATACTTGTATTCTGAAAACATGCAGAGTCTGTGGTTGTGCTTTTTTTCCTTTTAGTAATGGGAGCAGTGGAGGTGGTTTTTGATTCTCTGGACTGGAATTTAACATTGATATTTAGTTTTTTTTTTCCTGGACAAAATTTCTGTTTGATAAAAATTTTTAAGTTCCAGTTGAGTCATTAAAAAATATACAAACAAGCCGGGCGCTGGTGGCTCACACCTGTAATCTTAGCTACTCTGGAGGCTGAGATCTGAGGATTGCAGTTCAAAGCCAGACCTGGCAGGAAATTCTGTGAGACTCTTATCTCCAATAAACCACTTAGAATACTGGAAGTGGCGCTGTGGCTCAAGTGGTAGGGCACTAGCTTTGAGCTGAAGAGCTGAGGGACAGTGCTCAGGCCCAGAGTTCAAGGCCCACCAATGACAAAAAATAAACTGTGTGTGTGTGTATGTATACACACACATAATATATACAATATATACAAACATAATGTGTACTATGTAAGATGAATGTAAAGGGGAAATCCCCTTCCTCTCCTCCCTTTCTGTCTCCCAGGCAGAGGTATGGATGCCAAGCATATATATGCACACGTGCTATGCTTAACACTGAGTTTATCTGGGAGACTTTTCACACCAAATACATACTCATCAATGGCATTCTTTCTTTACATTGTTTAGTATATAACATTCATTCTACCATTGTTGGTTAATTTCTATAGGGCTGAAGGTCAGTAAAGACAGGAAGATATATAAAATAAGACAATGAAATGCTGGAAGTAGAATATCTATGAGGTATGAGGAGCATAAAGCAGGGTGTCGTCATTTCTGGGGACTCTCTGGAGCACCCCAACTTGAAATGAAGTGTGGGCTAGAATGTCCATAGCCCTCAGCACTGTTGGCTTCAGTCGGGAGGAATGGAGATGACCCAGGGCAAACTGAGCCAGAACCTGTGGACACCTGGGGGACACTCACAGCGCAGTCGGAGGCTCATAGCCACCCATGTTCACCACATGGGCGGGGCCAGCAATTTGTCAGTGTGACTTGGCTTGTCTCTTTGAAATGTTACTTCTGTCTCCCATAGATTTTCTCTCTAGTCTTCAGCCCCATTTTTCTGTTGTTGATTTGTTGGTTGTGGGGCTTGAACTCTGGGCCTGGCTTAACCCCATTTTTAAACTTTAAAAATTAGCTGTTTGGTTAAGTTGTCATCTCCTTTAAAAATGTATTTAAAAAATAATTTCCACTGGGGACCAGTGGCTCACATCTGTAATCCTAGCTACTCAGGAGGCTGAAATCTGAGGATCGCGGTTCAAAGCCAGCCTGGGCAGGAAAGCCTGTGAGACTCTTTATCTCCAATAAAACCACAAGAAAACCAGAAGTGGAGCTGTGGCTCAAGTGGTAGAGTGCTCATCTTGAGCTGAAGAGCTGAGGGACAGCGTTAGGAATGCTGAGGCCCAGAAAAACCTGGGTAAGAATTCCCAAGTCCCGGCCCCAGTGTGCCTTCTCAGGGTCTCAGGCTGTGTTTGAGGATCTGTTGAGAGAATGTCTTAGGACCCCAGCCCTAGACCCGGGCCCACATCAGTCACTCACTTGGCAGTGGTCGCCTTGCTCTATCTTTTCAGTACCTTCAGAACCGTCCATCGGCCATGCAGGCATCCACAATGCTTGTCCAGTATCAGATGGACACCTGTCTGCTGTGCACTCGGAGGAAGGGGCTGGTGGGGACCAAAGATGTGATAGCATTTCTGGCCCTGCCTGGAAGCTGCGTTTTCTTGAGTGGTGCAGTAATGTGTTCTTTTTTTGGGGTCCGGTCGTGGGGCCTGAACTCTGGGCCTGAGTGCTGTTCCTCAGCTCTTCAGCTCAAGGCTAGCGCTCTACCACTTGAGCCATAACGCCATTTCCGGCTTTTTTCTTTTTGCTTATGTGGTGCTGGGGAATGGAACCCAGGGCCTCATGCATGCAAGGCAAGCGCTCTACCACTGAGCCACCTTCCCAGCCCCAGTTATGTGTTCTTGATCAAACAGTTTGTTTCTTCGTTGTACAGAGAGCACTTCCTGATTAAAAGGACTCTGCCGTCAATCTTTCTGTAATGTAAATATAATTCATTTATTTTTAGGAATTTGCTGTGTTTTACTTTCTTCAGTGTGGCGCACACTCTCATGAAAGTGACACTGTTAAATATTGTGGTTGTGAAATTCATATATAAGATTTACACCCTAGCATGGCTAGGTTATAGTAACAAGGGATTTATCTACCACAGGCTGATTGTTTTACCACAAAACCTTCATGTTATGTTTGGCGTGCATGTAATTTCTTGTTAAAAAAATAAAGAGAAACTCTGTACCTAGCAGCTCATTATTATGAAGAAAAATTGCAACACTCAAGTGCTGTTTTACAAAGGCCTAACTATGCTGTGTCTCACTGGATTCTTGCTAAAACAATGAGAAGCCAATGCAGTCAGGGCGTGGGGTCTTTGAGCTGGGAGGGGGTCTCAGGGCAACTCGGGGTCGTGAGCCTTTTAGGAAGCACCATCATCTAAACTTGTAAAAGGCTGTCTTTTTCCACTTATAACCTAATATTCCAGAAAAAGACTCATCTCCTAAATCACAGTCTAAGCCTTATATAAGGCATGAAGGAGTGTCAGGGCCGCCGCAGCTGTCTGTGGGAGGTGTGGCTGCAGCAATTGTTCCTGTAGCAGCAGGAGCCCTGCTCCCCTGCCCCTCCCCCACCCCGTGTATCCTAACTCTGCACCTGCACCAGACAGCCTCTGCCCCTGCCCTGCCCCTGCCCCTCTCGTTTCCTCCCCTGCCAGGGCCTCCGCCAGGGCAGCTGCTTTTCCTCTGCCTTCCTCCTGTCCTCACCTCACCCTGGATTCTGTTCTGGGTCATCCAGCAGGTCCTCTCTCTGCCCCGAAACCAGACCACACCTGCTGCGGCAGCTCAGGCAGGTTGGGGTCCTCCCCTCCCCATTCTGCCTGGCTCTCCTTCATGCAGCACCCCAGGCTGCGTGCGCAGAGCCCAGCTGTGCCTCTGCCCAGCCACCTTTGGAGGAGAGCTTGTTAGCAGGTGCCCAGTGCTCGGCCTGCCCGGAGCGCATGCCCTTGCTGAGGAGTGAGCGCCCCTTCACTGCCGCCCCTCGGCTCCCTTCTCTCCAGGCTTCCCTGCCCGTCTCTCAGCAGGGCCCAGTCCCAAGTTCGAGGTGAAGCGACTTCTCTATTTCTTCTCCCTTCCCATTGCAGCTACACGTGAGGAGTTGGTAAGCCCCAGCTCCAGGTAGCGCTTCCCTTTTTCCTTAGCCCTCCTTTACTGTTTTCCTGTAGGCGCCAGGGGCTTTCCAGGCTGACCCGCTTCCCCTCCGGGAAGCTCCAGGAGGGCAGTTACATCTGCACCAGCTGTGCCAGGCCTGAGCCTCAGGAAGACCTGCAGGGAGGCCGGCTGGACCTCCAGAGCCTCTACCCAGCCTGGCCTTGCCGCGTGTGGCCTCCGCCAGGTTGCTGCGCTGGCCAAACATGCCGGCCGCGGTTCCTCTTGCTTCACAGAGCACTTTCTAGAGCAGCTGTTTCCAGGTCATATTTTTAGGAC
>NW_012267320.1:764730-779826 GCF_000151885.1 Dipodomys ordii
AGCCGGAAGTGGCGCTGTGGCTCAAGTGATAGAGCACTAGCCTTGAGCTGAAGAGCTGGGGGACAGCGCCCAGGCCCAGAGTTCAGGCCCCAAGACCGGACCCCCCCCAAAAGAAAAGGAACTTCATTGGAAGGAAGACTTCTTTGCAGTTGTAATGGTCTGTAGTGTACACACTTTTCATAACTTTTTTTTTGGTTGGTTGTGGGGCTTGAACTCTGGGCTTGGGCACAGCTCAAGGCGAGCACTCTACCACTTGAGCTACAGCGCCACTTCCCGTACACACTTTTCTTGATGCGTTTACCTGTAGCAGAAACTTCCCGTACACACTTTTCTTTTCTTTTCTTTTTTTTTTTTTTTTGGGTCCAGTCGTGGGGTCTGAACTCTGGGCCTGGGCCTGTCCCTCAGCTCTTCAGCTCAAGGCTAGCGCTCTACCAGTTGAGCCACAGCGCCACTTCTGGCTTTTCTTCTTTTTTCTTATATGGTGCTGAGGAATCAAACCCAGGGTCTCAGGCATGCAAGGCAAGCGCTCTACCACTGAGCCACCTTCCCAGCCCCCTGTACGCACTTTTCTTGATGCGTTTACCTGTAGCAGAAAAGATCCAGCTCTGACACCATTTCCTTCTCAAGGCAGTGTAAACTACGCTTGCCTTCCCTCTTGTATGTTAAAATGAATATTTCCTCGTAAATAGCTCCAGAAAGAGAGCGCTGTTTAGGATAAGATTGCTCAAAGGTAATTGAAGCCCTGACACTTAGTAAGTGGAGGCCTAAGCAATTCTAATAGGTGGGTTTTTATTGCTGTAGTGTCACTAAAGTCATTTGTAGGCAGAACACAGCAGAGCTGCTCTGTTGGGATGAGGCCATTCCCCCCGCGCCCCCCCCCCCATGCTGGCACAGGTGGCTGTAGTAACGGCCAGACCCAGTGGGCTGCAGGTTTTCCTTACCAGTGTCCTTAGGCCTGTGGCAAGCCTTACAAGGCTGAGTCCTTCTCAAGGTGGAATGTAGTAACGCTGCACATAGAGGCCTCAAAGCTTTTCGCTTCCTAGAGGAGAACTTTTAAAAATATATTTTTAGTGGAATTGGGGTTTAACTCAAGAGTTTTACTTTAGTCTCTTTTTTTGGGGGGGTTGGGGGTGGTAGTGGGGCTTGAAGTCAGAGCCTCCGTGCTCTCCCTGAACTCTTTTTGCTCGGGAGTAGCACTCTACCACTTTGAGCCACCATTCCACTTCTGGTTTTCTGGTGGTTCACTGGAGATAAGAGTCTTATTAGACTTTCCTGCCTGGGCTGGCTTTAAATCGAGAGCCTTAGATCTCAGCCTCCTGAATAGCTAGGATTACATGCATGAGCCACCAGCGTGCAGCTGCTTTAGTTATTTTTCAGATACAACCTCCTAGGGTAGCCTCAGATTGCAGTCCTCCTGTCTAAAGCCTCCTGAGTAGCTAGGATGACTGGACTATACCATTGCACCCCTCTTGTTGGTTGAGATGAGCTCTTAATAACTTTTTCATGGCCTCAAATCATGGTCCTTTCTATCTTTGCCTCCTGAGTAGCTAGATTACAGGCATTACTAGAAGATTTAAACCAAAAAGTATAGGCCCAGCAGTTGGCTGGGTTAGTCTCTTCCCAGTTTTCTCCTTGGTACACTGCCTGTCCTGGACTCTGGTGCCTGAATGTAGCAGTCTGGTGGGTGCTGGGCTCCCTCACCCCCCCCCCCACTGCATTGGTGGGTGCCGGCCTCCCTCACCCCCCCCGCCCCCCTGCTGCATTGGTGGGTGCTGGCCTCTCTCTCCTCCCGTGTATTGCTGAAACTGTCCCCAGGAAGGACAGAATGAGACCAGCACCCCCTGAAGTAAAGTTCAGGGCAACGCACCAAGGAAGAGCTCTGCGTGCCACACCAGATTGTCATTGGCTGACGCGTCAGTGACGTCGTCTATCTCTGTGCTTGCTGTCTGCTTTTCTATTCGTGGTCTAAGAGTAGAGTGTCAGATTGGCTGCTTCCACCACTCACGTGCTGTGTGTGCGTTTATGCAGTAGTCTTGGCCATAGACAGACCCTGTTTCTGTGGTTGCACCCTTTAGACTTGTTTTGTCCCCATCCCTTGTTGATGCCTTGATTCTCTGAGTTGAGTCTTGTCTGGTGCCGAGATTGTAGCCCATGAGTTAGTTTTTTTCTATGCCTTTGCTCATCCTTCCTCCTCTCCTTTTTGGTAGCACTAGGGCTTGAACTCGGGGCCTCATACCTGCCCAGCCATGTGCTCAGCTGGCACCCCCCCACTTGAGCTGTTGCCACCATCCTGGCTATTTGTGGGCTAGTTGGAGGTGGATTCTGGTGGACTTTACTGCCTGAGCTTGACTGGCTCCAACCATGACCCTCTGGATCTCAGCCTCTGGAGTAACTGGGATTAAAGGCCTGAGCCACTGAGGACGTTGCTGCTAGCACACAGGAAAAGTCCACGAGACACTTACTTCCGCCGCTCCCTCTGAAGGGACACTATGAATGCCAAGTGTCACTTCACTCCACACAGCACGCTAAGGGGACTCAGACATCCTTGGGCCCTGGGGACGGGGGTAGCAGTTGGAATTCTCCCAGCCTGGGATGAAGGTGCAGGGTGGAAGGCAGGGATGGGGCAAAAATCTACCCCCCCACCCCCGCCCCATTCTCCTCGGCGTGTCCACAGCAGTGAGTGGGCGCCGACTGCTCCCAGGGGCAGGGCTTCTCCAGCCCCACTCAGTGTCACAGTTCACGGCCCATTCCTTGAAGGCGCCAAGGACACTTCGTTTCCATACCGAGCTGCTCTAGTCAGAGGCCATGTTGTCTCACAGGAAATGCTGTCAGGCGTGGTGGTCATCTCCAGCAAGGATCCCGTGCAGCACCAGGGCGTGTTTCTGACCATGGAAGGAACCGTGAACCTCCAGCTCAGTGCCAAAAGCGTGGGCGTGTTCGAAGCATTTTACAATTCTGCGAAGGTGAGAAGACTCGCTGTCGCACTTGCTTTTATTTCTTGGTTTATTTGTGTGGATGTGCCATACTGGGTCTTGAACTTAGGGCCTCTACCTCTCATGTGGCTTTTCTCCTCAAGATTCGCTCTCTACTACTTGAGCCACAGCTCCATTTCTGTCTTTTTGATGGTTAATTGGAAATAAAAATCAAGTGAAAGAGCACCAGCCTTGAGCAAAAAGTGAAGGGATTTTTCTGCCCCGACTGGCTTTGAACTTTTTTTTTTTTTTTTGTCATGGGCTTGAACTCTGGGCCTGGGCGCTGTCCCTCACCTCTTCAGCTCAAGGCGAGCGCTCTACCACTTGAGCCACAGTGCTACTTCTCCTTTTCTGGTGGTTTTATTGGAGATAAGAGTTTCAGAGACTTTCTGCCTGGGCTGGCTTTGAACCGTGATCCTCAGATCTCAGCCTCCTGTGTAGCTAGGACTACAGGCATGAGCTTCTGGTGCCCAGCTATACTCCCTCTTTATTGCTGCCTGTTTCAATTTGCAAGGGATAAATAGCCCTCATGCTATCAACCCCAAAAGTCATGCTTTGTTTCTAAATGCACCCTTATTTCAAGCCCTGTTTCTGTATATTCCTCCTTGACACATGCGACGAGGTGAATGATAAGTGAATTAATTGGCCATTAAAAGTACCAGAGCTAAGCCGGGCGCTGGTGGCTCACGCCTGTAATCCTAGCTACTCAGGAGGCTGAGATCTGAGGATCAAGGTTCAAAGCCAGCTCGGGCAGGAGAGACCCTGAGACTCCTATCTCCAGTAAACCACCAGAAAACCGGAAGTGGCGCTGTAGCTCAAGTGGCAGAGAGCTCGCCTTGAGCTGAAGAGCTGAGGGACAGCGCCCAGGCCCAGAGTTCAAGTCCCACGACCGACCAAAAAAAAAAAAAAAAGTAGCAGAGCTTTCTGAGTGCTAGTGGCTTACACCTAGAGTTCTAGTCACTCAGGAGGCTGAGATCTGAGAATCGCAGTTTGAAGCCAGCTTGGGCAGGAAAGTCCATGAGACTCTTATCTCCAATTAGCCACCAAAAAGCCAGAAGTAGAGCTGTGGCTCAAGTGGTAGAGGGCTAGCCTTGAGCACAAAAGCTCAGGGCCAGCACCCAGGCTCTGAGTTCAAGCCCCAGGTCTTGGCACACACACACAAAAAGAATAGAACTCTTCTGAGAAGTTGCAGCTGTGTCTTTGTCTTCTTCCATCAAATCTGCTCTTTATTAGCTGCTCCCCTGTCAAACTGACATTAAGGCAAGCAGGTCTTTTGTCAATTTGTGTGGAGTTTAGTGTTCCAGAAAGCTCTTCTAAAGTTATGGTTTCCTTTTCCCGAAGGCCATGTCAACCCTGAGTGAGGAGGGCCGAGCAACAGCGCTGTGCTCAGGTTCTGGGACGCTTGTGTCTCTGCAGCGGGCAGGGAGGAGGACCGGACCGCAGGCCTTCTGGCCCGGTTGGGGTGGGAGAGGGAGGGGAAAGGAAGGGGCGACCCAAGGGAGGCCCTCGCTGCGCAGTGGGGGTGTTGGCATGGCTCAGGGAGGTGCTTGTGTGAGATCACTTTCTACTGGGCACAAGCACCTCAGGCCCATCACTAGAAATGACCCTCATCGTGCCAGAGACTTACCAGATGGAACCAGATTGCTGCTGAAGCACCAGGAAGTCAGCGTCTGGGGCTCAGGCCGGAGCTTCAGGCAGACAGTTGGCGCATGCACACTGATGGACTGAATTGATTTTTGTTTACAGCCAATCCAGATTATCACCAGCACCATAGAAATGGTGAAGCCAGGGAAGTTTCCCAGCGGGAAGACGGAGATTCCCTTCGAGTTTCCTCTGCACGTGAAGGGGAACAAGGTCCTATATGAGACCTACCATGGCGTGTTTGTCAACATTCAGGTGCGTTTCCTACCCCGCCTGTGCACGTCTTCAACTTGCTACTGGAAACCAGCTTGAAAGACAGAAGCAGGAGTGACCCTGCTTTCTCGCGGGCACCGCATGTGTGCGCGCTGCGCCGCCGCTTGTTTTGCCCTGCTGCCACATTTTGGGTCTGCCTTCTGAGAGATGTCCCCAGCTCATTTGACCATTATTTGTGTGTATGAGTGTGTGTGCACGCGTGTGCCACATGCATGCGCCAGTCCTGGGTCTTGAACTCAGGGTCTGGGTATTATTCCTTAGTTGTTTTGCTCAAGGCTGGTGCTCTATCAGGAGAGCCACACCTTCACTTCTGGCTTTTTGCTGGAGATAAGAGTTTCACAGGGCTGGGAAGGTGGCTCGGTGGTAGAGTGCTTGCCTAGCATGCATGACGCCCTGGGTTTGATTCCTCAGCACCACATACATAGAAAAAGCCAGAAGTGGTGCTGTGGCTCAAGTGGTAGAGTGCTAGCCTTGATCAAAAAGAAGCTCAGTGTGGGCCCAGGCCTTGAGTTCAAGCCCCAGGACTGGCCAAAAAAAAAGTTGCACAGGCTCTGTTGCCCAACCTGGGTTTGAATTGGAGTCCTCAGAACGTAGCCTTCTGAGTAGCCAGGATTGCAGATGTGAGCCGCTGGCATCCAGCACAACCATGATCTCAGGAACCTCATTATGACTTCCTCCAGACCCCTGTTTGCTTTGCGTCCTCTGCGGCTGCAGCGACACGGTCACTTTTATGTTGGGGAGGCAGCTACTCCAACTTCTTTCTGCTTCCAGCACTCACTTGCCTATTTTATTCTTACAAGTGTCTCTTTGTCTCACCCCGGAGGCTAGCGCGTTCTCACAGGCCTGCGTTCTTCACAGGGGGCCACTGCAGTGAGGGGAAGGGGTTGATGACTTCCGTCCCCCTCCTCTCAAGGAGGCTTTCCCAGCGACTGTGGTCTCAGGAGCAGAGCCAGAGAAAGCCCAGGAAGAAAGGTGTCCTTGTTCATCTGCACACGGGCAGCAGGGCGAGAGTCAGGAGTTGGATTTATCTGCTGAGCTAATCCTTTGGGCTGGTATGCTCCTGCTTGTGGAAGGACACGTTATCAGTGCAGGACCTGGAAGGGCTGGGGAGGCGCAGCCACGCGTCCCACTACAAGTCTCAGGAGCCGCGGCAGAGATCGGTGCGAAGCACGTAGAGTGAGGCAAGCTGTAGACGTGTCTTCCTGTGAAAAAAAGACATGTTCTAGTCCTTTATTAGTACACCTGTGTCAGGTACACACACACACACACACACACACACACACACACACGAGTCTTAAGAATAACAATACTGATTAGAGAAGTTTCTAGAGTCAGCAAGAGTACTTGTGTGCAGACAGCTAGATGCCCATTGCTGGTACGTTGGTGGGAGTTCTGGTCAGCTTGCTAGGCCAGGAATGCTTGCACCATGGTAGGAAGTGGAGAAGAAAATAGCAAGGCTGAAAATAAGTTGTGTCTTGTGGAAAAACATTGGTTTGTTAGCTTATCTCTTTATTTTTGTGCTGGTCCTAGGGTGTTTGAACTTGGAACCTGGGTACTGTCCCTGAACTTTTTTGCTCAACACTGGTGCTCTACCACTTGAGCCACAGCTCCACTTCCAGCTTTTTTTTGTTAACTACAGATAAGAGTTTCTTGCCCACGCTGGCTTTGAACCATGATCCTCACATCTCAACCTCCTGAGTAGCTGGGGTTACAGGTGTGAGCCACTGATGCCTGGCTGGAAAACAATTTTTGTTACCTATCTAGGGTCAGCATCATTGGCTTTTAGTGAAAGGGTATATTCATTAGGCATGAATGGAATAAAATCAAGCTTTTACTATTGTACTTGTTCCTCTCCCCCTTTTTTCTTTAATCATCTTTTAGGAAAAGTCAATGGTTTGTTTAAAGTTAAATTGAAATCTCATTGTTTTCTAAATGTTTCAGGGATACACTTGCAGACAGGCATGTGCAAAATGCTGTGTCGTCTAAAAACCATTTCTTAGGGAGTTGGAATGTGCTGATTCCTTTGGCGCCCACCTGCGTGTTTTGTTAGCACAGGGTTAACTCAGAATGTTGCAGCTGGAACCGGCTTTGCTCTATTTCTGTTTTGTTTTGAAACAGTCTGGAACTCACTATGAAACTCAGGCTGGCCCGGGATGCTCCTGAGTGCTGGCAGGACACTGGCTCACTTTGCTTGCTTGCTTGCTGTTTCTCAGGGGACGTAGCGGGAGGACTGGTAGCTCTGGCTCCTCCTAGGCACAAACAGTTTTCATCTTCGTTATTAGGATTGCCATGAGACTTTGTCAGTCTTTGCTGCAACCTCTTTTTCTTTTCAGAATCATTTAAATTATGAGCAAGTTGCATTATGTTCTACTCTTATGACCATCTTAGCAGGGTTTTATACTATAGCAAAGCACAATAGCAGTAGCCTCCATGTCTGCTGAAATCACATAGTCAGAAGTTTCTAGAGACTCTACACCATCTTCCCAGTTAGAAGTGCCCTTGATAAGAGCCTGCTTTACACCTGACAGGTATCTTCCTCTTTTGCTACCAATGCCTGTGTATTGATAGTCAGACCCCTCCCCCGCAGGCCCATCCATCCTGCAGATGCTTCCTGTGAGATGCCTTCTGGATGCCCCTGACCTCCATTGCTCACACCACTAGCCTCACTCCTTGGAACTAGGTGAGGGAGTGAGAGAGCTGCATAGGTATGCCCTGCTGTAGACAGGTATAAATGCACCGTGGCTGACGCCTGTAGTCCTAGCTGCCCCGGGTGGTTGAGATCTGAGGATGGTGGTTCAGAGCCAGCCCCAGCAGGAAAGTCTGTGAGCCTCTTATCTCCAGTTAACCACCTAAAAACTGGAGGTGGAACTGTGGCTCCAAGTAGAAAAGTGCTAGCCTTGAGCAACAGAGCTCAGAGATAGCACCCAGGCTCTGAGTTCAAGTTCCACAAACCATAAATAAGTAAGTACATAAATGAAAATAAATGAATCCACATCCCACCTTTGTGAACCCCTAGCAGCTTCCTGCACTTACCTCTAGGGAATGAGTGAGGAGTGTGTGAAGAGCTAGCTGGGCACAGGGCTAGGCTGTGGACTGCTCATGCTGAGTGCGGGAGATAGGACAGCTGTCCTGCTCGCCTCATAGAAGTTCTTCCATCACTGTTCATACCCCTCCATTCACAAGCACACAACCCAGCTCACATTGACTTCCGCAAACCAGGGCTCAGCTAGTGGGTACAGAACTGTACAGACGCCATCCTGAAGCACAAGAGGTGTGTTCCTCCACTTCCCCTTGCTCTGCTCATCGCTCCCTTGAATTACTAATCACTGTCTTCCTATCGGCCAAAGCCGATGCCTGTGCACAAGGCATGGATCCATCTTGATGGGCTTTGGCAAACCAGGGTCCTGGGGTCGTAGAACCAGCAACCCCAGGGGATCAAACTGGTTCAGCCATTCTCTGCTGTTCTGGCTTTGCCTCAGGTGGCTGGGCTTCCATCTACTGTACCACCAAACCCAGCTAGACAGAATTCTCTCCTGAGCTCCGTGGTGCAGTTCTGGTTTCCCGCTGCCTAGGGAAATCACCTCTCCAGTCCTGAACCTAATAGTAAGAAGGGGGGTTCCTCTGGGAGAAAAACAGGAAAGACCAGGCAAGCCCGAGCAGAATGTGTGTGCTACACTGTGTGAGGAATATATACAACACACACACACACACACCACCAGCTTTCACCGAGCAAGTCTGGATGTACACTGGATTGAAATCTCATTAGGGGGAGGCATACACACACACACACACACACACACACACACACACACACTGGATTGAAATCTCATTAGGGGGAGGCACGCGCGCGCACACACACACACACACACACACTGGATTGAAATCTCATTAGGGGGAGGCACGCGCGCACACACACACACACACACACACTGGATTGAAATCTCATTAGGGGGAGGCACGCGCGCACACACACACACACACACACACACACCACCAGCTTTCACCGAGCAAGTCTGGATGTACACTGGATTGAAATCTCATTAGGGGGAGGCATCCATGCCTATGTGCAGATATATAAACATTAAGATCCTTGTAGACAAGAGTGATCCTTAGGAAAATATTTCAGCTCCCGGCAGTACCTTAAATATATAGGAACTTATTTCATGTGGATAGGTTGTTCATAGGAATGTAGCTTCTTAGAAGATTCACGTCTATGCATATAGTCCCAGGTATAAAAATTACTTTTGATGTAATCTAAAGTTTTTTTCTGGATGACTAAGGCAACAGCTGACTTTAAGCATGAGATCTCATTAAGCAGATGCGAGAGCTTTTTTTTTGGTTGGTCGTGGGGCTTGAACTCTGGGCCTGGGCACTGTCCCTGCACTCTTCAGCTCAAGGCAAGCGCTCTACCACTTGAGCCACAGCACCACTTCTGGTCTTCTAGTGGTTTATTGGAGATAAGAGTCTCATGGAATTTCCTGCCCGGGCTGGCTCTGAACCACGATCCTCAAGTCTCAGCCTCCTGAGTAGCTAGGATTACAGGCGTGAGCCACTGGCGCCCAGCTTGCGAGAGCTTTTTTTTTTGGGGGGGGGGGCCTGGTCGTGGGGCCTGAACTCTGGGCCTGGGCGCTGTCCCTCAGCTCTTCAGCTCAAAGCTAGCCCTCTACCACTTGAGCCACAGCGCCACTTCGCGCTTTTTTCTTTTTGCTTATGTGGTGCTGAGGAATCGAACCCAGGGCCTTGAGCATGCAAGGCAAGTGCTCTACCACTGAGCCACCTTCCCAGCCCTGCGAGAGCTTTTTGATTTGTTTCTGTGCTGGGCTGGACCAGGGCCTTGTGTGGACCACTGAGCCACACCCTGAGCTCCCAGATTTTACGCATGTATTCACATCCTGAGCTCCCTGTTATTACTTTTGCAAGTCTGGTGTTAGGTCACTGATGAGGGCGCAGAATTTTGTTCGCAAGCATCCTTCCTCACGGGCAAGAATGTGTGGTTCCAGTTCCGGGCTGTGTTAACTTGGTTTCCAGCCCTGGTGCGTGCTCTCGTGGAAGCGCGCGTGTGCCCTCCCGTCCACCGCAGGCGCACCAGCAGTCCCACGCCGAGCTGTGCCACGCCGTACCACGTTCTGCCTCAGATGCAGATGCGGTTGGGGGCGGGGTGGGACAGGCGCACTGAGCTGGCTGGAGGTAGCTGTGGGTGTGGGCTTCTCTACTCTTTACCTTTGCAGATCTTGGGCTTAAAAAAAAAGTAGTTTTCCCTTCTTCATTCCTCTCTAGTGTGTGTGTGTGTGTGTGTGTGTGTGTGTGTAGCAAGTGCTGCAGTTCCCTGGGTCGGGGCCAGTGGCAAAGCTCCTTCCCGGTACCTGTCTAGTGAACAGCAGTGTGAGCACAGAGCCAGAGCTTGACCTGGTGCTTGGTGCATGGCAAGCCGTGAGATGCCTGGTGCTGCCCTGGCATGTGTGCCAGGCCTCTGCTCGGGGCACCTCCTGCAGCCTGGGAGCCCCAGGTGCAGATGGCAGAGCGGAGATGCAGGTTGTCTGTTTGGGCTCGCGGTGAGCTGCAGAATGGATGCAGCTTCAGGATGCCTGTGGGAATAGCCTAAAGAATAATAGTAAAGAGACTTTTTGTTTTGTCAGTTGTGGGGCCTGAATTCTAGGCCTGGGTGCTGTCCCTCAGCTCTTCAGCTCAAGGTTAGCATGCTACCACTTGAGCCACAGCGCTACTTCTGGCTTTTTCTGCTTATGTGGTGCTGAGGAATGGAACCCAGGGCCTCATGCATGCAAGGCAAGCGCTCTACCACTGAGCCACCTTCCCCGCCAAATGCCTTTATTTTGAACATTAACTTCTCCCACTGTGTGTACTAATTTTGTGTAACACAGTAATTCACTGGGAAAGTTTTGTGTGGAGCTGGACAGAGGGCCCCCCGCCACGCTACCCTCTCCCCCTTTCTCCCCCTCCCCAGTACACCCTGCGCTGTGACATGAAGCGGTCTCTGCTGGCCAAGGACCTGACCAAGACCTGTGAATTCATCGTCCACTCCACTGTAAGCTTTGTCTTGGGCTCTGGGTGGGGTCTGGGATGCACCATGCCTGGGTCCCTGCCATCTCTTGGGTGTCAGCAGAGATAGGATTGCCGTGCTCGGTGGATGCCCGCCTGTGCGGTTTGTGTTTCACCTGAGGCCAGTAGCCGAAGCCCGGCCTGCTCTGCCCCCAAAGCGCCACATCGCCTCAGCCCCCAAGGTGCTGGGGCAGACGGCCCTTGTGAGGCGTGCTCAAGGCCTGCCACCCTGGCACTCTTGCCAGTGAGAACACGTAGGGACGCTCCAGGCTGTGGCGGACTTTCCTGACATTTTACAGTCACAGATGTTCTTAAAAATGCCATTTCTAGCCAGGTGCTAGGTGGCTCACACCTGCAGGCCTAGGTACTAATGCCAAAGCACTCTGCAGTGTGGTTTACAAGTTAAACAGGAAGATTATTCTCACTAAGAATGCATTCATAAGTGCACTGCTTACTCCGCACACTGGGCGAGCCCTTCCTCCACCTGCTCCCTGGGTCTGGTTGGCCCCTTGAATCCTGGGCCCTGGGTTGGAACCGCCACCGGGCATCAGGATAGCTGGGCTCTGGATGGATTCCGCAATGGACGGTGTGGTTGATTTGGGGATTACCTATCGTTCATTCTCTAGGGACTCTTCAGGCAGACAGCATGGTAGCCTACTCGCCCTGCACCGCCCTGGCCACATTCTCAGTGGGGCCACTCAGCAAACAAGGCCTTGAGCTTTGTGCCTCAGTTTCTTACTGAGGGGTGACCATCAGAGAGATGTGACAGCCATATGCCAACTCAGATACTGTACCTCCCAGAAGTTCTGCTCTCTCCCTTGGGTCTAACTTGAAAACTTGGAGCCCATAAGTTCCCTCGGAGATGTAGACATCTGTCCATGCAGTTTGTAGATGAGGAAATGGGAAACAGGAGATGCCGACCGAGGGCACCTGGGTTTGGGCAGATCCGAGTTGTCTCCTGCCCTTCCCCAGCCCCCTTTGGCTCTCTCTCTGTGCCGCCTCTCAGCTGCGGCCCCTGGGCACTCACCCCAAGCTTGTGGTTTCCCTCCTGTTTAGCCTCAGAAGGGGAAGCTGACTCCGAGTCCTGTGGACTTCACCATTACACCGGAAACCTTGCAGAATGTCAAGGAGGTAACCGCTCCTCACACTGCCGTGCACCTCCACCACGACCGCCTCCGGCCCAGCGACCTTTGGCAGGTTCAGGTCGTTAGAGGGGAGGTTGATCCTAACTGTTGTCCCTATCCAAACTGGCGTTTGCCTTTCATGCTGAACTCACGAATGGCTTGGAAGAAGAATACTTTTAAAGGTGCTTATGATTCTCCATATTTGGTTTTTGACATGGGCCTGACTGTGCTGCCCAGGCTAGCCTGAACTGGTCTTCAGAGATCTTTCTACCTCCACCTCTCAAATGCTGGAACTACAGGCATAACCCACCATGCACAGCTTGATCCTGACTCTATACTGCCTTCCCTGTTTTTTTTTTTTTTGTCGGTCATGGGGCCTGAACTCTGGGCCTGGGCGCTGTCCCTCAGCTCTTCAGCTCAAGGCTAGTGCTCTACCACTGGAGCCACAGCGCCACTTCTGGCTTTTTCTGTTTATGTGGTGCTGAGGAATCGAACCCAGGGCCTCATGCTTGCAAGGCATGCACTCTACCACTGAGCTACTTTCCCAGCCCTGCCTTCCCTGTTTTCCAGCATTGTGGGCCTTGACCTGTGGCACTGCCTGTTTCCAGCTGTCCCTTTACTTTCAGCGTGGCTACATATATATATGTGGCAACACACACACACACACACACACACACACACGCACACACACACGTACACGTTTTTTCAATATTTATTTTGGTGGCTAGTTGTCCTTTGTTCTGGAACACCCTTGACAACTTCTCAGACTTCTTACACTTTGTCTTTTTGCGTGGTGGGTGGAGCTTTCTGATTGGAATGGAGATGCTGGGGTGATTCTCCGAGTCATCTGCCCCCCCTGTGGGTCATGTCCAGAGGTGCCTTACAGATGGATAATAACACGGTGTCTACAGGTAGATGACTCAGTGTCTTCACCTGAAATCTCATTGATACATCACCATTTTGCAGAACAGGGTCCTATTGGATTGTCTTAAGTGCCAGCCGGGTGCTGATGGCTCACGCCTGTAATCCTAGCTACTCAGGAGGCTGAGATCTGAGGATTGTGGTTCAAAGCCAGCCCCGGCAGGAAAGTCTGTGAGACTCTTATATCCAATGAACCACCAGAAAACCAGAAGTGGTGCTGGACCTTGAGTTGAAGAGCAGAAGGACAGCACCCAGGCCCAGAGTTCAAGCCCCATGACCAACAACAAGAAGAAACTAAGTGCCAGACTTCATAGTATTGATTTATTCCGGAGTAATTATGGAGCAATTTCTCCTTTCTCCTCCAGGCCTGATGTCTTTGCTTTTCTTGTTCTAGAGAGCCTCGCTTCCCAAATTCCTCATTAGAGGACATCTGAACTCCACCAGCTGCGCCATCACACAGCCGCTGACGGGCGAGCTGGTGGTGGAGCACTCGGATGCTGCTGTCCGCAGCATCGAGCTGCAGCTGGTCCGCGTGGAGACCTGCGGTGAGGCCGCTTGGGGCTGCGGGGGTGGGGGGCGGGGGTGGAAGCTGGGTGTCCTTTGCAGTAAATATGCGTGTCACCAAGATGCCTAAGAGCCAGTCCTCAGTAACAGGTTTATTTGGCTCAGGGTTCTGGTTTTGAGAAGGTGACGCGCACAGTGCTGACATCTGGTGGGGGACGGCAAAGGTGCTGCACTGTGCGATGGTGGGGACGGAGGGGGGAGGATGGGCGCCGAGAGGCTGCCCCTCTGCAACCCACCAGCCTGGCCACCGAGGCTGGGGACATGCCGGTGACCTGCCACTGACATACCGCAGACAGGCCGTTGGCATGCCTGCCCGCTCTGTCCTCTGTCCACCTGACCGCAGAGGAGGAGGATTACTCTAGACACCTAAGTGTTGTCAAGAGCAATGGCGCCTGGGACAGACCCCCAACTCCTGAGTTTCCTCCATCCTCCCTCCGCCTTTACTGGCCGGATACAGGTAGCTGGGCTGTCGCGGGCCGGGCGAAGGGCACACTGCAGCAGGCCTTCACAGGACGCCAGGCCGGGCCGCCGGAGGCCGGGTGACCCGAGGCCGGGCCGCCCAGGACGAGCAGCGATGCGGGGCCCTGGCTCAGACCGGGTCGGGCTTCCTCCGCCCAGCCCACCCGCGCCCGGGCAGAGCTCCGCGGGCCTCGGGTCCCCACTTCGTTGACGTGGGGATTAAAGGCAATGTGGGGGGCACATTAAAACCCGGGCCCTGAGGTCGGGGAGAGGGGGTGGAGGAGCTTTGTGCAATCTGCTCCCCCGCAGGCTGCGCGGAAGGCTATGCGCGCGACGCCACGGAGATCCAGAACATCCAGATCGCCGAGGGCGACGTGTGCCGGGGCCTGCCGGTGCCCGTCCACATGGTCTTCCCGCGGCTCTTCACCTGCCCCACGCTCGAGACCACCAACTTCAAAGTGGGTAAGCGGCCGTGGGCCCCCGCGTCGGCCCGGGTCCGGGAGTGACCCCGGGGGTCCCCCGCGCGGGGCCTCGCGTGCCCACGAGTCCGCGTCTCCCCCGCAGAGTTCGAGGTGAACGTCGTGGTGCTGCTCCACGCCGACCACCTCATCACCGAGAACTTCCCGCTCCGGCTGTGCCGCACCGAGCCCGCCCGGCCCGGGGCCGTGTGACCCGCAGCGCTGCGCAGCCGCGGCCTGCCTCCGCCTGCCCGCCCGCGCCCTCGCTCACGGAGCCGCGGCGGGCGGGGCGCTGCCCCGGGGTGGCCGGTAGATGGAAGGGCTGGACCCTCACGGGGCGGGGCCTGCCCACGCCTCCCCGCAGCCCCTCTGGGCCCGGGCCAGGGGCTCGCCGGCCCCGCTTCCCAGCGGACAGAGGGCTTCCAGCCCCTCCGACAGGAACCGGCACAGCCTTCCTGTTTTACAACGCCACCCCCTTTCTTGGTCCCCAGTTAATGAGCCCTGAAAGGAGCTGCGCTCCTCTGCACACTGGCCAGCCTTCCCTTGCGGGACAAGGCGGGCTCAGCCCGGGGCCCTGGGGGCCGCAGCCGCGGGCAGCCGGTCCCTGCTCAGCGCGCAGCCCGCCCC
>NW_012267320.1:780157-785228 GCF_000151885.1 Dipodomys ordii
GCCCGCCCGCCCGCCCGCCCGCCAACCCTGCCAGCGAGCGCTGGGCCTGAGGCGGCGCCCGGTCTAGACTGAGCGTGAACTGAAGCTGCGCTTCAGACTTGCGGGAAAGGAGTCGTTTGTAATGAAATAAAAATGTTCCGTGAGCGGAGCGCGGTGTCGAGCGCGGAGCACATGACACGTAGTGAGGAGGAAAACTGTCAACAGAACAAACCAGGAACCAACGGAGAACTAGAGAGACGGTTGCCGCGGCCACGTGCTAGGTTTAGTGGAAAAGGAACAGGAAACGCAAGCCAGGGAGAGACGAGCATGCCGGGAATCCCTCGGGAGACTGGGGCCGGAGCCGCGTCCCAGGACAAACCCGGGTAAACAGCTAGAGCCTGGGGTGGGAATAAGGGACAAGAGGGAGGGGAGGAAAGGAAGAGAAGAGAGAGCAGGGTGCAGAGAGGCAGAAAGGAAGAAAGAAAATAAAGTATAGGAAATGTTAAGCATATTAATTAGACTCTTGGAAACTTCTAGAGTTGAAAATTAGTGTCTGAGATGGAGATGCATGTAGTGGGATTAACAACATCAGAGGGAGAAAAACTGAACTTAACACTAACTTTCCAAAATAAAATCAGAAAAATTAGGATAATTATGCACATAGTATCAGCGAGTTGCAAGGCAGGAGCAGGAAGCTTGAGTAAGTGTAAGCACCACTTGAGAAGCGGAACTGTTTTTTGGTCTTTTCTGGTACTGGGGAGCAAAGCCAGGACAGTGCACTGGCTAGGCCAGTGCTTCCTGTTTAAAATTTTAATCGATGAAAATCATAACTCTACAAGTTCAAGAAGCTCAATGAACTGTAAACACTAGAAAACTCTACCAAGGCACATCATAACCTATTTGTTCAAAACCATAAATAGAAAATTCTTCAAAAGCCGTCAAAGGAAAAGAACATATTACAGGTAGACACTCTTGTCCCCAAGCTGTGGAAGCCCAGATGCAAATGTGGGGGATGGACAGTAAGTTCTGGGAGTCACCACAGATGTCCTTCACAGAAGGTGAAACATTTGTCAGACATTCAAGGGCTGGTTACTAGTATACCTGAGTCAGGAAATGTTAAGGGAAAACTAGACATAGTGGTTCACAACTGTAACCCTAGTGCTTGAAAGGATGGTAAGTTCAAGACCAGTCCAGAGCTAGCCTTTTGTGGCTCACACCTGTAATTCTAGCTACTGAGATCTGAGGGTAATGGTTCAAAACTAGCCCAGGCAGGAAAGTCCATGAGACTCTATCTCCAGTTAACCACCAGAAAATGGGAAGTAGAACAAAAAGTGGTAGAGTCTTGTGCAAAAAGAGTCCAAGGACAGCATCAAGGGCATGAGTTCAAGCCCTATGACCACCACCACCACCACCAAAAAAGACCAGCCCAGGCTATATAGCAAGACCCTGCCTCAAATGCATGTATTCTGAATAAATAAGTTTAAAATCCCAAGAAGAAAGGTTAAAGAAATGGCTGGGCACTGGTGGCTCATGCCTGTAATCCTAGCTATTCAGGAGGCTGAGATCTGAGGATCACAGTTTGAAGCCAGCCTTGGCAGGAAAATCCATGAGACTTTTTTTTTTGGTTGGTCATGGAGCTTGAACTCTGGGCCTGGGCGCTGTCCCTCAGCTCTTCAGCTCAAGGCTAACACTCTACCACTTGAGCTACAGCACCATTTCCAGTTTTCTGGTGGTTTAGTAGAGATAAGAGTCTCATGGCCTTTCTTGCCCGGGCTTTGAACTGCAATCTTCAGATCTCAGCCTCCTGAGTAGTATTATAGGCACGAGCCACCGAGCCACTGCCCCCGGCTCTGTGAGACTCGTTTCCAGTAAACTACTCAGAAAAAGCTGGAAGTGGCTCTTAGTCAAACTGGTAGAGTGCTATCCTTGAGCACAAAGAAGCTCAAGGATAATGTCCAGACCCTGAGTTTAAACCCCAGGACTGGCAAAACAATAAAAAAAGAAATGTCAAGCTGAAGAAAAGTAATACTGTATGGCTGATTGTTTTGTGTTAGCTGGTTTGGTTTTAGTGTTTTGTGCATGTTTATTCAGACTTAATTTCTTCCCCTTAATACCCCAGTATAATGTTAATAATCTTTACTTACTTCTCTCTACTTTCCCACTAACCTCTTGTGTCAAGCTTAGTTTCCGCCCCTTCCTTTCCTATATAACCAGATTCCTAGTATGCATTACTGTTACCCCCATGTCTCCTTCCTGTAATCACGCTGGTTAACTAAGATCTTATTAGAGCACAAAGATCCATTTTTGCTTCTATATTCATCTACAGATAGTGGATCAGTAGGAGTGACCAGTCTTCACTAGGAGTGCCACACACGTAGGTTATAGTTTGTCAACTACCTTCGCTTTTGTAGCCAAGCATCTATACTCTGAGTGGAAAATAATTCCACAGTATCCTGAGTATTGAACTGGATTTTTAAAGCAACATACCTCTCTAACAACCCAGCCATGACCCAATCTTAAGGAAGCTTCATTAATCAGCAGCTAAAAGGACATGGGAGATTGAAATCCCCGTCAGCTCTTGGTCCTGTGTATATAAATCCCTGTGAAAAATCACTAAATTCATGAACTGACAAAGCAGCAAGGCCAAAAACTCCATAGCAAAGGACCTAAGTGACAATGAAGAGGAAGACATTTCAAACAACCTTTTTTTTTTTTTTGTCGGTTGTGGGGCTTGAACTCAGGGTCTGAGTACTATCCCTGAGCTTTTCTGCTCAAGGCTAGTGCTCTACCACTTTGAGCTACAGTGGCATTTCCGATTTTCTGGTGGTTAATTGAAGAGTCTCACGGACTTTCCTATCTGGGCTGGCTTTGAACTGTGATCCTCAGATCTCAGCCTCTTGATAGCTAAGAGGCCATTGATGCCCAGTTCCAATTTTCATTTAAATGACTAGAATGTAAATGTAATATTAAGGGGTGAATGTATAGCAGCAGAATGAATTCAAGGGAAATGCATGCCAACAAGGAACTGAAAGCAATAAAGAAGACATTGTAGGGTGTGAGAAGAATTCATTGATACAGAGAGCCTGACTGAAATGAACTGCTCAACCTCAAATAAAAATTTGACCAATGGGACTGGGAAGGTGGCTCAGTGGTAGAGCGCTTGCCTTGCATGCATGAGGCCCTGGGTTCAAATCTGTAGCACTTAGTCTCCCGAGTTCCCCTCGCTGGACACCTCCACTTGCTCCTTGCCTTCCTGGTCTGCCTGCTGCGCTTCCTCAGGTGTCCCTCCCCCCCCCCCGCCCCCCAGCTCCTCTGGGATGCTGGAGACACTGTGGTCACTGACCTGCTGGGCTCTGGTGCCCACGCCTTAATTCTCCCTGCGGTAGCCGCCACCGGCAGTCACACTGGCCTTGGAAGACTGGATGGACAGATGGACGGTGTGCCTGGGGGAAGTGCTGGGGTGCTCCCCCACCCCCAGGATCCACAGCGACATCAGCTCACAGAAGAGGAAGGCCACGGCCGCACCCACTCGTGTTCCCCGGCCCGGCCGTTGGAAGCTGTGGCGAATGCGGATGCCAAAGCCCTGGCCAGGGCCAGGCGCGGGCAGCGGGCAGCGGGCAGCACAGAGGCACAAAGCCCGTCTCGGCCCCAGGCTCTTCTCAGAGGCTGCGGGCGCAGCCCCAGGACGGGCGGCACTTCAGGCTACGGAGCCGGGGTGGGGGCAGGGGGGTCTGGATGAAGACCTTTCTATCACACCAAATAAAAGGCTGCTGAAATATTAAACCGAAGGAATTGGGCAAGCTGCCTTTCGACATAGTTTGGAAAATGGAGGAGGAAGACCTTAGGAGACAGAACGGTTTTCCCACGGGCGCCTCAGGTGTTTGCTGCGCACAATGGCAGCTCCGTTGCGCACAGCAGCGCGCGGGGAAGAGCGAGCTCTGGAGCCCAGCGCCCGCCGCGGCTGTGTGCACGGCGCGCTTGCCCAGGGGAGGGAGGGACGGCTGGGCCCGAGCCAGGGTGGCTGGGTGTCATCCTCATGGTGGCTTAGGACACACACTTGTGCTGGGGCACGCGGGTGCCCTCCTGGGCTCGGGGGGAGGGGGCTGTCGGGCTGTCTCTGTTCCTGGGCCTGAGTCTGGGCAGGCGCAGCGCCCAGCGCAGCCGCGCTGAGGAACAGTCCAGCTGAGTGTGTGCGAAGGAGCTCGCTCAGCAGAACCATCTGGGCAGCGAGAAGCCCTCGCAGAACTCCAGGCGGCAGCGTCTGGCAAGTACTCCCACGGGACTCATCTCAAGCTTCCAGTGTGATGCCACTGAACAAGAGGTTGCGGGGTGCTGGACTTACTCTACGCTATTCCAGACACTAACCACCCCCGGCAAACAGCCAATTATAGTAATTGCTTTTGTTTAACCAGGAAAGGTTAGCTACTGCTTGGTACTGAAGCCAGTGGGAGAGGAGTCCACTGCCCGGACCTTCACTGCTGCCGTGGAGATGACAAATGGCTCCTCTGCCAAGTCAGGTGATCCTGTGCCACCGCCAGGCAACTTCAAGAAAGCGAACCTCCCTGAGCTGTGGTCTGAGCTTGTTCTTTCTTGATAATGCATAGTGAACCAATTTGGTCATCAAAACATGGATGCACCACGTGGATGTGGGTGGAATACTGGAATCTTTGCTGTTTGGATGAGCTGACCATCTCCTGCGATGTTCGCTGGGATTCTGCCTTGCACTTTATGGCTGGCATTTTCACAGTGCTTCACTGTGATGACTCCAACATACCAACTCTTTAGTGTTAGGGCGAGTGCTCTTTGTTGCCTAGAGCAGCTGTGTATTCCAAGCTCTCACTGTTTCCCTGAAGCCACTTCTCCAAGGCCACCTGACGGGGAATGAGTCAAATTGCGCTCACCAGCAGTCTCCACACTCTCGTCCTCACTGCGTGCATCCATGCAGTCTCCACACTCCCCAGTCCTCACCAGCGCAGCCTCCACACTCTCCAGTCCTCACTGCGCTCATCAGCGCAGGGTCCACACTCTCCAGTCCTCACTGCGCTCACCAGCGCAGCCTCCACACTCTCCAGTCCTCACTGCGCTCACCAGC
>NW_012267320.1:786698-790263 GCF_000151885.1 Dipodomys ordii
ACACACCATTTTGAGAAAAATGCTATCACATTAAAAGTAAGTAATGATACTTTGAATAAACATGAGAATTTTCTAATCCTTCAGTGCACAATGTATCTGTTCCTTTAGAAAAGGAACCCATTGGTCAGCTCAGCAGTCCATGAATCTACAATACTTTAGAAAAAAAGGATACTGAGGAACACAACTATCTTCAGTGTTTTTATATGTAGTCACGTGAAAAATCCCTTACCTTAGCCCGAACAGTAAACTTTCTATACCATCATCTCCGTGGAAACGTCCCACTCACAGATTTTAAAACAGCCCTTCTGGTCCCATCTTGAGAACTGGGGCTTGGCAAGCTTTTTTTTTTTTTTTTGGGTCCGGTCGTGGGGCCTGAACTCTGGGCCTGGGCGCTGTCCCTCAGCTCTTCAGCTCAAGGCTAGCGCTCTACCACTTGAGCCACAGCGCCACTTCTGACTTTTTTCTTTTTGCTTATGTGGTGCTGAGGAATGGAACCCAGGGCCTCAGGCATGCAAGGCAAGCGCTCTACCACTGAGCCACCTTCCCAGCCCCTTGGCAAGCTTTCTTTAGATACGAAGGAGTGTCTGATGGTGGTTCTGAAATGCTTGGTCCACTCCGCTCGGTCTCTTCCAAATGAAGCCACTCTCTAAATGTTAACGTGGCAGAGGGGCCAAGTGTTCCATAGAATGCATCTAAATAAACTACCTGAGAAAGAATGGGCAAAGACCACAGGGGACCGCTCGTCTTTTCGAATGTTCTTTATTGACAATCACTGGACAGATGTAAGGCATTTTCACAGGGCTTTGAGATGAAGCAAGATCACATTGTCTGCTCTCCTCTCGCTTGACGCTGTGGCCTAGCCCCTACAGAGTGTAGTGTGCACAGCGCTCAGCAAGCCGCCACAGACTAAGTCACTAAGACAGCATGACTCACGGGGAGACACAGGCAGAAGGTGGCGACCACATCCGCTCAGATATGTCCAGTGGACAAAGAACAATACTGAAAAACATTTTCTGACCTTTCATGTTTGAGGGAAATGGAATGTTTTCAGAACTCCTGTTTCTGTATTTACCAGTTTTCTGGTCACCAAGGATATCTATTTTCCAGGAGTTTCTAATAGTTAAGTTTTTGTTCTCAGGCCACAGCACACGACTGCATGCATTACTTCACACAAATGTCAAACACAGAAAGGCTGTGACACAAACACCTCAGGATGCCTTCTGGTGGTCAGAGGAGATTAAGGAAACAACAATGGTGCCAGGTCTGCACAGTGTCTGTGTGCTCACAGGAGACACCCACACCTGCTGCACAGAGACAACCACGTGTGGCAGACAAGACAGCACACTATTCCAAGAACAAGTTCAGATGTGGGGCTGGAAAGATATTCAGACACAGCCTTGATCCCAGGGTTTGTAAAAAAAAAGGCTGATACTGAAAAAAGTGTTTTATAGATGAGTTTCAAAAATCAGATTAATTTTTTAAAAAATGAAAAATAAGCACTTTAAAAAAAATCTGAGGGCTGGGAAGGTGGCTCAGTGGTAGAGCGATTGCCTTGCATGTATGAGGCCCTGGGTTCGATTCCTCAGCACCACATAAGCAAAAAGAAAAAAAACTGGAAGTGGCGCTGTGGCTCAAGTGGTAGAGCGCTAACCCTGAGCTGAAGAGCTGAGGGACAGCGCCCAGGCCTAGAGTTCAGGCCCCACGACCAGACCCCCCCAAAAAAAATCTGAGGGGGGCGGAATAAAGTAATGCAATGGAAAGCCAAAGCAAAACAGATCTTAATCTTTTGGTGTTTATCAGTCAATATTCTGCCTACAAATTATAAAAAAATGTGATTCACTTTTAGCTCATTTTTAAACACAGGACCCATTATGAGGAACATGGAGGCCTAGCTTTAGAAATAGTCGATCTCGTAGGAGTTATAAAGGTCAGTATCTTTTCTTATGGCACTTTCTAGGTTTCTCAAACCCTTGTTATCTGACCAGGTAAAACATTCTTATAATCCAAACACTGCTACAACACTTCTGAAGAGAAGTCATCTGTCTCACAGAGCTGTGCATTAACTGTGACAACACAAGACTACGGTGACAGATCCTAAGTCACTATCTGACTATCATCGGAGTGGGGAAATTATTCCACGTCAACTGCATTACACATTTCCATTAGTAGCTTTGTGACACACACAGCACAGGAGAGACTTGACGTTTTTGTTTGAAGGTAGGACACGGTCATTTCAATTCAGCACACAGGAAGCGGTGTTCTAGTGAGGGCGAGGACGGAGCATCGGTAGGTGGTGCCTGGCGTCGCGGGCCAGGGGTCCAGGGACGAGGTGTGGACTAATCTTCTTTCAGGTCGCCACTGCCACAGGTGGGACACGCACTCTGCCCCTTATGCCACTGCTTAAAACACTGAAAAGGAGGCAACAGAGTCAATCGGTGCTTTCAGAACCTCTGCCCCAGCTGGCCTTTGCCACTGCGCTTTGGAAGGCAGGGTCATGTCTTCTCTAAGCCTAGCAGAGGCTGGAGCTGTCCAACTTTTAGGGACATTGATGTGTGTTCAGATCGGGGATTTGTATGAAGCTTTGGGAAAAATCTCACTGGCCTCTCCAAGTTGCCTTACCCACGGGCTGCCTCCTGGCAGTCACAGTGCTCCACCCCTTGCCCGCCCTCCCCGAAATCACAGCTAAAGGAAAGTTGCCATTTCCATGACCCTCGGCCCCAGCACCCAGTTCTCAGCCATCCTTCTGAATGGTCTTGGCTCTCTCACTCTCACGCCCCACCAGCCCGAGTTCAGTTTTGTTGGCTCCCGGCTGGGTATGATGTGACGCAGGTTGCGGGCGAGAGCACACCTGAACAAGGCAGACTGTGAACAAGTACCCTGTGAACTTTCTCACACACAGCCGCCCTCCTTGGCCCAGGACCACTGACCCCTACCTGCAGGACACCTGGCATGTGGAGGTTAGCAAAGACAGTGGATTTGGAAACCTAAGTACTGATGCTAGAAAAGCCATTTTTATTTTTCAAATGTGTGGCAGTCCCAAGGCATGGAACACGATGCCACCGGGGAAACTCACCCCCTTGTGAACCTTGTGCCCACACTTGAGCGTGCGCAGAGCTCTTGATTTGAACTCGTCGTGGCACAGTGCGCAGGGATTCTCGTCAGGTGCCTGTGGAATCAAGCACATGTGAACAATGTAGAGTAGCAGCTGTGCTCTTTTTCACTCTGAGCCCTTCATGATTCATATCACGAAGGCTTTCAGTGCTTACCCACCCAGGGTGGCAAATTACAGCCGTTAAGAAGCTTATTTTTTCAGTAGTTTCTGAGAAAAACATTAAAATACTAAGAAATGTACACTCTCGGAGTTCTGATTTTCCAAAAGGAGCATTGTTTTTCATTAATATAGATGCCCAGGCAGAGCACGGGAAGCCTGCTCTACAGGTGCCTGTGTGGCACTCGCTTACTATTACAAATTAATTGCTCATTATCTACCAGGGATCTAAAGTATCTGCACTGGTGGCCCACGCCTGTCATCCTAGCTACTCAGGAGGCTGAGATCTGAGGATTG
>NW_012267320.1:790373-908806 GCF_000151885.1 Dipodomys ordii
GCCTGAACTCTGGGCCTGGCGCTGTCCCTCAGCTCTTCAGCTCAAGGCTAGTGCTCTACCACTTGAGCCACAGTGCCACTTCCGGCTTTTCTTCTTTTTGCTTATGTGGTGCTGAGGAATCGAACCCAGGGCCTCATGCATGCAAGGCAAGCGCTCTACCACTGAGCCACCTTCCCAGCCCCAAGTCCGTGAAATTCTTATCTCCAACGAATCACCAGAAAACGAGAAGTAGCACTGTGGCTCAAGTGGTAGAGAGCTTGCCTTGAACTGAAGAGCTCAGGGACAGCATCCAGGCCCAGAGTTCAAGCACCACGATGGGGAAAAAAAAAGGGGCAGGTAATAAGATGGTATTTATTATATAATTCAGTTTTTCGTGTGTTGGTTTTAGGGCTTGAACTCAGGGCCTGGGAGCTGTTCCTGAGGTTTTTTTGCTCTACTGCTTGAGCCACAGCTCTAGTACTGAGTTTCTGTTGATTACTTGGAGATATGAGTACCATGGACTTTCCTGCCTACAATCCTCAGATCTCAGTCTCCTGAGTACCACGATTACAGGCATCAGTCATAGGTGTCTGGCTGACATTCAATTATATAAAACTAAAGGGAATTAATGTTTACAAACAGCCGAGGAAAGAATCTGGTAAGACACAGAAAATAGTAAAAATTATTTCTTGTTAAGGAAGACTATTTTCTACTATTTTCTAAAGTTTTCCATGAACATAGTTACTTCTGAAATGAACACAAAACAAACTGAGCCTGTATGTGGCCAGGAGTGTATGGGGTGCTGCACAGAAGTGAACAGATTTCCAGCTTCTGTGTCTCAGTGTACTGAGCACAGTGTAATGAGTGCCATCTAGGCCATGAGGTCCAGAATTCTGCCTGCCTGAAGTCACCAGCAACTTCTCTAATTCACTGCTCAACTCTGAGCATCCTGGAGACGAGAAGTGAGTCTTGTTTACCTGGACCTTTACAGCAGATGAGGAACATAGGTCCCAGAAAGTCACACGTTTGAACAACGACAAATGCAAGTGGCAGGAGTGGATTCAGATCAAGGATAAGAACTATAGCCAGGGCCCAGAGGCCAGGCTGTCCCGTTCTTCCTCATGGCACAGATGGGGCTCAGATTGGGCATAAGCAGTAGTACGAGGGTTCAAGCCGCTGATGGGTGTCCATGTGTGACTCAAGGATCAGGAAGAAACGGAGGCCACAGCCCTGAGGAAGTACAAGTTAAGGCCTCTCCAAGCACTTCTGCAAAGCTCAAGTTAAGCTGGAAAAAACCTACAGTTAGCTTGACTGTTTCCAAGTGTGGAAAAATGGGTATAGTAACTCAGAAAAGAGCAACACAGGGCTGGGAAGGTGGCTCAGTGGTAGAGCGCTTGCCTTGCATGCTCGAGGCCCTGGGTTCGATTCCTCAGCACCACATAAGCAAAGCCGGAAGTGGCGCTGTGGCTCGAGTGGTAGAGTGCTAGCCTTGAGCTGAAGAGCTGAGGGACAGCGCCCAGGCCCAGAGTTCAGGCCCCATGACCGGACCCAAAAAAAGATTAAAAAAAAAAAAAGAGCAACACACACAAAAATGAAATATCCCAAAGTGTATGAAAAGTATTCGGTTTTGACAAAATTCACACGAACAAGTCAAAGAGGTTAGAAAATATCAACGTTATAATGCCGATTAGTGGCTACATTTTAGGGTGTTGATTTTGAGATGGAGATCTCCACATATGCCAAGGCTGGCCTTGAACTCATGAGCCTCCTACTTCAGCCTCCCCAGTGGCTGGGATCACAAATGTATGACGCCACACCTAGCTTTAGGACTTTCAAATGCCTTTTTACCATTTGGACTTTGTATTGTGAATATGTTACTTCTGTAATGTAAAAATACTGAACAAATTGCTCTCAATTAAAAAAAAACTACCTATGATTATCAAGCCCCAATTGAATACTTTTTTTCCTCATAAAATGTGACAAAGTTTAAATGAATCATCTTTTTTACCTTAAACTACTTCAACATTAACTGTGAAGCAGGGAATCACTTTCCTTCAACTGATACCTGGTCTACCTAGTGGTAAGGACAGCAATACATCAGCATACACATGCAAATATCCCAGAATCCCGCTGAGCCAGAAGGTCACAGAGCATGGGATCCAATTCCTGGGAAATGCCCTAGGATGGGAGGAAACATTCTAGAATCTCAGACTCCATAATATGGAAAATCTCCAAAGACTAGTAGCAAACAAAACTGTACAGGAGGAATAACAAAGAGGCCCAGTGCAAGCTCAAGTTTGCAAGCTGGCACTGTGCCAGGGCAAGCTGCTGACTCCCCGGGGGGGACTGTCACAGGGTCTGCAGCTCCTTCAATGTTATCCACACTCGGTACCACAGCTGCAAAAGTGTGCTCCCCACCAGAGTCCAATAGCACTGAGGCAACACAGGTGGCGTGCGACCCCACTGCGTCTCCTGCCCGGGCCGTTGTGGCCGGCGGCAGGATGATGAGCTTTGTGTTGAAGTCAGCATGAGGCTCTGGGCTATGCTCGTCTTCAGTGAATGTTATGAACTCTAGACCATTTTCTGTATTGATTTCCTTAATTTTTATGTTTAGTGTGGGTTTTAAGGCTTGAACTCAGAATCTTGTGCTCTTGCTTAGCTTGTGCACAAGGCTTGAGCCATAGCTCTACTTCTGGCTTTTTGGTAGTTAATTGGAGATAAAGAGTCTCACAGATTTTCCTGCCCTGCTGGCTCTGAGCCATAAGCCTCAGATCTGAGCCTTCTGAGCAAATAGAATTACAATGTGTGCCTATTGCACCCAGTCTTAATTTTTTTACTATAAAACAGGACAGTGAGATGGCCTTTTCAATTTAGGTTACAGGTATAATAGCCCCAGCTGCAAATAATAATATCCTACTTTTTTCCTACTATTGAAAATACTACACTTGAAACAAGATTCTGACCATCTGCAGCAGCTCAAGGGCGAGAGAGGGAAGGCCGAGCACACCGAGGGCCGTGCTCCTGCTCGGGGGTCTCTTCCCACCTGGCCCCAGCGCACTTGTCTCAGCCACCCAGTGCTCTACTGGTATCTTCAAATACAGTGTAATTTAGTTTCTAATTTTAGGACCAAATAAATTAGCTCAAGAAGTAAAAAGGAAAGAGGTATAATTCATTATTAAATTTTTGTTTTCTCCTTATTCTTCATTAAAAAGCAAAACCAGCTATATACTCACTGGGCTATCTACTGCCTTTTGGCCCTTGGCTTTGGATGAGGATGGCCCCTGGGGAGTCCGGGTCACAGAAGCAGCGGAGCTGACCTCCGATGTCCTCAGGTCCTTTCTTGGATTTGGCTGCAGAAATAAGGTGAATGGGGAAGGGGATGGAGGGACAAGGGAAAAGCAAAGCCAGTTACCTTAAGGTTCAACTACCTTCTGTCTTTATTGAATTTCTCCATGGAACTTCCTCTGCTCCCCAATTCTCACACTTTACAAATAAGAATGAAGGTGAACATTTTACTGTGCCCAAATGAAATACCTTTTTCTTTTTCTGTTCATCTAGAATGTGTTCTCTCACTTTCTGAATAATTTCATCAGCTTTCAATTCGGAGAATAAGTTCTTGTTTTTGCTTCGAACTTTTTTGATAAATCCAACAAGTTCAATGCTGAAAGGAAAAGATGAGGAAAATAAATGATAAACAACGAAAAGGTTTTTGTTGTTGTTGTTGTTATTTTACTGCTAAGTAGATGGGCACCAGTGGCTCATGCCTGTAATCTTAGATATTCAGGAAGCCAAGATCTGAGGATTTTGGTTCAAAGCCAGCTCAGGCAGTAGTCTGTGAGACTCTTATATCCAATTAATCGCTAAAAAGCTGGAAAGTGAAACTGGGGCTCAAGTATAGTGCAAAAAAGCTCAGGGGAGGGCTGGGAAGGTAGCTCAGTGGTAGAGCGCTTGCCTTGCATGCCTAAGGCCCTGGGTTCAATTCCTCAGCACCACATAAGCAAAAAGAAAAAAACCGGAAGTGGCGCTGTGGCTCAAGTGGTAGAGCGCTAGCCTTGAGCTGAAGAGCTGAGGGACAGCGCCCAGGCCCAGAGTTCAGGCCCCACAACCGGACCCCCCCCCAAAAAAAAAGCTCAGAGGACAATGCCTAGGCCCTGAGTTCAAGTACACATATACCAAAACCACCTTTATTGGGGGTCTGGTGGTATAGCTGAATGCTAGTGCCCTTGCCTAACATGCATAAGGCTCTGAGTTCACTCCTCACCCCACAAAAAAGAAGAAAAAATGCTCACTCATTTCTGCTTACAGAAAGAAACATCTATCTTGCTGAGCTAAGCAACTGTACAGTTCTCTCCCTGACAGGGCTGGCCATGATTTTATCGGAACAGATCACCTCAGTTCAGTGAAGTGCTTAACAGGCACTAATACTGTACACTCATACCTGCTATACCACGGGAAGAGCAGAGACAAGTTTGCCATGACAATGTTGAATGTTCCTTTGAGAAACTGGCTTGAGTGAACAGCAGGTGTTGGAGGAGCAGGCAGTCTCTGCTCTACCTCGGGGCTTTGTTGGGCAGGTCCTGGAGGAGGAGCAGGCAGTCTCTGCTCTACCTCGGGGCTTTGTTCTGCAGGTCCTGGAGGAGGAGCAGGCAGTCTCTGGTCAACCTCGGGGCTTTGTTCGGCAAGTCCTGGAGAAGGAGCAGGCAGTCTCTGGTCTACCTCGGGGCTTTGTTCGGCAGGTCCTGGAGGAGGAGCAGGCAGTCTCTGGTCAACCTCGGGGCTTTGTTCTGCAGGTCCTGGAGGAGGAGCAGGCAGTCTCTGGTCTACCTCGGGGCTTTGTTCGGCAGGTCCTGGAGGAGGAGCAGGCAGTCTCTGGTCTACCTCCTGCAGGTCCTGGAGGAGGAGCAGGCAGTCTCTGGTCTACCTCGGGGCTTTGTTCGGCAGGTCCTGGAGGAGGAGCAGGCAGTCTCTGGTCTACCTCGGGGCTTTGTTCGGCAGGTCCTGGAGGAGGAGCAGGCAGTCTCTGGTCCTCTGCGGGGCTTTGTTCTGCAGGTCCTGGAGGAGCAGGCTGATTCTGCTCTGCTTCCGGGTTTTGTTCTGCTAGAGCTGCTTGGCCAGCCTTCTCAGGCTCTGTCTGCTCGCAGGACAGTGACCCCGCTGACAGAGCCAAAGGAATTTCATCTGCACAGTCCTCTATAATGTCCATCTTGCTGCCTGCAGAAGTCAGGAGCTCTGGATCCTCATGGTCTTCAGACTCAGAAAGTGACTTCAGATGAAGCTGTGTGGAACATATGACAGTAGTTGGATCATTTTGTGATTGTCGTTATTATTAATTGAAAGGAGAAATACCCAAGGACTATACTGAAGGGCACATCAAATTTGAAAATGGTAAATTCTTTTGTTGTTGGTTTGAACTCAAGACCTCATACTTGATCAGCTTGCTTACCTGGTACTCAACATTTGAACCATGCTTTCAGCCCAGTTTTTTGCTGGTTCAGAGATGGGAGTCTTGAATACTTTTCTGCTTAGGCTGACTTCAAACGCCAGTCTCTAGACTTCAGCCTTTTAAGTAGCTAGGATTACAGGTGTGAGCCACCAGCACCTGGCGATATTTTTGTTTTAAAAGAATTACTGACCACAACATTATTAGAACAAAGGGCGATTGGTGGCTTTTAAGTAATTCTCACTATTTTCCCTGTGAAACTAGAAAAACTGCCTCAATGAGAGAGAAGGTTTTGCCTACCACGTGCCCAACATCACACTCCACCTAATCTTACCTCTTCCCTTTGCAGCTAAAATCCACAGCAGACTCAACTCATCAAAACACTAGCGTGTGCCATAGAACACCCAGCAGTGCTGCTCCCGCCAGTTAGGTAGACTTAGCTCTCCCTATGGCTTTTATTTTTTTGGTGCTGGTCCTGGGGCTTGAACTCAGGACCTGCCTGTTTGTCCTTTGGCTCAAGAATAGTGGTCAACCCTTGAGCTATATATAGCTCCACTTCCAGCTTTCTGGTAATTAATTGGAGACAAGAGTCTCACAAACCTTCTTGCCTGGGCTGGCTTTGAATTGCAATCCCCAGATCTCAGCCTCCTGTGTAGCTGGATTATAGGTATGAACCACTGACATCCCACGTTCTCCTCTGTCTATGCCCTCACAGTGGATATTGCTGATGCTACCTGAGGTTCTTATCTCCAGTGCATGCTACCTTCAGGCTACTTCTAATTGTCTCAGGCCACGCAAACTGTGCTTGTTGCTGAGTAATGAGCACTTTCAGATTCCTGAGATCTAAGGAATTGCTCAAACTGTATAACATAGCATAGAGACAAGGCTTCTTTGGCCCAGGCGCTTGTGTCTTGTATTGTACAGTCAGATGCGCTCCCCACAGTCCCTTCACCAAGCTCTGCATCCACTCTTAGGGCCCAGTTCTTTTCTTTTTTTTTTGGTCAGCCATGGGGCTTTAACTTTGGGTCTAGGTGTTGTCCCTCAGCCTTCAGCTCAAGGTGAATGCTCTACCACTAGAGCCACAGCACCACTTCTGGTTTCCTGGTGGTTTTTATTGGAGATAAGAGTCTCACGGATTTTCCTGCCCAGGCTGGCTTTGAACCGCAATCCTCCGATCTCACCCTCCTGAGTCATTGGTGCCCGGCAGGGCCCACTGCTTGTTCACCACTGAGTCAATGAGTGAGCGAATGAGAAGCAAATGAGACACAAAGTGGATGGCTTTTAGGGGCACAATGAGATTTTCCAGGATTTGAAAATAAAAGTTCTTTTGAGCAATTACAAAATTTCATTAAGCCAAAATGACAAATTATTGGTAACAGTGCTCGAAGATTGTAAAGACTTGGGAGAAGCTGTAAATGAGAGGTGATCTTCAATTCTAAATAAAACCCTGCTTCTTATTCAGGCCAATGAAAGTGCTTATGCTTTTCACCCGTAAGATGTTGAAGATCACTGATGGAAGGAGCTGAGTAGGGTATCTCGAGTAGGAGACCCAACAGCGCAGAGCACAGCAGGGCTGCGCAGGGACAGCTGAGAGGGAAGCCCTGGCTGGGCTCTATGGGGACAGTAGACTGCATTGCAGGCACATGACTGGCCCAATCAAGGGTCTTGCAATAGCAAGAAGGTAGAAATCAGGTTTCTCCTTTCTCTGCTTGTAGACACTGTATTTCATGTCATGTCAAAGCATTCTAAAACTCACCTTTAATTGACCTTTTAACAGTCTTTACATTCTTATAAGAATGTCTGGGGCTGGGAAGGTGGCTCAGTGGTAGAGCGCTTGTCTTGTATGCTCAAGGCCCTGGGTTCGATTCCTCAGCACCACATAAGAAAAAAGAAAAAAGCTGGAAGTGGCAGTGTGGCTCAAGTGGTAGAGCGCTAGCCTTGAGCTGAAGAGCTGAGGGACAGTGCCCAGGCCCAGAGTTCAGGCCCCACAACCGGACCCCCCCAAAAAAAAAGAATGTCTGATCTTCTTTCATTCATGTTATCTCTCAAAAATTAACATTAAAATGTGTTATGCTAGCCCATCAAAGCCCTGCATATCTGAGGTATAGCCATACTTATTCTGTATGTGATGAGGAAACACCTGCAGGTATGCAGGAATGAGAACCATGGGTGCAAATAGTAATGAGGGTCTGATTCAACTGCAGGTACTTCTATGCCTTGATTCAGATGTGAGAATACAAGTACCACACACGTGTGTGGTAGCACCTGGGTAATAAAGGCAGATGAGGTACATGAAAATGGGGAACATGCCCAGCTGCCGACTGATGTTCGTTCCATCAGTAATGAAAGCATTATGGACAGTAATGACACCAATAATGAAAGCATGAGGACAGTCACAACGCCATCCCATCCCAGAACACTGCCAGCAAGCTATATGGACCAGGTAAAAGTGCTTCATTTCCCCCTCCCTATCAAAATAAGATGCAACAGACTTACTGTACTATAAGCAGGAAATGAAAGCTCAGAAATCTGTACTTTAGAAAGGTCACTGAGCAGAGAACCATTTTTAATTGCTTCAATTTGCTCTTCAAACTCAGCCTGTGGGTAGAAGGGAAAATGTGAAGTTTTTCTAAATTCCTAAGGAAAATCATTTTTTTCCTTAGTGTACACCACTATGATCAAGAATTTTCTAAGAAACACAACTGACACGAAATGTATTAGAGTAAGGCAATTTGTCTCTCTCTCTCCCTTTCCCTCTTCCTCCCTCTCCCCCCCACCTCTCTTTCGGTGCTGATCCAGGGGCTTGAACTCAGGACTTTGGTGCTGTCCCTAAGCTCCTTTGCTCAAGGCTAGCATCCTACCACTCAAGCCACAGTTCCACTTTTGGTGTTTTAGTGGTTAATTGGAGATAAAAGAATCTCACGAAGCTCTTTTCTGCTTGGGCTGGCTTTGAACTGCAATTCTCAGATCTCAACCTTCTGGGCAGCTAGGTTTACAGGCATGAACTACCCGTGCGCTACTTAACACAATTACTTCTTCTTCTGCTGCTTTTTTTTGGGGGGGGGGCGGGGGCGGGGAAGTAGAGCTTGAACTCTGGGCCTGGGCGCTGTCCCTGAGCACTTCAGCTCAAGGCAAGTGCTCTACCACTTGAGCTACAGCGTCACTTCTGGTTTTCTGGTGGTTAACTGGAAATGAGTCTCACGAACTTCCCTGCCCGGGCTGGCTTTGAACTGAGATCCTCAGATCTCAGCCTCCTGAGTACCTAGAATTAAAGGCATGAGCCACTGGCGCCCGGCCAACACAATTATTTCTTGAAAGTTCACAGTAAGATCTCACTAATTAGAATGCTCTAAAAATTTCTCATATATAACTTAACTATATCAATCAAGGACAGAGTTGATTATTAACCTCATAAAAAACTCAGAATGTCAACAAAAGTATATTATTGCTACCAATAGTTAAAAAAGTTTAAACATGACACTACCATTCTGAGAATTATAACCATCCTACAGATTTTGACAGAATAATGAAAAGTTTTACAGCTTACCTTTGCTTTCTTAATTTCTTCTGTAACGTTAGAAAGAAATGATTCCCATGAATGTATATCGGACTCTATGTCAAGACATCCTGCAGAATCACTGGAAAAGTTAAAAAGATGCCACTGCTTAAACACTGCAGAAAAATGACAAAATAAAAGCCTGCATTTAGCCAGGCTTCAGTAGCTCATGCCTGAAATCCTAGCTACTCAGGAGGTTGATCTGAGGATCGAGGTTCAAAGCCAGCCTGGGCAGGAAAGTCTATGAGTCTTATCTCCAATTAACCACCAGAAAACCAGAAGTGGTGCTGTGGCTCAATGTGGTAGAGTGCTAGCTAGCCTTGAACACAAAGAGGCTCAGGGACAGTGCTCAGGCCCTGTGTTCAAGCCCTACAAGACTGACAAAAAAAAAAGTAAAATAAATAAATCTGGAACATGCAAAACAATCCAATAACACCTAACTGCCCAGTTGGCTGTGTAAAAGGAAAGGCTGGGACCACACAGAATAAGGTAAGTGTGGACCTTAGCATTCATGGATCTGGCTCGACTGCAAGGAACAACACATGCTTGAGAAGATCAGAAATACCAGCAGTCTGTGATTGTGTCAGCTTGCCTAACACATCCTAAAGAACAAACAGAATGTTTGTTTTTCTTTCTTTTTTTCTGTCATGGGGCCTGAACTCAGGGCCTGGGTGCTGTACTGAACTTTTCTGCTCAAGGCTAGTGCTCTAACACTGAGCCACAGCTCAACTTCTGGTTTTCTGGCGGTTAACTGGAGTCTTATAAGAGTCTCATGGCCTTTGCTGCCCAGGCTGGCTTCAAACTTCAATCTTCAGATCTCAGCCACCTGATGAGCTAGGATTATAGGCGTGAGCTACCAGTGCCCAGCCAGAATGTTTCTTTACTTGTGTTTTGGTGAAACAGGCAGAGTTAGCATAACATTCCCTAAAAAGAAACACTAGAGAAAGGCTTAGTGGAGGAGTGTATAGTACTGGATAAAATGGTATATAAGATAAGCTGTGATCCACAACCAATAATAAACTATTTAACAGAGGCTTTTCAACTACTTGATCTATATGTCAGTTGAACTAGTCCTATAGTTTGAATCAGCATATCCACTTACCTGTAAGGATATCTGTTAAAAAAAATTAAGTCTTGAAAATGAAAGAGGAAAAAAATACACACTACATCTTTTTCTATAATGCACACAATCAACCAGAACCTTCCTGGTTCAATTCTGAGAGTCTGAAATCTGAATGAAAAAAAAAATCAAGAACTAAGAAAATGAAAACCCTGGAATTAAAAACAAAAGACCAATGTGCATAACAGGACGAAAAGCATCAGATGAAAAGCAATCTCCTGCATGGAAATCCATGGCAAGAGCTGGGGATGTAGCTAATTCTTGCCTTAAATGTGTGATGCATTGTGTTCAATTCCCAGTACCTCAAAAATCAATAAAACCTGCCGGGTGCTGGTGGCTCACCCCTGTAATCCTAGCTACTCAGGAGGCTGAGATCTGAGGATCACGGTTCAAAGCCAGCCCATGAGACTCTTATCTCCAATAAACCACTAGAAAACTGGAAGTGGCGCTGTGGCTCACGCGGTAGAGCACTTGCCTTGAGCTAAAGAGTACAGGGACAGCTCCCAAATCCAGAGTTCAAGCCCCACAACTGACCCCCCCAAAAAAAAATCGATAAAATTTACATGGAGAAATGCAATATGCCATGTTGACAGTTTGTATGCTGGAATACTAATCAACCTTTCAAATTCAGGTCAGAAAACTATAATGATAAATATGAGAAGAAATTCTATCTAGTGGAAAAAATATGTAAACTTTTATCATTAATGAACTTATTTGGTAAGATTAACTATATATTTATATAGAATTGGACAGAGATACTTTGGACTTTGTGGGAGCAATGCTAGGGTTTGAATTTAGGGCCTGAATCCTCCAATCTGGTTCTGTACCACTTGAGCCCCTCCTCCAGCTTTTTTTTTTTTGGATCCGGTCGTGGGGGCTGAACTCTGTGCCTGGGTGCTGTCTCTCAGCTTTTCAACTCAAGGCTAGTGCTCTACCACTTGAGCCAAAGCGCCACTTCTGGCTTTTTTCTGCTTATGTGGTGCTGAGGAATTGAACCCAGGGCCTCATGCATGCGAGGCAAGCACTCTACCACTGAGCCAACTTCCCAGCCCCCTCTTCCAGCTCTTTTTGCTTGTCTTAGTGGTTGAATAGGGTCTTTTGTTTATATCTGGCCTGGGCTGGACCTCAATCCTCCTATCTATGACTCCCAGAAAGCTGGGCTGATAGACACATACCACTGGACTTAACTGCTTTTTTTTTTTGTTGTTGTTGTTTTGGGTATGGTCATGGAGCCTGAACTCTGTGCCTGGGCGCTGTCCCTCAGCTCTTCAGCTCAAGGCTACCGCTCTATCACTTGAGCCACAGCGCCACTTCCAGCCTTTTTTCTTTTTTTGCTTATGTGGTGCTGAGGAATCGAACCCAGGGCCTCATGCATGCAAGGCAAGCACTCTACCACTGAGTCACTTTCCCAGCCCCTGGACTTAACTGTTTATCAATGTATTTTAGAAATGGAATCTCTTAATTTTTTGCTCATGCTGACCTCAAACTAATTCTCCTGATCTCCACTTCTTTTGTTCATATTTTGATTTTTCTGCAACTGTATCTATTTAAAACGAAATGGTCCTAATCTTAAAATCTTTTCTAATTTCATTTCCTAAGCAACTTGCTGGAGAACCTCTGAGAGGCCATACTACCTGCTGGTCAGCTTGAGGTTCTTAAGGTAGGCTTCTGCTTGCGATGCCATGCTCTGTAACCTATACACCTCATGCTCCTTCCAGTTTTCAAGCACAGATACCTGCCAGCAAATTAAAGATGTTTAGGCATTTTTCAAATATAAACAAACTATTTACAAGTTAAAACATTAAGATTTACAGTCATTTTCCAATTTCTCCTTAAAGGAAGAATCGGGACAGGATTACCAGAACTTCTCTATGCTATGATTTGGGATTTGAGAACAGACTAACAAAAGACATTAAAAAGTCTACTTTAGTGATCCTTCTTACAGATGTGACACTATTGTACATGGCTTTCTGCTTAAGGCATATACAAGCATGGAGCTGGGTGAACTGTGCACACTTTCTATGTGTGTATGTGTGTAATCAGAGCCAAGGGCTTGTGGAGGAACCGTGGGCTATACAATCAGTCAAAAAGCCCCATAGAATCTCAACTAGAAAAACATACAGCCAGGCTTTAGAAAACAATGTAAATAAAAGCAGACATCATTTTTATTCTTGTCTTAGTGGTTTTTCAAATAATGCACAGTACTGGTACATATTCTTCTGGCAAGAAAGAGAATATAATATTGCAGTTACAGGTGTGAATCATATGAGCCTTTTTTTTTTGCTCAGTGCTGGTGTTCTATCAATTCAGTCACAGCTCCATTTCTGGCTTTTTGGTAGTTTACTGGATATAAGAGTCTCATATACTGATAAGCTAGTCCTGCTGGACTGCTTTGAATCATAATCTTCAGATGTCAGCCTCCTAAGTAGGATTACAGGCATCAGCCACAGGTGCCCAACAGGAGTATATTCTTAGTACATTATTTTCATTTTATGGTTGGCTATGTCATGGCACATTACCTGATTAAATACGTTGAAGTTATAGTGTACAGTATGGGAAGTGACTATAGGGTGTTGTGCATTATGAATACATGTATGTAACACAGGGAGAGTGGCTGTGTTGGGGAGAGACAGGATTATAGGTAATGGAAATATCTCATCCCATTTCCCAAGAGTAACATCATGCCTTGCATGTAATTAAAGAAACACAAAACCCAAAAAGTGGCCTTGGCACACCTGCGCCTCAGCAGTGTCCTTCACAGACCAGCACTCACCTCTGCAGCCATGGCTCTTTGTCGACTCTCTTCACAGCACTCCTTCCCTTTCTGTATACGCTCTTCTATTTGCATTTTCTCACTTGTAAATGTATTACTACAACGTTGAAAGAAAAAAAACAAAAACCTTGAGAACAAATTCAACTCCAGGCCAGATCAATTTTAAGACTAAGCCACACTTAATTTCCTCATAGAACAGGACACATGTGTGTGCTCTTTCCATTTTACAAATGACCAAAGGAAAGTGTAAAACCCCAGGTGAGTATCTGAGGGCCAAGCTGAGAGAGATGGAGGATGCCATGACAGGCCACTGGTTACGAGTGCAGGTAGAATACAACCTGCCACGTGAATGAATGCTATCATCAATTCCCTTTGGGGCCAGAAATTATTGACATACGAGCAAAAGACTCAACAAAAAAGAATGACCTGTGCATAATTGCGCATAGCCACACTTTTTTTTTAAAAATGTGGATATCTCACTGTTTTTTTTTTTTTTTTTTGGGTCCGGTCATGGGGCCTGAACTCTGGGCCTGGGTGCTGTCCCTCAGCTCTTCAGCTCAAGGCTAGCACTCTACCACTTGAGCCATAGCGTCACTTCTGGCTTTTTTCTTTTTGCTTATGTGGTGCTGAGGAATTGAACCCAGGACCTCTGGCACGCAAGGCATGCGCTCTACCACTGAGCCACCTTCCCAGCCCCTCACTGTTTACTTTTGATTATCTTTTTTTTATTGTGAAAATACTGTACAGAGGGGTTAAAATTACATGGGCAAGATAATGAGTACATTTCTTATCAAGCATTGTAGCCTCCTCCTTTGTTTCTCCTTCCCATCCCTTCCCATCCTCCCCTCGGCCCCCTAGCCATACTTCTTAACAGCCAATGTGGGGAAAAGGAAACTAAACGCTAAAAAAAAGGTGGCCATGCAATATGCTGGAAATGAAGTGTGCATATGAAATTATCAAATGAGAAAAGCAAAATATAACTGCTCACCACTGATAACATATTATGCCTATGTGGAAACTCATTACCTCCAGTAGGAACATTAAAAGGGCATTTGGTACAGTCTAACATTTCAAGCAACACAATAGATGCTTGTAATGCAACCCAGGACCCTTGTGTATTACAAACCCAGAAAAGCACTTCTACCATCTAGTGACACCCTCAACCTCAAAAAGTTTTCCAACACACCTTTAGTTTCAAGTTAATTCAAATAAATAAGAGTAACTGAAAACAATACATTCACGATTTCTTTATATTGCCTGGTAAAATAAAAATACCTAAAGAAAATATAGAAATAATACTTATTTATACTTAGTTTCAAAATGAAATGAAAATAAAATAGGTAATTGTTATGTCTTGGTTGTTGTCTCTTGAGTTTTGTGCTCAAGGCTAGCACTGTACCACTAAAGGCACAGCCTCATTCTTGGCTTTTTGGTGGTAAACTGGAGATAAAAGTCTCTCACAGATTTTCCTGCCTGGCTGACTTTGAACCTTCACCATCAGATCTCAGCCTCCTAAGTAGCTAGGATTATAGGTGTGGGCAACTGGAGCCTGGCTAGATAGGTATTTAAAACAAACACATAAGCAACAAAATATTTAAAAGACTAGAGTATGGTTATATTTCTGTTAGAAAAAGTGTAAGATAATAAAAATAGCCTGCCTGCTTTCAAGGGACTGGTCGGGAAAAAGTTCCTGGTTCTTGTCCATGACATCATTTTTCTGGGTGGACCTACAAAACAAGAGTAACTAGTTTAATTAGCCTGCAGAGTTTTTCAAAACATCCTATCCAGTAAATTACACCATATCTATACAAGCATTTTTAGTTTTTAAAATGCTTTTATATTTTGTTTCATTTCTAGGTTATAAATGGGCAAGGAATTGAGGTTGTTTTCCTTTCGAGAAATTTTCTTTTGCACTTGGAGGGGAGATTCGCTTTTGCTTCACTCTGCTTACAGATATATCACCCAGGAAGCACACTGCAGGTGACTTCAGCTGGAAGCTAGGAGCACAGGCTCTCAGTCAGTTTTGGTAGAAGCAGTGACTCTTGCTCAGAGGACAATCTATGACTTCACAGTTATAACAGGACAAGTAGGAAGTGGCGCTGTAGCTCAAGTGGTAGAGCGCTTGCCTTGAGTTGAAGAGCTGAGAGACAGCGCCCAGGCCCAGAGTTCAGGCCCCACAACCGACAAAAAAAAAAAAAACAAAACGATATAGAGCACTCAGAACCTCGGCGATTTAAAACATTATTAAAAGCCGGGCGCTGGTGGCTCACGCCTGTAATCCTAGCTACTCAGGAGGCTGAGATCTGAGGATCGCGGTTCAAAGCCAGCCCGGGCAGGAGAGACCGTGAGACTCCTATCTCCAATAAACCACCAGAAAACCAGAAGTGGCGCTGTAGCTCAAGTGGTAGAGCGCTCGCCTTGAGCTGAAGGACAGCGCCCAGGCCCAGAGTTCAAGCCCCATGACCGACAAAAAATAAAAAATAAAAAAAGGACAACTAGCTGGGCACTGGTGGCTCATGCCTGTAATCCTAGCTACTCAGGAGGCTGAGATCTGAGAATCACGGTTCAAAGTCCAGCCCAGGCAGGAAAGCCCATGAGACTCTTACCTCCAATAATCCACTAGAAAACCAGAAGTGGCTTTGTGGCTCAAGTGGCAGAGCACTCACCTTAAGCTGAAGAGCACAGGGACAGTGCCCAAGCCCAGAGTTCTAGCTCCATGACCGACAAAACAAAAACAAAAACAAAAAAACCCAGGACAACTATATACCTTTCCTGTGTAGTTTCTAAACATTTCTAATAAGATCTACTTTAAATGCCATCTCACTTTATTTTATGGTCATGGGATTTGAACTCAGGGCCTGCGCGATGTCCCTGAGCTTTTTCACTCAAGGCTACTGCTCTACCACTTCAAGCCACAGCGCCATTTCCAGTTTTCTGGTTTTCCTGCCCCGGCTGGCTTTGAACCTCAATCATCAGATCGCATCCTTCAGAGTAGCTAGGATTACAGGGGTGGGCCACCAGCACCCTGTTCCATTTAACTTCTTTTTAAGTGATTCTTCCACTCTCAAACTCCTCCTCCTGGGCTGCACCTTCACTGATTACATATGCTGTCAGTCACTAGTGGGCAGTATCCCTGTACCAACCATGAGCTCTTTTATATCCCAGTCATTTGTTAATGGGTAGTGAGATTAAATAATATGAGACAGATTTCTACCCCTTGAGATCTAGCACAAGGAAAGAGATAAAAAAGATAGTAAGATGTTACTTAAAAATGTAAATATAAAAAATCAGTTTTGAAGCTAAAATGAAAAAAATAGTAATGTTTATTTCACAGCAGAAATAGTTTTTTTTCTTTTTTTATTGTGAACATACTGTACAGAGGGGTTACAATTACATGGGCAAGATAATGAGTACATTTCTTATCAAGCATTGTAGCCTCCTCCTTTGTTTCCCCTTCCTATTCCTTCCCATCCCTCCTCCCGCCCCCCTGATTAATTTTTCTTATAAAATTGTTATCTTTTTAAACAATATGCCTGAATTGCCATGTAAGAATTATGAGTTAGTCCTCCCTCCCTTTTTTTTTTGAGGTTCTGAGGTGTGAGCTCAGAGCTTCACACTAGCTAAGCAGGCACTGTAATCTTTCAGCCATGTCTTTAGGCCTTTTTGCAAGACAGGTTTTGCTCTTATGCCTGGGCTGGCCTAGACTTCAATTCTCCTATTGAATTACCACCATAGCTATGATGACAGGTATGCACCACCACACCTAAGTTCTTTTCTATTGAGATGAGGGTCTTAGGAACTTCTTTGCCTATCCAAGCCTTGAACTATGATTCTCAGTCCCCGTCTCCTGTACAGCTGTAATGACAGTTTATAGCCAGCTATTAGTTGAGGTGGGGGTCTTTAGCCAGGGCTGGCCTCAAACTCTTCACTCTTCCAATCTCTGCCTCCTGAGCATCTAGGATTACAGGCTTAAGATACTAGTGTAATCTTCTCTTTTTTGGCACGTGCACATGAATGCTTGCACACACACGTGTGTGTGTGTGTGTGTATATGAGAGGGAGAGAGAGACAGAGAGAACACGCTGGTTTGGGGGCTTGAACTCAGGGCTTCATGCTTAACTGATACTCTACCAATTAAACTATGTATCCAGTACGGCTTTTTGCTGAAGAGTTTCTCAGACTTTTCTTCCCAGACTGGCTTCAAATCATGATTCTCAGATCTCAGCTTGCTGAGTAGCTAAGATTCAGGCATGAACCACTGGCACTTAGCAATTTCCATTTTTTTTTTTTTTTTTTTGTCGGTCATGGGGTCTGAACTCTGGGCCTGGGCGCTGTCCCTCAGCTCTTCAGCTCAAGGCTAGTGCTCTACCACCTGAGCCACAGCACCACTTCTGGCTTTTTTTTGCTTATGTGGTGCTGAGGAATCAAACCCATGCATGCAAGGCAAGCACCCTACCACTGAGCTACCTTCCAAGCCCCAATTTCCACATTTTTAAAATTAAGTTACACAAATATTCAGAGCTTTATAGACGTTAGTTTCATTAAATGTGGTCTACTAAGGGAACTACTTTGTCGATATTTAAAAGAATGACAAGTCAGGCATGATGGCTCATGTCTAGAATCCCATCTACTCAGAAGGCTAAGTCAGGAAAATTCAAGTTTGAGGTCAGCCTCGTTAACACAGATTCCAACATCCACCTAAAAAAAAAAAAGACATTGGCATGGAAATTTTTATGGCTGTGGTTCAAGTGATGGAGTGCTGCTAACCTTAAGCAAAAAAGCTCAGGAACAGTGCCCAGTCCCTGAGTTCTAGCCCGAAGACCGGGGGGGGGGGCTGTTCAGGGGTAGGGGAGAACATCTTGTTGTATGGCACCAAGCATAGAGAAACTATAAGTATCCTTGGAGGTCAATACACATTGTGGCCTCCAAATAGGCTGAGGCTTTACTTTAAACAACTGAATGTGGCAGAAATCATGTTTATGACAAGTTTTGGGCTTGAACTATCAACAAGCACTGCAGTTTCTACATCCTTAGGGACCTTAAACATCACAGAAGTGTGGCTACCATGCCCGAAAGCACATGGCAAGATCGTATAATCAGCAGATGGAGAGGCTATATAAGGAGAAAGATCCTCAATTACAGGTACTGAGCCATCCCATTGGAGCCCAGTCCAAATCAAACATAAAAGGTGAAAATAACAACAAATATACTTCACAAATGTTGTTAAGAAAAGGTATTGCCTTTCAACTGTTACTTACATTTCAATGGTATTTAAAAGCTTCTTAATTTTCTTCTTCAGTGCTTTCAATCTTTCTTGGATTTCTTTTTTCTCTCGTTGCCATTTTTTTATTTCTTTGTCCAAATCTTGAAGGAACCAATCTAATTCTGTCTTGGAGATCTAAAACATTTCAGAAAGTACCTGAATAAATAGCGATGTACTTTTTTTTTTTTTGCAGGGGGGGAGGGGGGTGGTAGAGGGGGTGGAGAGCTGAGTCCAAAAGAACAGAATTGTGAAAATGTATTAGCTTCCACAATGGCTTGCGTTCTAGGGGAATAAAGATGCACAAGCTAGCACCCATGGCAGGTTATGCTGTAATGGCCAGCCCTGAGGTACAGTCATACAACACAACCACATCCTAAGCACTAACTCTACCCAGCTCATTACAGAAAGTACTCTGAAGAAGCGCTTCACTGTGCACATAAGGATACATACTTCACTCTACATGCCATGTTTCTTTAATCCAGAAGTAGTCTGTCCAAGTCTAAAACTTTTTGTTTGCTTTAAAAAAAATGGAATGCCTCTGTTTGAAAACTTAACAAACTCTCAGGCAGATTGACAAAAGAGAAATGGGACCTGCTGAAGAGAAGTTAGTTCTCTTTCCCCTAGAGTGAGGTGCAACACTGATACCCACCCAGTCCATTTTGTTAACTTTCCCACGCAGCTTCGGCTTTTTGAAACATCTTTGAAACACTTTTGTTGTGTGTGTTGGTGGTCCTGGTACTTGAACTCAGGGCCTAGATGCTGTCCTGTGCTTTTTTTGTTCAAGGCTAGAGCTGTACCATTTGAGCTACAGCTCCACTTCTGCCTTTTTTTGATGCTTTGCTGGAGATAAAGAGTCTCATGGACTTTCCAGCCTGGGCTGGCTTCAAACCTTGATCCTCAAATCTCAGCCTTCTGAGTAGCTAGGATTACAGGCATGAGCCACTGGAGCCCGGCCTTTGAAACTTTTGTTGTTGTTGTTGGTGGTGGTCATGGGTGCTGTCCCTCAGCTCCTCAGCTCAAGGCTAATGCTCTACTACCTGAGCCACAGCGCCACTTCCAGGTTTCCAGTGGTTAACTGGAGGTAAGTAAGAGTCTCACAGAAATGAGAGTCTGGCTCTCTTTTTTTTTTTTTTTGGTCAGTCGTGGGGCTTGAACTCTGGGCCTGCGCGCTGTCCCTCAGCTCTTCAGCTCATGGCTAGCACTCTACCACTTGAGCTACAGCACCACTTCCGGTTTTCTGGTGGTTTATTGGAGATAAAAGTTTCATGGAGCCCAGCACCAGTGGCTCACGCCTGTAATCCTAGCTACTCAGGAGGCTGAGATCTGAGGATCACGGTTCAAAGCCAGTCCAGGCAGGAAAGACCAAAGACCGTAAGACTCCTATCTCCAATAAACCACTAGAAAACTGGAAGTGGCACTGTAGCTCAAGTGGTAGATTGCTCGCCTTGAGCTGAAGAGCTGAGGGACAGCGCTCAGGCCCAGAGTTCAAGCCCCATGACCGACAAAAAAAAAAAAAAAAGTTTCATGGACTTTCTTGCCTGGGCTGGCTTTAAGCCGTGATCCTCGGATCTCAATCTCCTGAGTAGCTAGGATTACAGGCGTGAGTCACCGGCGCCCGGCTCATTTTTGAACTTTGAAACACATGGGAAGTTTTATGTCCTTTTTGAAGAATAATTCATTCAATGGTAGCAAGAGGTTTGAATGAACATGTTTGTAAATACCCATCATTTATAAGTAAAGCACTCTCTATCTTAACATTTCTCATTATCAGAGCATTATTTAAATGAAAGAACTAAATAAAAGCTACATGTTAAAAATTCTACAGTTTCAAGACTTTACTATCATTGATGGATGCTTAATGAAATATTAGCCTCGCATTTGCTGTAGGAGGATTTAGTTTTTACTTCCTGTCAGGTTTCCTGGGCCTGACTTGCCTGACTTCACTGTGGATCACTAAGGACAAGCGTTCTCAGAAAGCATGATGTATCCTAGTCAATGTATACACACTCCACAGGAAATAATGGCCACAAGTCCAAAGTGATACCAACTGAGAGGACATTTTTTCCCCTTTAGTCAAGGACAACAAGTTCAATGCTCTAGGGAGGCAAACTTGCAAGTCAGTCTAGCTCCTTAAAGATTTTTGAGTCATCCTGAAGGAAAGAGTTTATTATTGTTTCTGGGTGACAGAATTAAAACAATAGTTCAGTGGTGTTTTCTAAGCATAGGAACAAGTCTTGTCACATTTCCCTTCCTAAAACCTCACTGATCCCAGGCTTACTCTATTTACAAAATCTTATCCTCTACCTAGTTTATTTCTGTACCAGGACCAGTGTCAATTTGCCTGCCTTGCTGCCAAGCCAACTTTGTTTCTCTCCTATCCTGCTTTTCTACTTTAAGCCAATGATCTCACCTTGGATCCCCAGGTCTTTGGCATGGAGATTAGGTACAACCACATGGTTATAAGATGCTGAGGCAGAGAACCTACTTGGCAACAAGTATTTAAAGGAGATCAGGTAACAAAAGGCATAAAGAATTATAACCCCATATGCAAGTGTAAACACATACTGCTCAGCCAATGAAAATACTCAATGAGCTCATCTGCTATTTGTATTAGCCACCTCTTTAATGAAATAGTAACCACATCTCAATCCCACTTGCTCTTGTGTAGACACCAAAGGCACTCAGACTAGCAGTTTATCTTGACAGGTAACAAGTATACATTTCACCTGGGAAGTCTAATACCTAATTAACTGATAACTTTAGAGACAAAATAATTGCTTCTTTACAAATCAGACTTACTATGATTTTGAGTATGACAGCAGACTCAAAGCCATACCATGGACTGGGAAGTTGGCTCAGTGGTACAGTGCTTGCCTTGCATGCATGAGGCCCTGGGTTTGATTCCTCAGCACTACATAAGCAGAAAAAAGCTGGAAGTGGCGCTGTGGCTCAAGTGGTAAAGCTGAAGAGCTGAGGGAGGAGCCAAGGCCCAGAGTTGAGCCCCCATGACCGACAAAAAAAAAAAAAAAGTACAATAACAGTCCACTGTACGTACCTGTAATTCTAGCACTAAAGAGGCAGAAGATCAAGAGTTTGAAGCCAGCTTGGGCTACTTGGCAAATTCAAAAACAAAAACCAAGCTAAGAGCCAGAACACATTAGTCAGTGCTGCTGCTCTCTCACAGCCATCCCCTTGGGCACAGATGGCAAAACCTTGATGAACTATGCAAACATAGCACCGGCCACTAGTTTATAAAGGCGGGAAAGCTGTCAGAGAGAAATACGCTTCACTTACCTACTGCCAAGCTGAGGTGCCTTTGTGCCCCAGCCTGCCTGTCGCTCACGTGGGTGGCCCTAAGAATTTTCATATGGATTTACTGAAACTGAATTTGTAACAATATTTCATTTTGTTAAACCTTCCATAGTTTATTACACTCATGTTCCCTATGTTATGTAGTAAGCAGAGTTTTCTTTTTGTTCTTTTCATTCTGTCTTTCCAGTTCCACCCAATAAGTCCTAGGAAACATCCTAATAGTAATCTTTACAGATGAATCCTTTTCCTCTGTGTATACTTAAATCGTAGTGAGTTTGTTCTTTTTATGAATTTTATGTAAAGATGATGTGCAGTGGGGTTACAGTTACATAAGTCAGGTAATGAGCATATTTCCTTTAGAACAGTGTCCTCCATTCCCTCATTCTTTCCCAGTTTCCCCCTCACCCATAAGGGAGTTTTCTTTTAAGGTTCCATTAAAGTAATTTTCTTGTTTTTTCTTCCCCTTTCTTCCTCCCTCCCTTTCCAATGCTGGGGCTTGAACTCAAGGGCTCACACTCTTGTATCATTTTTCCACTCATAGCTGGTACTCTACCAATGGAGCTAGTCAATTGGAGATGAATCTTTCCAATTTGTCTGCTTTGGCTAGCTCTGAAGACTGATTCTCAAATCTCAGTCTCTTGAGTAGCTGGATTACAGATATGAGGCACTAGTGCCCAGCAAATACTCTAATATTTAATACATTATTCTAGCTATTGATCTGGACTTCTGGAATAAAAATCATCCCTTCTTAAATAATGTTACCTTTCTGAACAAAAGACACAAGTTTTTAAAAAACACAACATAATTTCCTTACATCACAATTCCACTGCCATACTAATTTAATCTGGTCTTGTCCCTAACTGGTATTTATCCTCCAGTCAGCTAAATGTAACTGGTGCTCAATCTCATCTACTAGAATTCCAGAGCAGTACATTCAAACTAGATACTTTGAAGGGCAGTTGGAGTCCAAAGATTCCACGAGTAATTTTCATGCTGTCTTAGGAGGAAAATGATGGAATGATAGTAAAAACAGTAATACTCACTGAACCCTTACTATGTAGTACCAGGCAGTTTTAATGACTGTACAAGCGTTTTAAAGCTACAAAATAGGAACAATTATTACTCAAAGGTTTCAGATAAGCAACTAAAGCACAGAGAAGTTAATTAATTTACCCAAGACCAGAACTATCAGAATAGAATCATGTCTGGATATAATCTCCATCAGTCTGGCTCCAGACTTGGAACGACTAATGTGACATGCCTCTCAATATAGTCAGGAATTTAACATGAAACGTAGTCACTAGAAAAGAGTTTTAGTTTACCAAAAAACTGAACTGTAGATAAATGAAAAGCTAGATTTATAGCCCTTTTCTCAAAAGCAATTTGTAGAGGTTCAACAGTGCAAGAAACATTGTCACTTGAAAATGTTGGAGAAAAATTTCGAAGAGGCTATTTGGAGATAGAATTCTTTGTTTAGTCAATGTGTGGTTCAGCTAATTGAGGCTCATCAACAATTATACTTGAATGCTCCTAATTATGCTGACTACTTAAGGAAGGTTTCAGACAGGATTACCTTGTTTTCTTCTATGTTCCTTTTCAACTTTTCTTCCAGATCCCTGGTCTCTTCTGAGCTCCTGAGTTTTATCTGCTCATAATTTTCATATGCTTCCTTAAGCTGTTCTTGTAATGTGTGATATTCTTTTTCGTACTCTTTTTCAATCTGTGAAATATCCCCCTAAAAGGAAATGATAAAACCTTTAAACATTGCTTCAAACGCCTATATGTGATCTTGTTCTGAACACACATGCAAACACACATATACACACAGACACACATACATGAATTCATGCGCATGTGCACCCTCATACACATGTATGAGAAAGGAGGGGCTGGAGTGGCTTAGTGGTAGAGTGCTTGCCTAGCACACATGAAGCCTTGGGTTTGATTCCTCAGTACCACATACACAGAAAAAGCCAGAAGTGGTGCTGTGGCTCAAGTGGTAGAATGCTAGTCTTGAGCAAAAGAAGCTCAGGGACAGCGCCCAGGCCTGAGTTTAAGCTGCAGGGCTGGAAAAAAAAAAAAAAAAGATGAGAAAGGAGAAAGGGATGACTAGGAATGTAATGGAGGGGTGCATAAGTTCAAAGTACACAGTTTGTCTATAGAATGATGACAATGAAACTCTTACATTGTTAATGTATACAGATTCAAAATTTAAAAATTTGTTTTGATTGCTCATGGGGCGTTGACTCAGGGCCTGGGCAACTGTCTCTTAGGTTTTTGTTTTGTTTTTTACTAAAGACTAGCAAAAGTGGAGCCAAGGTTACACTTCTGGTTTTACCACAGTTAACTATACATCAATCTCATGAACTTTCCTGCACAGGCTGGCTTCAAACTACAATCAGATTTCAGCTTCCTGAGCAGCTAGGACTATAGGCTTCAGGCCACCAGCACCTGGCTTTCAAAGTGTTTAAAAGCAAGCTGGGCGCCGGTGGCTTGCACCTATCATCCGAGCAGGACCTGAGAGCTGAGGACTGCATTCAAAGCCAGCCCAGGCAGGAAAGTCTGTGGGACTCTTTATCTCTAATGAACCACCAGAAAACCAGAAGTGGCCCTGGTGGCTCAAGTGGTAGAGCGCTCACCTTGAGATGAAGAGCTCAGGACAGCGCCCAGGATCAGAGTTTAAGCCCCATGACTAACAACAGAAAAAAAAAAACCATAAATACCAAAAAAAATGAAGCTAGTCCGGGCAGAAAAGTCTGTGAGACTCTTATTTCTAATAAGCTACCAAAAAAGGACAGAAGTAGAGTTGTGGCTCAAAGTGGTAAAGTGCCAGCCTTGAGCAAAAGACGCTCAGGGACAACACCCAGCCCTGAGATTCAGGCCCCAGGACTGGCAAAATTAAAAAAAAAAAAAAAAACCTAAAGAAAGAAAACATTAGTTTTGGAACTAACCTTAAAAGTTTCAAATGGAAAGTAGCTGTTTATTTCAAAAAGAGAATTTAGCAATTAATGACGTGACTTCAGTTATTTGTCTCTTGGACCAACTTAAGAAAACAACCCAGAAATTATGCTATAATGTGAAACACTGGCCAGCAATTTGTGTAAGGCTTTTTAAAAATCTCTCACACAGCTGGGACTGTCGCCCGTCACATACTTGGGTCTGAACAGAGTATCTGTTGCTTAGCTGCTGAGGGCTGCCCTCCTGTGGCAGCCAGGCTGAGGAAATCTAGCCCAGTGACACCAAACCTGGGCCATCTTCTGTACCTCCCTCTTTCCCCTATTCGAGCACCTTCCTAGTATAAAAAGGCCGGAGGTAAATGCTTGGAATTTTGTGATTCATCAGAGAACTGTGAATTATGCTAGTATGATCCGATGAGTGAGTGTGCCTAAGTGAGCTCCAGGTTAAGCTTGGACAGACTCAAGAGCTTAGCACTACAAATAGACCATGCGTTTAAATAATAAACTAAATGGTCAATCTTACTATGACACGGGAACAAGTTTTATGGTTTCCTTTTTTTTTGGGGGGGGGTGTTGGTCATGGGGCTTGAACTCTGGGCCTGGGCGCTAGCCCTCTGCTCTTCAGCTCAAAGCAAGCATTAGCTCCACTTCCAGTTTTCTAAGTGATTTACTGGAGGTCAGAGTCTCAAGGAGGGCTGGGAAGGTGGCTCAGTGGTAGAGTGCTTGCCTTTCATGCATGAGGCCCTGGGTTCGATTCCTCAGAACCATATAAGCAGAAAAAAGCCAGAAGTGGCACTGTGGCTCAAGTGGTAGAGTACTTAACCTTGAACTGAAGAGCTGAAGGACAGCACCCAGACTCAGAGTTCAGACCCCACGACTGACGGAAAAAAAAAAGGTCTCTTGGACTTTCCTGCCAGGGCTGGCTTTGAACCGCGATCCTTAGATCTCTGCCTCCTGAGTAGTTAGGATTACAGGCATGAGACACCAATGTCCAGCTTAGTTTCTTCTATTTTTATTCCTAATTTAGCAAAAGGATCACATTAATTTATATACTCAAGATCACCAAAAGAGACTGTAGAGAGGTGACGCTTCCATGCTATTACATTTAAACCTCATCACATTTCAGTGAGATATATTTGTGAATATGCCCAAAACTGATCAAAGTATTTATTTATGAATGACAAATGTAGACTCATTAACAACAGAGCCTATTTGATTTAGAGCTAAGTACTACATAAAACATAGTCTATTTGGTATATACTATACGTCGACTTAAGTTTTTTTTTTTTTTCTGCAGTCCTATTTGTCAACATACAAAGCTGACAGAATCTAAATGTGTTACAGTAAGTCAAATAAATTACCGTATATTCATACAACAAAATAACCAATAAAAGATTATAAAGAAGAGGCACTGTGGCTCAAGTGGTAGAGCGCTAGCCTTGAGCTGAAGAGCTGAGGGACAGCACTCAGACCGAGTTCCAGCCCCTTCCCCCCAAAAAAAAGACATTATAAATTTAAGTTAACTGATAACTGAGTTTGTTAAAACTCCTTAAATTGTTATTCTACTTTAAAATTTTTAAATTATTTAAATCATTAAATTGTCCAAGTTATTTAATTATATGAATTGAACCCCAGGCCTCATGCATGCAAGGCAAGCACTCTACCTCTGAGCCACCCTCCCAGCCCTAATACTTATTTTTTTTTCAGGTTTGAAATTTTTTATTGTTATTACATAGGTGCCTAATAATTATAATTGGCTAAAACTATAGGTTTTTATTAAAATGGTAGCAGGTAACACCAAATTCTAACAATACTTCATTAGCTACCTATTGGGTTTATAAGTTATTCTACATTATTAATATTAGGACAGCTTAATTGTTAAATGATAATGTACTATTTTACTATACAGACACACTATAATTTAGTCTGCTACTGATAGACATTTAAATTGCATTTTTTTGCTGGAATAAATATAGGCAAAACATGGGGTTGGGAAGGTGTCTCAGTGGTAGAGCGCTTGCCTTGCATGCCTGAGGCCCTGGGTTCGATTCCTCAGCACCACATAAGAAAAAAGAAAAAAGCCGGAAGTGGTGCTGTGGCTCAAGTGGTAAAGCGCTAGCCTTGAGCTGAAGAGCTGAGGGACAGCACCCAGGCCCAGAGTTCAAGCCCCATGATTGGACCAAAAATATATATATAGGCAAAACAAATATATAAATATTCTTCCTTACTGGTCTCTACACACATCTGAATACAGATAGATTCCGTGATGTCTTCCTAGAAATCTTTATTTACCATCCTCAATAGTATTCAATTAACTTTTTTTTAAATCTCATATTGGATTATTTTTCTTTTATTTTCCTCTATAAATTATTCTTCCTCTTTTCAGTCTTATGTCTTTATCATGCCTTTTTTTGTCCGTTAATGTCTTTCTTTTTATATTTTTTTCTTGGTCATGAGACTTGAACTCTGGGCCCGGGTGCTGTCCCTCATGTCTTCAGCTCAAGGCAAGTGCTCTGCCACTTGAGCCACAATGCCACTTCTGGTTTTCTGGTAGTTCATTGGAGATAAGTCTCACAGACTTTTCTGCTTGGGCTGGCTTTGAACTATGCAATCCTCAGCTCCCAGCCTCCTGAGTGGATTAGATTACAGGCGTGAGCCACTGGTGCTCCACTAGTTAATGTCTTTAGGTTAATAATAAATAGTAGTAATATGTCACCTTAAGAAGATGGTAGCTTTGCCAGGCGCCGGTGGCTCATGTCTATAATCCTAGCTACTCAGGAGGCTGAGATTTGAGGATCGAGGTTCAAAGCCAGCCTGGGGAAGAAACTCTGTGAGACTCTTATCTCTAATAAACCACTAGAAAACTGGAAGTGGTGCTGTGGCTAACGTGGTATAGTGCTACCTTGAGCTGAAGAGCTCAGGGACAGGGCACAGGCCCAGAGTTCGAGCCCCATGTCCAACAAAAGTAATATTTACCAATTCCCATTTGATCACCAGTTTTAGTTTAAAAGGGGATTTGAATTTTATCCAATACTCTTCCAGCAATTTCATAGTTATGTAATCTTTTCTTTTTTTTTTTTTTTGTCGGTTGTGGGTCTTGAACTCTGGGCCTGGGTGCTGTCCCTCAGCTCTTCAGCTCAAGGCGAGTGCTCTACCACTTGAGCCACAGCGCCACTTCTGGTTTTCTGGTGGTTTATTGGAGATAGGAGTCTCAGGGTCTCTCCTGCCTGGGCTGGCTTTGAACCATGATCCTCAGATCTCAGCCTCCTGAGTAGCTAGGATTACAGGCGTGAGCCACCAGCGCCCGGCCTAAGTAATTCTTAAAGTGAAGATCTTTCAATTCCATTTATGTGAATAAGTTATTTATTTATTTACCAGTCCTGGGGCTTGAACTGGTGGACAGTTCTGGACACTGTCCCTGAGCTTGTTTTCAAGGCCAGCACTCTACCATTTGAGCCACAGCGCCACTTCTGGCTTTTTCTGTGTATATGGCACTGAGGAATTGAACCCAGGCTTCATGCATGCGAGGCAAACACTCCACCACTGAGCCACCTTCCCAGCCCGAATAAGTTTAATTATAAACACATTTTTATTATACCAGTTAAAACACTAAAACCATTATACTTGAAATAAAGTATAAATGTGTGAGAACTCAATTTTCCTTTGCCCTTTTCCTCACAAGAGTGAAAACCAAGAAACTTTTTGTTATATTCTAAAGCTATATCCTGCTAATTTTTTGTGTTGTTGCTGCTGTTCTGGTAACTTTGAATGTAATTATCTGGCTTCATAATAGTTTTATCATTCCCAATTAAATCTGTAGTTTAATACTCTTTTAGTTTAATACTTTTCTCGGTACTGTGGTTCGAACTCACTGTTAGGTAGGTGCTCTACCACTCGAGCTATGCCCCAACCCTGGTTTAATATAATTTTGACTTACCTGTTGTGCCTCATAAGGACCATATGGATCGGTATTGACTGCTTGCTGTGTTACGTTGCAAGACACCTATAGAGAGCAAAAAAAATCCATTTTCTTCCATTTTTCTAGTAAATCTAGCTATAATAATATTTTAGTATATGCCCATCGTTTTTCTAAGAACATTTTTCTATTTTGATTGTTTCATGCTTCTTATACATATTTGGGTCATTGTTTTTATTTTTTCAAAGCTTCTTCAAAAACAGGAAATTCAATAGTCATTTAATGAATTCTCATCCTACAGAGGCAACTCTAAAGGAACTTTGGTTTATTTTCATGATTTGTTAAGATGGTAACATACAAATCACTTGTTTCTCTACATCTTATCTTTTTAAACTCTCATTCGTCTTGAGGTTTGGCAGAAGCTGAGCAGCCTAGACAAGATTATTCCTTCTTTGTTTGTATGTGTTTATGCAAGTTTGCAAGATGTACATATATATTTTGGTGCTGGGAAAAGAGCTGTGGGTCTTTACATGCTAGGTAAGTATTCTACCACTGAGATACATATCCAACTGCTTCCTTTATTCACTCTTGGTAGAGCTGCCAGCCTATGCAGACACTCTAGGCTCGGAGACTGCTTTTGTTGACCCTGCTGTTAACTTTGGGTAAGCTGGTGAGAGGAAAGCTTCACTGGTGGGACATGCATTTCCTTACAGATGTAGACACTTCTTTCTATCCCCCTGCCTTTACTAACTGTGAAGGTGATGTTTTTGTTCCACCTGACTATTTTACCTTATTTCTCATTTTGGTCAGGGAAGGATTATTGATTAGATCCAAGCTTCCTTCAGACAAAATTATTTATCGTGCCCCACAAAAGATTTAATATTTTAAAAATATTTTTAGGCTAGGCACCAATGGCTCTTGCCTATATATCTCGCTACTTAGGAGACTGAGATATAAGGATCAGGATTCAAAGCCAGCCCATGCAAGAAAGTCTGTGATATTCTTATCTCCAATTAAGCACCAAAAAAGCCCAAAGCGGAACTGGCTGAAGTGACGGAGAGCTAAGAGTGCTAACCTGCAGCACAAGCTCAAGGACAGCACCCAAGCTGAGTTTAACCCCTAGGACCAGAAAACAACAAACCAAAACAACAAAAAAAGGTCAATTTAACTGTAGCATTATTATCTTTTCTATTTCAGTCTTACCTGTATGGCAACCTCCTGGGTACATGGGACATCTGTCACTGCACTGGTACTTTCTGGGTTGACTTTGTATATGCTGTTCCCACAGTGGTCATCAGCTCCATCAGTCTTGCTCAGGGGTGTATCGGCTTTGCCTGGGTTACACTGTGATCTCTCAGATATTCTCAAAGACTCCCCAAGAACATGTGTTTCAGAGGCAATCTGGCTGCCAGAAACATTCTCATCATTCAAATTATGACTGTCAAAATATGCAGCAGCGTTTGTATCTGCTCTGTCACTGGCTACAAAGGACGGCACCACTGGTATTGATCTCTGCAGTGGATATTCAGAAGAGATGCTGGCCAAAGGGGTGTACATGCTGGTATACTGGGGTAACGTTGGTAGTACGTTTATGTACGTTGTTGGAGGCTGGGTGATGTCAAATCTCTGAAAAGGAACGTACGTACAGTATCCTGTGACCAAGTGGGACTGAGTCCAATAGGTTGGTTTCACCTCCTCAGGAACTGGTTTGGGAGAATGTGAGGGAACTAGTGTGTGATTTGCATCTTCTGAGGCTGGAGTGGGAGAATCAGAAGAGACCTCAATGGGTTTGCTCTCCTCAGAAACTGGACTGGAAGAGCTATCAGATTCCAGCTGGGGCTTCACATCCTCAGGAGCTGGTACTGAAGACACGTCAGGCACAGGTTGGGACTTCACATCTGGTTTAAATTCCCTAGCTGCAGGGTTCAGTGGCAGTTTAACACGTAAATAGTCCCCTGGCTTTGAAATCTCTTCTACTTTAGTTTTAATGTTTTTCTTCTTCCTTTTTTTCTTGAGCCGTAAAGCAACTTTTTTCAATGCAATACAGTTATCAATCACAACAAAACGAGGGCATCCAAGGAGAAAAGATTTTAAACCTCCTGCTTTTGCTAGTATCTGTCGAGTTTCTTCTGGGAAAAACTCATATTCTTCAGAGAACATTTTGTTACTCATATCCAAAGGACCATGTTCTTCCAACAACTGAGAAAAATAACTTGGGGAAAAAAAATCCATTCGTGTGAGTTATTATAAGAAAGTTCTTGCATATATTTGAAAAAATTTGTATTATCGCAAAACAAAACATGTTTTTCTACTTTTCATTGATCTTAAATCCTTTCAACAATAAACATAACAACAAACATAAGGTTAACTAAAACCAGTGATACACTGAACAAAATCTTCTCCATTCCTCTGAAAATAATCCTTTGTAACTCTTGAGGGAAAAGCCAAAGGAGATAAGAAATTATCAATTTCAAAAACATAATTCTGTAAATGATTTAAAAAGCAGTGAAAAACAAAAAAAATTATTTTTTGGGCGGGTGGAAGAGGAACCCAAGAATGTCAAATAAAAATAACAAGTGAAAAGAGGAAATCAAATAAAAAAGTCCTATTTATCTGCATACAGTAAATCCATTAAAAAATTTCAGATCAGGAATGTACACTCATTCAGAGAACTAAAATTAATCAAATCTGATCAATAAATCAATGCCGTTCAAGACTTGAATCTCCAATAAGGAAAATCGTTTTGTTTTGTATTTTTGTTGTTGTTGTTGTTGTATCTTGGGGCTTGAGCTCTGGGCCTAGGCGCTGTCCCTGTACTCTTCAGCTCAAGGTGAGTGCTCTACTACTTGAGATACAGTGCCACTTCTGGTTTTCTAGTGGTTTATTGGAGATAAAGAGTCTCACAGACTTTATTGTCTGGGCTGGCTTTAAACCGTGGTCCTCAGCTCTCAGCCTCCTGAGTAGCTAGAATTACAGGCAGAGTCTAATTTCTTAGTGACTCCAGTTCTGTGCATGTTTCTATGTGACTACATTGCTACACAGATTGACCTGCAGAATGCCAGTGCATGTTGGTCAGCATGGGGAAAGAACTTCAAAAGTTATTTGAAGTCTGCTATTCTAGGAGAGCCCTTTTGAAAATCACTGCTTTGTATATGCTCATGATTCTCATTTCAGAATGTCACTGTTATGTCTAACACACTGTATGTAATGCTACCAGTATTCACCTAGCTCTCCTGCTAGGCTGTATGTTCTACCTTTTCTGGAATCGACAATAGTGCTTATAAACTTACGTGGCTAACTAAAACAACTAAATGGGGATTTAGGAAAAACTATACAAAACAATTTGCTTCAACTATCTAAATCAGGGTGAGAAACTTTTTTTTCCTGCAAAGGACTATTTGGATATTTATAACACTATTTGTAGCCATACAATGTTATGAATACAGGCAGACAGGCCACAGGCATCTGAAAAATAGCATATGTTTCTGTCCTATCATGTATCAAATGACTTTGTGGATGGCCCAGATGTTCCCTAGTTCATAAAATGTTACAAGTAGAGGTGCTATGAGACATACATCAGGCTAATTCCCCATCTAAGCTGAGAAAGGTTAATTTGCAGCAGTTACCTTAGCATTCTTGACACCTTTGTCCAGTATTTTTCTACTTTAAACACCTAACATACAGAAGTTGTTTCAGTTTTCTTTAACACACTGGCCATTAAGGCCTTAATTCTTAATGCAAATAATTATGTTTTTAGATATACCTGTAACTTAATTTTATATTACTATATCATATAAATTCTATATGAAAACAATGAAATAGGTCTTTTTTAAGTCACAAACTTCTTTCCATACAGTAACAATAAATTCTGTTAAGAGAAAAAAATACCACTAAAAACATATAGTTTAACTTTGGTTTAGGAAGTTTTTTTTTTTTTTTTTTTTTGGGTCCGGTCATGGAGCCTGAACTCTGGGCCCGGGCGCTATCCCTCAGCTCTTCAGCTCAAGGCTAGCACTCTACCACTTGAGCCACAGCGCCACTTCCGGCTTTTTTCTTCTTGCTTATGTGGTGCTAAGGAATCGAACCCAGGACCTCAAGCATGCAAGGCAAGCACTCTACCACTGAGCCATCTTCCCAGCCCTGGTTGAGGAAGTTTGAAGAAAATTCCAGGATATTTTAAGAAATGTAAATATAATTTCTGTTTCTAAATTGTCATCAATATGATCTCTGGAAGTATTTCAATTCTGAGGAAAAAAACAACAACAACAGAATAGGAATGATGGAAGTAAGCAAATAGAAGAAATGACCATATGAGGATGGAGAACAGGACTCTGGGAGAATAGTTAACATCTACATTAATTTCTGTCTCATACTACTTCTCAATTACTTGAAGGCCTCGTGTACTATATTTATTAATACTAGCTCAAAATGGTAAGTCATTTCCTACATTTTCCTCAAGTTGTTCACTATACTGTTTCATTTACCTCACTCAAACTTGAATTGTTAAATTTCATAATTGCCTGTCAACCCTAAAAACCAACGTTACTTTAATTAGAAGGGAAAGTAACAGAAAATCAAGAAGAGGGGGTAACAATGTTTGACAAGAAACGTATTCATTGCCTTACTTATGTAACTGCAGCCCCTCTGTACAACACCTTTACAATAAAAAAAAAAAAAAAGACCAAGCCAGGTCAGAAAGCACTCACCACCAAAAAAGAAAAAAAAAATGAAACAGTAAACACAAATAAACATTTCAAAACGTTAAAAAAAATAGTATAGGGTCAGTATGGTGTTAATTCCAAGAATTTGGGAGGCAGAGACCGAGAGGACTGAAGTTTGAGGCCAACCTGTGCAAAAAACTAAGATCTAATCTGGACAAGAAAAGCTGGCCATGGTAACACACAGCTACAATCTAACTATTCTGGAGGTATATGGAGGATGATCACAGTCCAAGGTCAACCAAGACCTTATCCAAAAAATAAAACAACAACAAATTCCAAACTAAAGTAAAAAAGACTGTGACTGTGTCTCAGGTGGTAGAGTGCCCCTGAGGCCCTGAATACTTGATACTGCCAAAAACAAGGCAGGGGTAGGGGGTTCTGTATTTATACATTATCATCACCGAGCAATTATCATCCAAGTTAAAGTATTAACAGCATTCTGGGATCCTGTCTCCAATGAAAGGGTCAGAATTCATCAAGCTACACAATTTGTCATTCGAGTTTTGAGATGACAAACAAATCTATTCAAATAAAAAAATGAGATCAAATCATCACAGGATTTGTTGAATAAATATCTTTAAAAATTCTTTCTAGCTGGGCTTTCACTAGTGGCTCATGCCTGTAATACTAGCTACTCAGGAGGCTGAGAACTGAGGATCCAGGTTCAAAGCCAGCCTGGGCAGGAAACTCCATGAGACTCCAATTAACCACCAGAAAACCAGAAGTGGTGCTGTGGTTCAAGTGTTAGAGCTCTAGCCTTGAGCTGAAGAGCTGAGGGACAGTGTCCAGGCCCAGAGTTCAGGTCCCACGACTGACAAAACAAACAAACAAACAAACAAAAGTACTGTTTCCACTAAAAGACCAAAGGAGGATAATCATAGGAGAGGATCACAAAGTCTCAATAGCTATATACACATGATTGAATAAAATGATGTTTATCAAAATAAACCATATCAGCCTTGGCATAAAATAGCACTGTTAGGAAAGGAATCTACTTACTCATAGAGGGTTGAACATTTTTGTTTTGGGTTAATATCCCATAGCTTCTTATTTCGGACAACATATTCACTACTGTGCTGGTCATAGAGAGCTTCAAATTCTTCTACATCTTGCCGAAGATGGTCAGGCACTGCAAATGGGCCTGCTGCATCTGAATTACGCCTGCTGATTAAAAAACCATTTTGAGAACAGTAAACTTTTGTCTAAGATTATTTCACTGAAGTGAGGCCTCTATGGTATGGGGCACTCAAATAACAGGCAGAAGAATATGTAATTGAAATAAAACACTTAATATTACACTAGGACAATCTTATCTGTGATTTATATGTAGTTCTAACCAAACATCACAAATGAAATAAAAATTTTAAAACCACCAAGAACTTTCAAAAACAAAATTTTAAATTACTGTCAATATATTACACAGCTGATGTGGAGAAGCTCAGTCAGTCCTGATTTATCACTGTATATAGCATTATGTGTTTCCTTGTCCTGAATTGGGAAATTCTGCCTCCTCCAAAACTAATGGTACCCAAAATGCAAGGTTAAATTTATGGTAATTCTTTCTAACCAAAGCTACACATAATGTTCTTAAGTGATAAAACAAAACTTTTCCATTAGTTGAAAGGTGGCAGGTCTTTGGCAAATTGACAGTGCATGGGAAAACGAATCAAGATTCAGGCTTCTGCAGTACAGTACTGAACTCCATGCTTCTGAAGCATGAGCAGCTCCTCCTCAAAGGTGCCTCCTTGGAACCAAATGAAGTGTGTGCACATTGATAATGTGTACTTCTGGTGACTGCAGTTTAAAATTCTATTTTTAATCAAGTTTTATAAAAACGTAAATGTTTCACTTTTCTTAAGCAATGTTGTTAGCACATAAACACTTCACAAATGCTTTCAGGAAAGAAGCATACATCTGTCACTAAGCAATGCTCTAAAACTAGGTAGATATAGGGAAAACATCTTCCCTGCTTGTTTTGAGATTTCTCTTGGCTCCCAAGAAGAGGGATTTCCTTATTGACACACACGTAACCACATTGGCAGGAATGCTTTGTGGTATGGGAAAACTCAAAATCCATTTCTATGTCCTCCTCTTCCTCTCCCATACTAGCAATGACATAACTCCCTAAAAACCAGAGACCTGTTTAGACTTGATTCTCACTCATAAAACCACCATGGAGATAGAATTCCCACAAAAGTACTGGTCCCTCTCTAGAGATTGTGGATCTTCTGATTACTTATTTTGATATTTCCATCTTGGAACTTCCCAGCCTCCAAAATTATGAAAACAACTGCCTGTTATAAGCCACTCAGTTCATGGTATTAAAAAAAAGACCCCCCCCAAAAAAAAGCCCACTTTAAAGTTTTTGATCAGTAAAAGACCATGGTAAAGAGGTTACTCCTCTTCCCTAGTTTTACTTCTTATGACTATTTCTTTAACACTTAACCAGGGCTGGGAAGGTGGCTCAGTGGTAGAGCGCTTGCCTTGCATGCTTGAGGCCCTGGGATCGATTCCTCAGCACCACATAAGAAAAAAGAAAAAGCCGGAAGTGGCGCTGTGGCTCAAGTGGTAGAGTGCTAGCCTTGAGCTGAAGAGCTGAGGGACAGCGCCCAGGCCCAGAGTTCAGGCCCCACGACCGGACCCCCCAAAAAAATAAATAAATAAAAATAAAAAAAATCATCTAAACACTTAACCAGATGGCAGTGAATATAATTGATACATAAGACTAACCCATAACATTATAGCTTGACAATATACCTTTTAGTGTTTTATTATAGCAAACAAAAGCAATTATTAATATGACATTCCTTCATTGAACAATTGGAAAAATATTTCCTTCCTTTTTTTTGGTCAGTACCAGGGTTTGAATTGAGGGCCTTGTGCTTCCTCAGCTTGCTTGCTTGGCTAGTGTTCTACCACTTGAGCCATGTCTGCAGTCTCTCTTTTTTCTCACTATTTTTGGAGATGGGAGTGTCAAGGTCTTGGGTTGGCTTTGAACTCCAACCATGCTGAACCTAGCCTCCTTCTGTAGCTAGGATAATAGGCATAAGCCAATGGCACTAACTTAAAATACATTTTCTAAGGACTGGGGCCAGGGCTCAAGTGGTACAGTGCCTGCCAGTAAGTGAGGAACCCGAGTTCTAACCTTTAGAAAGAGAAGTTAGGGAAAAGAAAGCATAAGTTTTTATAGCACATTAGATTAACATGACTTAGTAAGTGAAAATATCTGAATTAGAAGCAGCAAAAACTTAAAAAGTTTACTTACTTATGGTCTTCCCCTGAAGTGTTGGAGTCATTATTTGGTGTTACTGAGGCTGTTCCAGATCCCACTAACATTGGCTAGTTTAAAAAATAGAAAAATGACAATGATATTCAACCTTGAAATTTTATAAAAGAAAAAAATTATGCATGAAGCTTTAGACAAGCATGCATGAGCCACCAATATTAAAGCCCTTCCAAATTTTCTTGTACATAGGAATGTAGCCAGAAGTAAGTTCAAATTAACATTTAGGATAGTTTACAAAGCTCCAAAATTTTGAAATGCCATTTAGTTTGAACTCCCTTGTAAAGACATATAGTCAAAACCATCCAGTCTGCTTTCACCCTCTTCTACCACTAGCCCACAATCATTCCTTCTTGCTGCTGTCTCCTCCAAAAATACACGCAATACTAACTAGAGCCACTGAGAACTCACAAGACCTAAAACAATGCCTTACTTATCTCAAGGGCTTGAAGGGAAGAGTGGATAAGGGATTCTATCAACTTTAAGATTGGCCAGATGACTACAATTAATTATTTTTTAGTATTTTAGGTAAGAAGTATTTGAACAGAAATGATTCTAATGAAAGCTTCTGGATACTGGAAACTAATATTTTGTTTTCTTAGATTTCCATAAAATTAGTAATAATAGAGAATTATTAAACATTTACTACCTAATAGGTATAATTTTGCCAGTTTATGAAAAACAAACATCACTATTATTCTAGTTAAACCAATACACACCAGGGCACAAAGAAGTCAAACAACTTGCTTAATGTCACAGATAATAACGGTAGAGCACCAAACTATGTGTCCAGGCCTGCTGACCCCAAAGCTGGCGGGGCTACTGTGCCCTGCTGCCACTCATATGGAGTCCTATGACAATACTGAGCTTGGAAATCTAGAAAGTATAAAAGTATCTTTTATTTTTTTTTTTGGGTCCGGTTGTGGGGCTTGAACTCTGGGCCTGGGCTGTCCCTCAGCTCTTCAGCTCAAGGCTAGCGCTCTACCACTTGAGCCACAGTGCCACTTCCGGCTTTTTTCTTTTTGCTTATGTGGTGCTGAGGAATCGAACTCAGGACCTCAGGCATGCAAGGCAAGCGCTCTACCACTGAGCCACCTTCCCAGCCCCTAAAAGTATCTTTTAAGAGTTATTTATGTGCAATATAAATCTTAAAGTTTCTTGAAATATAGACTGCCAAATAGCTTTTAAGTTTGAAAATTAGAAAATTTATGTATCAATGGAGTATTTTTGAGAACTCAGAAAAGAATGAACATGGAGAATATTCCATACCTTTGAATCTTTCGGTTTCTTTTTCTTGCCTTTATTTTTAACCTTGGTAAAACCGAACTAAAAAATGGAGGAAGAAAAAAAAAATCAATGAACATTCAAATAGAAGCATTATAAAGCTGAACAGAAACCATATTTACTTTCATAAAACTAGTCATAAGTTAAACTTGTTATAATTTAAATATACATAGTTTAATTTGTAAAAATAATTCAATAATATACTAGCACAAGTGGCATGACATAATAGAAAAGAGAAAAAAGTTTAACGATACCAATGTTGAAACTAAAGCTAAATTGCTCCAATCTTTAAAACTTATTTTCAACAAGGATTTATGTTACTTCCAGTCATTAATCAGACCTTTTGCTATTAGGAACTGAACTCAGCACTGTGCTCGCTAGATTTGTTTGCTCACTGTTGTGCTCCTCCACTTGAGCCATGCTTACAGTCTGGCTGTTTGCCAGAGACACAGATGGAATCTCAAAGACTTATTAAGCCACGTTCTTGCTGATCTCTGCCTCCTTGGTAATTAGGATTATAGGCTTGTGTCATTATGGATCTAGCAGAGTTTCTTTGTTCTCCTTCTGGAGCAAAATATTACATTTTTCTTTTTTCTTTTTTTGGGTCTGGTCGTGGGGCCTGAACTCTGGGCCTGGGCGCTGTCCCTCAGCTCTTCAGCTCAAGGCTAGTGCTCCACCACTTGAGCCACAGAGCCACTTCCGGCTTTTTTCTTTTTTCTTATGTGGTGCTGAGGAATCGAACCCAGGGCCTCAGGCATGCAAGGCAAGCGCTCTACCACTGAGCCACCATGCCAGCCCTATTACATTTTTCTTGCCCCAAGAATTCTTCCTTTTTTCTTTCTAGTATTAACATGTATTAGTTATAAAACATTATGAAGACTAAATCCTCAGAGTGCACTGATTCGTGCTTCAACTCTAAGAGGAAGAGATTGGCAGTAACGATCTAATGAACTAGTTACCCAGAGCCCTCCTTATTTGGTTCTGAAATGCAACCTGGCCATGTAAATAAACACTGGCCTGGCTCCTCCTTGCTTTCTTTGACAAACACAAATTAGAATCTAAGATTTAAGTTAGTCAAGTAGCTTACCGGTGCCTCACCACTGTCTTGTTTCCTTAATACAGTACAGCGGCTGTCTGTGGGAAGAAAAGAAGTTCTGTAAGGACACACTATTTACAAATCCATACTATAGACTATAACCTACCCTTAAAGTACAATGAGGCCAACAAGCGAGACTACATTCTATTCCTTAATTGGCTGTGACACAATTTTAGTGAAAAACTAAGGGCAAAACAATTGGTTAAATGGGAAGCCAACTACACAGAGCCATACAACTTCAACCTAGTCGGCATATGAGTGTGCCTTCTGAGTGCCATGAACATTGGAGGTGGGAATATAGAGACAAACAAGACAGTCCTTGGTATCAAAATACTCATGTTCTTCTGGAAGAAGATACCTGTAACCCATATTAGAAGCATAACAATGAAATAACAGGGAGTAAAGTATTCAGGAAAGCAGCCAAGAAGCAGAGGGACACTAGGGCCACAATATGAGCAGCGAGGAAAGCACAAGGTAGGGGGTGGGGTCAGAGAACTGATGGGAGAGAGACAGTGAGCCCAGACAGATATGAATGTATTATGTAGGCAAAACTAGGCAAATGTTTCCTGAAAAGAATAATTAAGAGCTCAGGCCTGTTCTAAAAGAGTTCTAGCAGCAATACAAAAGGAAGATTAGATCAAAGTTAGTTTGAAGGCTGCTGCAAGCCTAATAATGGGAAAATAACTAAAGTCCTGCCTAGGGAAGTGGGATGGACAAGAAAGGATAGATCAAAGAAAAGCCTTATTTAAATTGGTGACAAAGTAGTTAAGAACAGGGAAAAGAACAAGAATCTAGACTAATCTCAGGGTTGCCTGCTTAGGAAATAGATATACATTGTTAATTAAGATAATTTACTATGCCTGTAATCCCAGCTACTTGGGAGACAGAGTTCAGAAGGATTGTAGTCCAAAGCCAGCCACGCAAAAAGATTAGCAAGATCCTTTCTCAATCAAAAAGCTAAGTGTGCTTATATATGCCTGTGAATATGTGTATGCAGGAGGCTGTAGGTAGGAGGACCAAGGTCTGAGGAAGGCCCTGAAAGCACTGACAACAAAAACAACAACAAAAATCGGAACCTTTACCTGAAAAGTAACCAACATGCCAAAAAAAAAAGAGAAAGACTGGAAATGTGGTTCAGTAGTAGCTACTTTTAGCAAGCACAAGGTCCTAAGTTCAAATCAAATATAAATATATGTATATATATGTATATGTATATATATTTTTATATACTATACATAACACATTGTATTTCATATAATATAAAATATACTCTATGCATAGTATTATGTAAAATACTTTAAATGAAAGTGATAAGGGGCTGGGAAGGTGGCTCAGTGGTAGAGTGCTTGCCTTGCATGCATGAGGCCCTGGGTTCGATTCCTCAGCACCATAAAAGCAGAAAAAGCCGGAAGTGGTGCTGTGGCTCAAGTGGTAGAGCGCAAGCCTTGAGTTGAAGAGCTGAGGGACAGCGCCCAGGCCCAGAGTATCAGGTCCCACGACCAGCCAAAAAAAAAAAAAAAGTGATAAAACTGTAACGATCTCAGGTGGAAAACAGTGTTATCAGACTTGAAAGCCTGTTGAGATGACCAATAATTTGTAGGTTGCTTCTGGCTGCATGCCTAGAAGCAGACAGACAGCAATAGCTAGAAGTACTGAGTATTTCTGGCACAGAGCCTAAGAAGTAGAGAGAATGAAGAATGCCTACTGAGAGGACTGGAGGATATGCTCTTGTTAGTTGTCTTCCTGTTCCTGTATGACCCAGACAAGCATCAGGTTTTTTAAGCTCAGTCCCAGGACAGCATTTCTTACAACCAGCAATAAACTAAGAGCAATAAACTGAGGCTATCAAATAGCGTGTCTTCTCATCAGGAAACAGTGCCTTGAAAGGTTAAAGCTGTCTGTATGTAAGTGAGCACTTTACAAAGAATCTAAATAAAAGTAAACTATTCCTTACACTGTATTTGAGCTTTAGATTTTTATTTTTTTAAATATATTTTTATTGTGAAAATACTGTACAGAGGGGTTACAATTACATGGGTAAGATAATGAGCACGTTTCTTATCAAGCATTGTAGCCTCCTGCTTTGTTTCCCCTTCCCGTCCCTTCATATCCTCCCCACCCGTCTCCCCCCCACCCCCCACCAAAGTTGTAAAGTTCGTTTTTCGACATAACAACTTGTACATCTCATTGCTGCAATGGGTCCTCCTGTATCCCTGTTTTAACAATTTGTTTTTTCCCTTCCCTTCCACATATAACAACATCATATATAGTGAAAGCAGGGGTTGTGCCATGGGGGAGGGACATTCAAGGCAACAAAGACATAATCTTATATGTATTTGAGCTTTATAATGTGACACTGTTGTTTTAAGGCCTGACCTGTGACATATACCATTTGAAACTCCTAACAATGGAATGCTCACAAATATATAAAATAATGTAATACTCACATAACAATATACAAATGCTAAAAAAAGGTGAGAGAAGAAACCATCCAGGACAAATAGGATCAGAGATAAGAAATTAAAAAATAAGAATATTAGAATTTTGAAGTAGAAAAGGATCACATGGACTGTGAGCTCCAAATCATTTCATTTAATGATGAGGAAATAAGTCCAAGAGAAGCTATGGAACTGATTTCCAGCTGGCCTTGTTCTGCCAGGTTTGACTCCATGCCATTACTCAAACAGGCCTTGAATTTCCCTACTTCTCAAAGCCCCAACACTTACCTGTCCAATTTCACTTCTACCTTGAACTCCACCTGTTCCACAGCTTTCCTACTGTGAGGACCAAAGTGCAGAGTACTTCCTTTGAAGTCCTCAGTCCTTCCTTTCACCCTTCCTCCTCACAGAGTTACTATTGTCAATCATAAATCCAGTTGTATCAGTTTTCATTATTTCCCACAGTAAGTATGTTAGTAAGCTAAAAGTCTCTCACAGATTATTTTCTCCCAAAAATGTAACATATATAAATAAAAACTTGGTTCACAAACCCATTATATCGAAGAATTCATCTAAAGCACTGTGCAATGCTGGGAACTTGTCTCTGTGTTCTTCTAGCAGCCATATTAAACAACGTGCTTCTTTTAATGATGTTGGCTCACAGAAGTAATCGAGTTTCTTTCCTTCTATAGAGGCTAGTTTATGCCCGTATTTCTCATTCCAGAGAAAAGTCATGATGCTAAAATCAAGCTCCTTAAGAGATGTTCCATATCGAGAAAAAAACGGTCCTGTGGCATCTAGGCCTGCAATAAAAATAAAACCCAAATCACACGAAGAGAGAAATTACTTACTTTAGTAAAATCACATTGAGTTTCATATTACTCAACATGGTTCCATTTACAGTTTGTTTCTATTTTCAGTGAAAACATTTAAATATTTGAGAACAGACTTGGACAAGCTACTATACATTTTAGAAACACTATTCAACACTGACATACTAATCATAATTCTTTTTAAAATATTTATAATTAAGTAGCTGTACAAAGGGGTTACAATTACACTAAGTAATGTGAGTTCAATGCTTCTTAGTCAATGTTACCCCATTTTCCCCCTCTCATCCCTAATCTCAAGTTACATAGAATTGTTATGTATTAGTTGAATAAGGTGGACTAAAAACTTTTACATTGCAGTTTTATCCTTAGGAAATGATTATATTAAATATATTTCAAAATAAAAATAGCTTTTCATTAATTTATAATCATTTATAACTCCAACTAATAAGACTAACAAGATTTTAGCATGCTTTTCTGTATGTATTTTATACCAAGAAAGAAATAGTAACAATCTTATCTTGTAAGAGTAATTTGCTGAGACCAGAAACCCATGGAAATCAATGCTCTAAGCAAAGGCATTTAGCTTTCTAGACATAACAAGCTTGTTGCCTCTTGCTTTGTCTCTAACAATAAACTGCACAACTTCTTCCTTGGAATACCGGAATTCTACAGCCAAATGTCTCTTAAAACCAGATGCTGTTGGCTCATGCTTGTAATCCTAGCTGCTCATGAGGATGAGATCTGAGGATCACCGTTCAAAGCCAGCCCAGGCAGGAAAGTCCGTGAGACTCTTATCTCCAATTAATCACCAGAAAATCAGAAGTGGTGCTGTGGCTCAAGTGGTAGAGCGCTTGTCTTCAGCTGAAGAGCTGATGGACAGCACCCAGGCCCAGAGTTCAAGCCTCAAGACCAACCAAAAAAACAACACAAAAAAAAATAAGACAAACACAAAAACAGGCAGGGCTGGGTGTAAATGGCTGACACCTCTAATACCAGATACTCATGAGGTAGAGATCAGAAAGATTGAAGTTCAAGGCTAACCTGGGCAAAATTACCAAGACTTTATCTCTACCAGAAAGTAGAGTATATTGGAACACTTCCAGGTACAGGCAAGTTAGAGGTAAGATGACTGAAGTTCTGGACCAGCTCTGGGCAAAAATACAAGACCCTGACAGAAAAATAACACATAAAAAAGGACTGGATGTATAGCTCAAGTAGTACAGCAGAGGCCCAGCAAGTGCAAATTATCATGCAAAAAGTGAAAAATAAATAAAAGAATAATTACGTATCTATAGAATAATCTAAAAATTATGTGTGTGTATGGGAAAGCAGTATTACCTTGTGTGTTTGTGTATACTGGGGCTTGACTCAGGACCTGGACACTGTGCCTTAGCTTTTTCATTAAGGCTCTCATTCTACTATGTGAGTTACAGCTCTACTTCTGCTTTTGGGTGGTTAACTGAAGAGTCCCATGGCCTTTCCTCCCTAAGCTGGCTTGAACTGTAATCCTCTGATCTCAACCTCTTAAGTAGCAAGGATTATAGAGTAGCATTTATTATTAATACAAATGTGTAGTTGTCATTTAAAAAGTCATACATGGTTAAACAGGAATATGAAAAAGTATTCAGAGTCTCTCCTTTCTAAATTACATCTCTTTGGAGTATAAGAGGACTTACCAAAACTATTAAGCTTCTGGAGCCAGGTTGCTAATTTGGGCTCCACTTCTTTAAGCTCACTCAAAACATGCAGAAATATTCTTGTTTTTACTCTATTTTTTTCTTGAATCAAGTGACGAATTACATAGTCTACTGCTTCATTGAGAAAATTTCTGCTAGAAAAACATGTTGTATAGTCTTCTGTGCTCAGAACTTTCCATGAAAGCAATTCTTTGAGAAGCTTGGAAGTATTCAATACACCAGATTTAATCTTGTCAGCATACTGCTTTATGCACTGAAGAATTCTGTCATCAAGGAACTGACAGTTCTGAACATTGTCCGTGGTTTCTAAGAACAAGAAACAAAGCAATTAAAAGAAATACAGAACGGGCAAAAATTCCAACCTATAAACAATGTAATGTTACATAATAAATCATGGCAGATGAGTTCTTTCTTTAAATTAGGAATATATTGGAGCTGGGAAGGTAGCTCAGTGGTACAGCGCTTGCCTTGCATGCCTGAGGCCCTGGGTTCGATTCCTCAGCACCACATAAGGAAAAAGAAAAAAGCTGGAAGTGGCGCTGTGGCTCAAGTGGTAGAGTGCTAGCCTTGAGCTGAAGAGCTGAGGGACAGCGCCCAGGCCCAGAGTTCAGGCCACATGACCAGACCCCTCCCCCCCAAAAAAATTAGGAATATATTTACCAATACCTCTTAAAAAAAAACCACCCACGGAAGTTCACATTTAACACCAATAAAATGTGAGTACCTTCTGCCCTTCATTTGCTATAATTCAAGAAGTAATATCTGAAACCCATTCCCTTGACACCCCTCAGTCTCAATACATATTTAGTCCTTTGAAGGCAAAGTTAGTAAGTCACTGAAAATGTTTTCAGTAGGAAATAAAATTGTGCTTGATTTATGAAACACTGTTGGAATGAAAAATAAAGGGGAAAAGACTTCATTCTGGGAGCCGACCCACAATAGTGGAAAATGGGGAAAACTCAAACTCAAACTGAAAACACACTGGCCAACTTGTACATGAGAACAGTGAAATTGCCTATAAAAACTGCTGTGCTAAATCAGGGAATAACGAGATAAACAAGCCAGAAAGCTGGGTCATATAAACTCTATGTGCTGCCTCTGTATTTGAACACAATATTACTTCAGATAATGAGTAGCTAACAGTTCAACATGTTGGAAGTTAAATCCAGATAGTAGAAGGAATGATACTGTCAAATAATATGGAAGTCAGAAAATTATGTCCATCTTCACTTTGAAGAAGTTAACAGATAATCCGCCTCGAGCTGGTAGTAGGACAGCATGTATATTATTGTATGCTGCTTATAAAACCAGTATTCGTTGTACCAACTTATGCTTTTTTTTTTTTTTTTGGTCGGTTGTGGGGCTTGATCTCTGGGCCTGAGCGCTGTCCTTGTGCTCTTCAGCTCAAGGCGAGCGCTCTACCACTTGAGCAACAGAGCCACTTCCAGCTTTCTAGTGGTTTATTGGAAATAAGAGTCTCACAGACTTTCCTGCCCGGGCTGGCTTTGAACCACGATCCTCAGATCTCAGCCTCCTGAGTAGCTAGGATTACAGGTGTAAGCCACCGGCACCTAGCTCTTATTTGCTTTCTTTAGAGTAATAAAATATAGTATTAAGATAACTGAAATCTGTATTTCAATTCAGTACTGATTAACAAGACAGCTTATAAGACAAATATTCATATCTGTACTTGTGAACAAGTATATACTATTCTTTTTCTTTCTTTGTGTGCCCGTCCTGGGGCTTGACTTCAAACCCTGGGCACTGTCCTTGAGCTTTTTTTGCTCAAGGCTAGCACTCTACCACTTGAACTATAGCCCCACTTCTGGCTTTTTCTGTTTATGTGGTACTGAGGAATTGAATCCAGGGCTTCATGAATGCTAAGCAAGCACTGTACTACTAAGCCACATTCCCAGCCCTATACTATTCTTATGCTTTGGACTTGCATACCTTTCTGCTCTTCATTTTTAGGTGGATTACTTTCTCTTAAGTCTTCTTCCAGTCTTTCTTGTGCTAATTTTTTTGCCTCTTGTTTTTGGATTTTTCTCTTCAATTTTTTGTCTTCTTTCAGTCTTAGTTTCTCTAGGCTGATAAATATTTACAATTAGTGGTAATTTATCTGACACAATAAAGTTTAACAAACTATTTTCCTCTGCTTATTGGAGAAACCATTCTCTAAACAACAGGTTAGACATTTTGCTTTTTAGTTAGAATCTGATATCTTCTGTTCAACATGGGGTACTTGTTTCATGAAAACAAAAATCTCAGTGATCAAGTAACTTATAATTAAGGATATAATATACAAATTGCACAGATGTTATTTCCATGTATAAAAATTACAACACCAGGTACATAGGAATAGAGCAAATTACTCTTCATAAAAAAACACTATTTTCTCAATATTGACCCCCAGAATACGGGGATTTGATTGATAGGAATATAGTGAACTCTTTCCAACAAATAATTCTGTACTTTTCTTTTGCTTAGTCACAACTGATATTCTTCCCTCAAAAGAAAATGCACTTTGTAGAATGAAAAACAAGAAACAGGACCAATTTTTTTTTTTTTTTTTTTGGGTCCAGTCGTGGAGCCTGAACTCTGGGCCTGGGTGCTGTCCCTCAGATCTTCAGCTCAAGGCTAGCACTCTACCACTTGAGCCACAGCACCACTTCTAGCTTTTTTTCTTTTTGCTTATATGGTGCTAGGGAATCGAACCCAGGCCCTCATGCATGCAAGGCAAGCGCTCTACCACTGAGCCGCCTTCCCAGCCCAAGACCAAATTTTTTTTTAAAGATTGGAATTATTTGAGCTGAACAAAAAGATACAGAGAGTGAATAATTTAGACAGTACCTTGAGTATATCAAGTTAAGAGATAGTCACTGGTTCAAGATATTTGTGAAAGAGAATTAAATAGAAAATAAGGTTTTTGTAATTACAGTTGAAACAACTGAGATAAATATGTAATTTTCCTCCAAGTGTCAAATTTATTATTCAAAACATGAAATGCTGTAATATTACTAATAAACACAACAACTAAATAACTCTAAATCACATTTTTATAGTTCATCATTCAATATCCATAAAATTCATTTAAAATAAGTATTTGGATATAAGGGTGTACAGACAATTTTAAAAAGTGTAATTTAGAAATTTATATTTAAATAGCATTATATTCAAAGAGACATCATACAACTACTATTGTGAAAAAAAAATCTTACCTGGAACATTTCTGTTTCAGAATAGGTCTTGGAGGAACTTTTTCTTTTGTGACCTTGTGTTCAAACTTCAAATAAAACAAAGACATCCAAATTTGTCTCATATTCCCATGACATAAAGCATAAAACCACAAGTAACAAGTATTTCAGGAACACACACAATGCTCAGTCTGACAGACAACAGTGATGATGTTCTGACCCAGACAAAAGCCCAGAAAGCTTTAACAAATAATATACTGAAAAGAGGAACAAGAGTAGACACACTTTTAGGAAGGCGTTCTTAAAAATTAAAAGCTGAAGATCCAATAAGCTATAAATATTAACACAACTATATACTCCTGTCACCCAGGTACTGAAGTTAAAGTACTCCCACCCTAAGAACTGCCCTCCCATTCCCAACTTTGCAGAGGATTAAAATTATCAAGAGTAAAAATAATAAAACTAAAATGTAAAAAGTCTCTTTCTCTTATTAAAGGTTAAGAAAAATGATCAAAAAATAAAAATAGTAAAATGGAAATGTAAATAGTCTCTCTTTTTAGGAATTAAAAGAAGATAATAATACTTCACTACAATGTGTATCCTAATGTTTCCTGTATTTTCTTAAACAATATAACTTGGTTGTTTTTTTTTAACCTGGAAAAGACAAGGTCCAAATGACACAACTTCTAAAAAGTTAGAACATATTTTACATGGTATAAACATTTTAGTTATCTCAATGAAGTTTCCCCATATTAAATACTTACTTCACATTTTACTTGACCACCACTGCTGAAGATGATAATTTTAGAGATGGTTCCTTCACAGTCAGGTGTAAGACAGATGCCTTGCAGAAAATCCTATTTGATTTGAAAGAGAAAGTTAACAGAGTGGAAAGATCTGTACATGTATACTTTTTTGTTTGTTTGTTTATGTGGCTTGGACTCAGAGCCTGGGTGATGTCCCTGAGCGCTTTTGCTCAAGGCTAGCACTCTACTACTTTGAACCTCAGCTCCATTTCTGGTTTCTTGGTAGTTAATTAGAGATGAGTCTCATGGACTTTCTTGCCTGGGCTGGATTTAAACCATGATTCTCAGATCTCAGTCTCCTGAGCTGCTAGGATTACAAGTGTGAGCTGCTTGCATCCAGCCTGTGTACCATTTAATCACCAAGAACAGTCAAAAGATAGCATAGAACATCCTTTAGGGGAGCTCTGGAAGTCCTGTTCACTCCCACATGATCGTCAAAGCTCCAGAAGGGAGACTACACCTCTAGGTGTGGGAGACCTTGCTCTAGTTGAGGCAAGGGAGACTGCCATAAAATATGGAACACGTAAGCAGAGGACTGGCCACAGCCCTTTTCCTTCTGATATGGCAACAACATGTTCCAGAAAAGGGCCACTCTTCAACTAGGATTCAGAAACAAGGCCATGGCCACAAAGAACACAGCTGCCACAGCTTAACTGTGCACAATAACTGAAAACTTCAGCACAAATAATATAATCAAACAATAAAGCTCTCTTTGTAAACCAAAAGATATCTGGGCTGTACATTACTTCAGCATCTTAGTCATGCTGACCAATTCATAGAGGATATTTCTAACTGTGAGAATAAAGCCATGAAGAGAAAGTAGATGGCAAGAGAAATTCAAAATAAGACAGGCATAGCAGAAGTGACAATGGTGATAGCTTTTGGAGATAGCATTCTATCTCTAGCTAACTATGTGAAAATTTGTTCTTGTCAAGTGAATAATTCCTACTGCTAAAATATCTAACACAAAAATTTCATTTTTTACCAATAAAAACTGTGTTTATATAGGTTTATGTAGTTTAATAAATACAAAACAGAAATAAATTTTATAAACTCACGTAGATAATAAAATTGTGCCTTCTTTCAAGGTATTTTTAACTGTTTATGTGTTTATTTTAGCACTCAGGGGCAACATATGCATTTAAAAGACAAAATTCATACCAAGTTATCAGCCTGAAAATAACACATTTTCCCCACAAAAAAAAAAAAAAGAAGAGGAAGTGGCCTTTAAGGTAAACATTGTAAGATAATAGGTGACATACAAAAGAATACAAAGTGATATCAAACTGTCATATTATTTGGTAGCTAATTTCCAATGTTTTATAATCTGTTCATGTAGAGCAATATTTTAAGTATTATGAGTCAGTTTATTACTAATGCCTCTGGAATCCTTGTCATTTTCTCTTGACTGATTAATGGTTTCAGACATTTCCAATTTTGTTTCACGTGCAAATAGTATTTCACACAAATAGTATTAGGGATAATACTACTGTTTCTCAAAGCATTTGGTATAAGAAAACTCACCATTAACAAAGATAAGATTAAAGTTGATTTCTTTCATTTTATCTTATCAAATTCTGGTAGAAAATAAAAATTTTGAGACATTAATTCTACATCAACGTTTTCCTAATGATTAAAAAATCTGACTAGCTGGGTGCCAGTGGCTCACCCTGTAATCCTACCTACTTGGGAGGCTGAAATCTGAGGATCACAGTTCAAAGGCAGCCCGGGCAAGAAAGTATGTGAGACTCTTAATGCCAATAAGCCACTCAGAAAATCAGAAGTGGCGCTGTGGCTCAAGCAGTACAGCACTAGCCTTGAGCTGAAGAGATGAGGGACAACGCCCAGGCCCAGAGTTAAGGACCCACAACCACCACCACCACCACCAACAAATCTGACTAAAATGGTATGTATTTTAAAGTCATGTATTTAATATTTTTATTGTTGATCCTAAAAATCATAAAACAACTGGTAGTTAAGCAATGTATAAAAGGCATTTCTATGGTTGTTGCCTTTAGAAAAGCAGTACAAAATTAGAAGTGGGGGGGGAAAATCACAACTTCTTTAGCCAGATGTGATGGCATGAGGCCTGTACTCCCAGTCAGGTGTGACAGCATGAGGCCTATACTCCCAGTCAGGTGGGATGGCATGAGGCCTATACTGTATCTCAGCCAGGTGTGACAGCATGAGGCCTATACTCCCAGTCAGGTGGGATGGCATGAGGCCTATACTGTATCTCAGCCAGGTGTGACAGCATGAGGCCTATACTCCCAGTCAGGTGGGATGGCATGAGGCCTGTACTCCCAGTCAGGTGGGAACATGAGGCCTGTACTCCCAGTCAGGTGGGATGGCATGAGGCCTGTACCCCCAGTCAGGTGGGATGGCATGAGGCCTGTACCCCCAGTCAGGTGGGAACATGAGGCCTATACTCCCAGTCAGGTGGGATGGCATGAGGCCTGTACCCCCAGCCAGGTGTGATGGCATGGGGCCTATATTCCCAGCCATGTGGAAGACACAGGTAGAAGGTTCAAGGTCTTAGACCAGTCGGGAAAATCTGTAAAACCTTATCCTGAAAGTAAATAAAGCACAAAAGGGCACCGGGTGTGACTGCAGCACAACGCTCCAAGTGCAAACCACAGCACTGCCAAACAAAAAAGCAACATGGTTTTTTTGTTTAATGCTTAAAGCTATCTAAAATTTTTCTAGGGCTGGGAAGGTGGCTCCGTGGTAGAGTGCTTGCCTCACACGCATGAAGCCCTGGGTTGCATTCCTCAGGACCACATAAGTAGCAATACCTGGAAGCGGGACCGTGTTGCAAGTGGTAGAGCACTAGCCTTGAGAACAGAGAGGCTCAGGGACAGTGCCCAGGCTCTGAGTTCAAGACCTAGGACCAGCAAAAAAAAACACAAAAAACTAAACATATTGTGAATGCTTGTTAAGTAATTTATATTTCCTTAAGACTTTTCTGAAGATTTGTAGAGGAAAGCAAAATGAAGGACAATTAACATAGTAAAACATCCAGAGAATCTCAATATGCCTTACCTTGTCAATTTTATCATTAAAGGTAGTTGTTTTTAACTTCTTCCAGCAGTTCATATGAAACTCTATTTTACAGTACTGGCAACAGCTGATTCGTATAAAACCCTGTGATTAAAAAACAATGCGTATTTTACAAATGTCTCGGCACATATTCACTCGTGGCATATATACCAACACAGAGAAAGAGATGCTGAATTTATCTGTATATGTAACATCTCCTTGAGGGGAGCATAATACATTTGTACCCCAAATACTTAGTCCCAGATATACTAAACATTTGCACAGTGGACAGTATGCTCCCCTTTACCTTGTATCATGTATTATGCAAACATAACTTCATCTGATCAACTAGAGATATGGTGCGGCGATTAGCTTCATGGATAAACCAGCACCGTAACCATTTATTCAAGAACCAGACTTTGTCTCAAGTACGGTCTTTTGGGGGTCATTCAGTGACCTATCTTCTCACTTCACTCACTACCCCAGTAGTTCTAGATCTTCATGTGAACGCTAAGTCCAGGGCAATAAACATAAAACTGCTAGTGAGCCAGAGGACTTGGGTGCCTTTAAGTACAGAACTTACCCTACCCTTACATCTTAAAGCACAATTTTGCCGGTTAATGTCCATTATATATTCACTATTTACCTTGAAGTCTGGATCAGTTATGTATATCTGGATTTTGGAATAGCCATGGCACTTCTGATAACAACAAACGGCATCTGGCACTGGAGGAAACCTACATTCTTCAACAAACTTCTCTAACAGCATCTAAAATAAACAAAAAATTATTACTGCAATACTGTCAATAAAAATGGTTATAATTTCAATAATCTTTTACCAGAAAAATATTTTCAGCATAAGAAAGACTAAACCTAGCCGGGCACTGGTGGCTCATGTCCTGTAATCTTAGCTACTCAGGAGGTTGAGGTATGAGGATCACAGTTCAAAGCCAGCCTGGGCAAGAAAGTCCTTTAGACTGTTATCTCACATCAATCAGCTGGAAGTGAAACTGTGGCTGCAATGGTAGAATGCTGGACTTAACCACAGTGCCCAGACCCTGAATCCAAGACTTCAACTGATACACAAAATAACTAAGAACAAACTATATACAAATTAAAAATCTTTAATTTACTTATTACTTTTTTTTTTTTGCATGTCTGGGCCTTGAATCCTAGGCTTGGGTGCTATCTCTAAGCTCCTTCTGTTCAAGACTAGCATTCTATCACTTGAGCTACAGCACTACTTCTGGCTTTTTCTGTAATTAATTGGAGATAAGAGTGTCTCCCAGACTTTCCTGCCACGCTTCAAACCGTGATCCTCAGATCCCAGCCTCCTGAGTATCGTGAGTAGGATTTCAGATGTGAGCTACTAGCACCCAGCTAAGTCTTTTTAAAAATAAAAAAAAAAGTGTCCAGAGAATTGAAAAGAAAATCTCTTTTAAATTTTCAGAGAAGAATAAAAATCCGGTAGCTGGGTTTTTTTAAAGTGTTTTTCTTTTCTTTCTTTTTCTTTTTTTGCCAGGCCTGCGTACTGTCCCTGAGCTTCTTTTGCTCAAGGCTAGCACTCTATCACTTGAGCCACAATGCCACTCTGGCTTTTTTTTTTCTGTTTATGTAGTAGTGATGAATAGAACCCAGGGGTTCACGCATGTTAGGCAAGCACGCTACTGCTTTGCCACATTCCCAGCCCCTCCAGCTTTTTTTTTTTTGTCAGTTGTGGGGCTTGAACTCTGGGCCTGAGAGCTGTCGGTCAGCTCTTCAGCTCTAGGCTAGTGCCACAGCTCCACTTCTGGTTTTCTAGTGGTTTATTGGAGGTAAGAGTCTCACAGACTTTCTTGCCCGGGTTGGCTTTGAACCGTGATCCTCAGACCTCAGCCTCCTGAATAGCTAGGATTGCAGGCGTGAGCCACTGGCGCCCGGCTCTAGCTTGTTTTTGAGATATGGTTTCAGTAACTTTTACCCAGGCTGGCACTGAACTACACCTATCTCTGCTTCCAGGGTAGGTGGGATTTCAAGTATGCATCACCATGCCTGGTTCCATTACTCATTCATTGGTCATTTGATAGACACTTGCACTCTTTCATCTTTTGGGCTATTATGAATTATGCTGCTATGAACATTCACATGTATATTTTTATAGACTCTAGGAGTGGAACTGCTGGGATTTTCCCCCAAAGCAGCTGAACCACTTTATAACACCATATTACATTACATTCAGCAATCTAAGAATATTCTCAATTTTTTTACATCCTAGTGGGTACTTACTGCTGACCTACATCTTAGTGAGTATAAAGTGATAATTCACTATGCTTCTTACTTGCATATCTCTGAAGGATATGATATTGTGCTAACTGGCAACCTCTATATTTTCTTTACAGAAATGTCTTTGTAGATCCATTGTTTTTAATTAGGTTATTTAACTTCTTCCTATTGAGTTTAAAAGCTGACCTTTGTGATTTTAAAAGCTTTGATCAAAATTAAGTTCTATAGATTTGTGGGTTCACTACAAATGAAGACCTAACACATGATTTAGTCTTTCTGAAACTAGTAAAAAATTCTAATGGCTCTGAACATGACACTACGTTCATACTTTGATTCTTCACATACTATCGCAGTAACTATAGTGACCAAAATAAAACAACAGTGCTGCACCTTCTTCTAAGTACAACAGTACAACAAACTGCTTAGTAACGCACAAGCTCAACTCCAGAATGTGTGGAGTTGGGTTCTACCTGTACAACTGCCCTGCTGTTTACCTTGGAGCTCATAAGTTGACTTCCCTCAACTCAATGTCCCTCCTCTTAGAATAGGAAGGAATCAGAGAAAGCCAAGTCTCAGGGCTTGGAAGATATGAGACTAGCACAGAGGAATTGCCAGTGATTCTCACTAGTCTTTAGAGTCATGCCAGGCCATCTGGATGGAGTACTGCTACCTCTGTCTTCAGTCTCTGAGCTAGTAAGAAATACTTGAATAAATGGTTACCTTTATTTTCTCTGGATGAGACTCTTCAATAATCACATTACTTGTGGGCCAAGTTAGCACACCAGGAAGACGACAAATCAAAGTTTTTGCTTTTTCAAAATGATTGAGGGCTTCCAGAAACCTAAAGTCATAATAAAAAAAAAAGTTCAGAAGATGTGACATATTTTCATTTACTGCAGAAGTTATCAAGATTTCAAGCTTACTACTAAGAACAAATTTGGTAAATGACTAGGTACAAAATAGTCAAGATAAATGTTCTTAAAAAAAATCACTAGGTTGCCCTGCATGCATGAGGCCCTGGGTTCGATTCCTCAGCACCACATAAGCAAAAAGAAAAAAGCTGGAAGTGGCGCTGTGGCTCAAGTGGTCGAGCGCTAGCCTTGAGCTGAAGAGCTGAGGGACAGCGCCCAGGCCCAGAGTTCAGGCCCCACGACCAGACCCGCCCCCCAAAAAATCACTAGGGCACTGATAGCAATAAAACACAACTTTGTTCTGGGTTCTGTTTTGTTATGGAGAGGTATGCAACAGGCCTTTTAAGAGTTTTAAGAATCTGTTCACTAAAGAATATCAGAAAAAAAAAACGAAGCATATCTAGAACGGGTTCTGGTGGCTCACCCTGTAATCTTAGCTACTCAGGAAGCTGAGATCTGAGGATCAAGGCTCAAAGCCAGCCCAGGCAGGAAAGTCTATGAGACTCTTATCTCCAATTAAGTACTAGGAACCCAGAAGTGGCACTGTGGCTCAAGTGGTAAAGCACTAGCCTTGAGCACAAATGGCTCAGGGATAGCAGCACCCAGGCCCAGTTCAAGCCCAGTCAACAATAACAACAACAAAAATCCCTAGTACTAGATGATAGCATAAATCAAGTCTTTCTTCTGCTCTTGAGAGAATAAAGACAATTTCTTGCTTTCTCCAATCGTAAAAAAACTTCCTATTTTAAAAACTTATTTTCTGGCCGGGCGCTGGTGGCTCACGCCTGTAATCCTAGCTACTCAGGAGGCTGAGATCTGAGGATCGCGGTTCAAAGCCAGCCCGGGCAGGAGAGACTGTGAGACTCCTATCTCCAATAAACCACCAGAAAACCGGAAGTGACGCTGTAGCTCAAGTGGTAGAGCGCTCGCTCGCCTTGAGCTGAAGAGCTGAGGGCCAGCGCCCAAGCCCAGAGTTCAAGCCCCACAACTGACAAAAAAAAAAACTTATTTTCTGGGGCTGGGAAGGTGGCTCAGTGGTAGAGCACTTGCCTTGCATGCCTGAGGCCCTGGGTTCAATTCCTCAGCACCATATAAGCAAAAAGAAAAAAGCCGGAAGTGGCGCTGTGGCTCAAGTGGTAGTGAAGAGCTGAGGGACAGCACCCAGGCCCAGAGTTCAGGCCCCATAACCGGACCCAAAAAAAAAACAACTTATTTTCTGCAAACAGGTATAAAAAGATTTATGTGCAGAACAATTAGATCACCATCTACCATAAGACAGTTTCCAACAGCAAAACTCTGAAGCAAAAATTCCTCATTAGAATGCCCATTATGTATCATAGATATATAAATCATACCATGTTATTTAGAAATTAAAATGGAAATTTCAAATTGGTAAAACCTTCTCAGTTTACCACAATCCTAATGTCACTTTCCTGTCACTGCTGCATTAAAAAGGTATATCCAAAACAATTCACACTGGACTTTGAAATCATTTGCCATTCATAATAATGATCTACCTTATCCTTAATATAGTTCATCATAGCTAGACAGTAATTTCACAAAATAAAAGTTCTTTAATCTCTAAAAAAGGAAACTCTAGGTACACTTGAAAATTAGATGAAAACTCAGAAATAACTGAAGTTGTGAATGATGGCTAATTATCTGACAATTATTTCTTTGAATAATTTAGCCTAATACACCTAGCATTTTGTGAGTATAAGTGGCTAGAATAGAGATTTTAAAGTGTAAGGCATAATCCTGTTCCTTAAGGGCCATATGAACCATTTGGAAAGAAAACAAAGAGACAGGAAGCATTAGGCCAGCAAATGCACATTGGATTAAGTTAAAGTTCCAAGAAAGGTTGTGGTAATAAGAGTTTTTTGTTGTTGTTGTTGCTATTTTTTTAATCAGGGCTTGGGTGAGGTCCCTGAGCTGCTTCTGCTCAAAGCTAATGTTCTACCATTTCAGCCACAGCACCACTTTCATAGATAGTGGGTTTTTATGTCTAACGCATGATACCTTTGTTTTTTTGTTTTTGTTTTGGCTGGGAGGACTTGAACTGAAAGTCTTGAGCATGTTCATCGGGCATTCAACTACATGAGCCATGTCTCCAGCTTTTTGCTGGTTAACTGGAGATAAGCGTCTCATGGACTTTTCAGCTTGGGCTGGCATTGAACATGATCTCAGCCTCTGGGTAGCTAGTATTATAGACATGAGCTGCCATGTTTGGCTTCATGATATTTTTGAGAATGTATGTCCTCTCGTTTTCATATTTTTTAAAAAAGAAATTGGCATTTAATTAGGGAAATTAGACTTGGAGAAGGGTTCTAAGGTTGAACTCATAACCACAGTTCTTTTGCTTCCAGTTTGTTTTTGGATAGTTTCTCAACTAACTTGCTCTAAGTTAATCTGAAAACACCATTCATGATCATCCTATCATTACCCACAAAGATGGAACCACAAGGCAGGTACCACCATTCCTCTCTCATAACGTGTATGCGCACACTCACGCTCCTGAACACCTGTGTGTGTATGTGCTAGTGCTGGGACTTGAATTCAGGGCCTCCTGCTCTCACTTGGCTCTTTTGCTCAAAGATGGTTGATATGCTACCACTGAAGCCACATTCCACTTCATATTCTTTGCTGGTTAATTAGAGATAAGAGTCTCTCAGGTTTGTCTGCCTAGGCTAGCTTCAAATCACAATCCTTAGATCTCAGCTACTAAGTAGCTACTAGTGCCCAGCTCACAATTAAAGTGTTCTTTTATATTAATTCAGTCACCATTTATAGAAGATACTTACTAAAGGGTATGACATGCTTCAGGTTAAATCATTCTACTATTGATTTTCTTATTGAATTCGATAATACAAAACACCAGACACTACAGTAACAGCGTAATTAATAATTGATATAGAGATGCTAGCTACTCAAAGTAAATCAAAATTATGACACTGTATCACACATAAAATAGTAAAATAATTGCAGCAAAATGGATCATCATTGCATTAGACTTCAACTGAGTTATCAGCCTGATGCTTAGGGTCATTTCTACTAACCTGTTTTTTTTCAAATATACTTTCCCAATCCCACAGTAGGCCAAGCAATCAAGTCCCTCATTGGGATAGTGTTCAATAATCCTCTTAAACTGGTTTTCAGCCTCAGATAATTCCTTTAATAGCAATTAGAAAAACAATCACTTATACAAAGAAAAATTACTGGAATAGGCTTTATTTTAAAAATTCTTTATATATACTATATATATATAATATACATGTTTTAAAAACTAATTATCAAAAGTTCCTATGACCTTCTGTATTTATTTTGTTTTCTCAGAAATTATATAAATTTCTGACTACATTGCTACTCCAGTAGTTATATGGAAACACATTTACTAGTATCAATACTAAAGAGAGAAATTGATATGTTTGTTCTTCCTTTTATAAGATTAATTTTGGTGCAAATACACCATAATGTATATTCTAGGAAGTGCTGTTCCTTTGGAAGGACTGGCATAACAAGGGCTCTCCAACACCCTGGCATGCTTCTGTGGTATGTAACAAACAAAAGCTCTACCTGAAAAACTGAACTTTAGTAAAAACCTGACAGAAGACACTCTTGAATATTCTTGTCAATGGGAAGTCTTTGTGTTTTAATAAATTTTATATTTGGAAAACAATCCAAAAGTATTTAGTTGTACAAATTAATAACCCAGTTGTGGGTATAAAAGGAAATGTCACTACAAAACTAGAGGTTTTGTAAGCAGCTTTGAGGCCAGTACCAAAGGAGGCATTCAAAACTGTTCCAGACCAGGACTGAGCTGGCATAAACACACAGCTTAAGGGACAACTCTGGTGAAAAGCTTTCAAATGTGGGAGTTCTACCATATTTTTGTGTGTTTATTTAAATCAGTCTCATAATTACATTATAAATGTAACAATTACTTTTTAAATTCTGATAGGGTAAAATACAGTATTATTATTCTGTCAATGTACAAATTAAAGTTACACAGTTATCTCCAAAATTCTATTGAAAATGGAATTAGGCATTAATGAAGGATACCCTATCTGTCCCATCATAAAGAAAAATAAATGAACCCTAGGAAGAATAGAGCCCTGGAAGTGAGTGGAACATCAAAGATAACTGGGTGATATTTAGAGTTCAAGCTTTCACCTAACAAAGAAAGCTTAGGGCACAAGTGGGCATTAAGGGTATTATATTTGAATCATCCTAAATCATCTTAGCATTTACAGAAAACCAGAAATCATTAAAAAGTTAAAAGCTAACCAGTGCAGGTAAGTAAACATCCCAGAAAAATGAGCCAATGGAAACCACAGATTGAACCTAACAAGCAGATCATGTGTAGACTTATGGGCACCCTGCACTCAAGAACTAAACCTAGGCATTCACCCTACAGGATGGAGAAACAGTAATAAAGTCACTTTCACTCCCCCCCCCCACCGCAATAAAACAGCCTAATGAAGTTAACTTTCCAGCTTAAAACAAACTTCCTTTTCTAATCTTCCCCAGGCCCATTCCTGCCTTCCATCAGCAAACGTAACAAATATCTAAAATCTGATTTAGAAATAATCCATGACTTTTCTTTTCTTTGGTGCCAGTCCTGGGTCTTGAATTTGGGCCTGGAAACCGAGTTTTTTGACACAAGTGCTCTATCATTTGAGCCACAGCCCCATTTCCAGCTTTCTGGTGAATAACTGGAGATAAAGAATCTCTTGGATTTTCCTGCCTGGGTTGGCTCTGAACCACAATCCTTAGATCTCAGCCCCCTAAGTAGCTATGATTACCAGTATGAGCCACCAGTGTCTGGCTAGTCCATGACTTTTTACTGTGATGAGATGCATAGACAATCTTATGTAACATATATGCATAATCTGTTGTTTTATGCCAGTCCTAGGGCTTGAACTCAGGGCTTGAGTACTGTACCTGAGCTTTTCTGCTCAAGGCTAATACTCTACCATTTGAGCCATTGCTCCATTTCTGGGTCTTTAGTAGTTAATCGGAGATAAGAGTCTCACAGACTTGCCTGGGCTGGTTTCAGACCATGATCCTCAGATGTCAGCCTCCTGAGTAGCTAGGATTATAAGCATGAGCCAACCCAGCTCTGTATAAATTTCTTTCTTTTTTCTTTTTTTGGTCCGTTCGTGGAGCCTGAACTCTGGGCCTGGTGCTGTCCCTCAGCTTCTCAGCTCAAGGCTAGCACTCTACCACTTGAGCCACAGCGCCACTTCCGGCTGGTTTTTTTTTTTTCTGCTTATGTGGTGCTGAGGAATCGAACCCAGGGCCTCATGCATGCAAGGCAAGCGCTCTACCACTGAGCCAACTTCCCAGCCCCTCTGTATAAATTTCTATATAATGAGATAACAATGTTCATTATCTCCAACTTTTGCTTTCCCTCAATATTTGTATTTCTGATATCTTTATATTTTTATATAAATGACAGGCAGGTTTCCCATCAATTGCTAAGCATAGACTTTTTTCCAGTAGGAAAGTCAAACATAATTTTCCTCTACTACTACTTTTGAGACAGGATCTTGCTAAGTGTCTCAGGAAGTTCTCAAGCTCAAAATCCTCCTGCTTGTGTCTTCTGAATTCTGTTTTTTTTTTTTTGGTTTTTGTTGAGTCTGTCTTCTTTGCCTTATATATGGTGTATTCACATGTAAATCTTTTGAAGGATTGCGGGGAGGACACGGAACTTAAGGGAAAAAGGATGAAAAAGGGTAACAGTGAAGCTCATTAGACACTGATAAAAGTGAACTATACAATTTGTGGGTGGAGACAGGAAGAAGGGGCTGGGAGAGAACGAGGGAAAAGATGACACTGTATGAAAGGAAATGTACACATTACTTGACTCTTGTAAGGGTAACCCTTTTGTACCACCTCTATAATAATAAAGTAAATTTTTTAAAAAACCCACAGATTATTCCAGCATTTGAGAGTTGAGGTAGGACAGTCAGCAGTCTGGAATACATAATATACTATATCTAAAAAAACAAAAAATCCAAAACAACCAAAACAAAAAGCAGTACCAAAACTAAAAACACATAAACTAGGTTAATTTAGCTATTTTAGATTTTCAAAAAAAGTATAGAGAGGAGCCAAAACACTTTGTACATAGCTTCTGAAATCAATGTCCTATTTTAATTACTTTTTCTCAGTTAAAAAAAAAAAATCTTACCTCAGGTTGTCCTATTCCAAGAAGAGAAATGGCAAGTCCATAGACTACTAATACATAGTTGATCATAGCCAGGTTTAATTGCTGCCAATAAAAATGCTTTAGTTAAAAATGTGAACACAATTCTGCCCAATTTATATCATGCTTTCTTAGCCACAACAGCAAAAGAGTGAAACAGCATCTTGCTATTATTGGCTTAAGGATCAAACAGAATTAGAAAATAGGGTTTGCAAAGATAAGCTGTTATACTACCATGAACTAGTAAAGACACTGAATATATGTCTGATTTATACACATACACACACAAGTTAAGGCTTAATGGTCTTCTAAACTCAACCAAGAGCATCAGCACTGATGAAAAGTTAGGAAATACCTTTATTTTTTGGGGATCTAGACCATTTAGCAACTCTGTAAAGGCCTGTGCTGCACTGCGGCAGCGCTGCTCCAGTAAGGCCGTGTAGCCATCCTGAATTAAGCTTCTCAGCATTTTCATTATGTTAGCAAAATCCTGCAAAAAAGAAATCCTGTTTCAGTAGTCCAAACCTATGCCTTTTAAGAATAAAAGATGCTAAATTCATCAATAATATTCCATAAGTAACAAGTAAATGTCAAAATTAGTCTTTATTAATCATCCTAAAAATTCCTAAAAATGGAAATTAAATGGCAATGCTGCCCCCCATGTTCATTCTGATATATCTGCCATTGACTGTGACAAGAAAGAGTAGTTCATCTTAATTTCTACAGGGTGCTGAGCCTTCCTTTTTCAGATTCAACAGACAGTGCATGTTGACATCTTGACAATGTATGTTGTTTATTTATATGGAGTTTCAGAGTATCTATAATGCAATATTTGAATAATTTTTCTATCTGCACAGCCTCTCTTTTCTATTTTCAGTCTCAAAGTATTTTTAGACTTGATAAAAATCAATGTTGTATGTTTCTTTTGTGCTGGGGCTTAACTCAGGGCCTCATGCTCTTGCTTAGCTTTTTCACTTCAAGTTGGTATTCTACTATTTGAACCACACCTCTACTTGGGGCTTTTTGCTGGTTAATTGGAGATAATAATCTCTTGAATTTGTCTGGATAGGTTGGTTTCAAATTTCTTTTTTTTTAATTTTTTGGTCGGTCGTGGGGCTTGAACGCTGATTTTGGGCACTGTCCCTCAGCTCTACAGCTCTACCACTTGAGCCACAGTACCACCTGGTTTCCTGAGTAGTTTATTGGAGATAAGAGTCTCATAGACTTTGCTGCCCAGGCTGGCTTTTAACTGCAATCCTCAGATCTCAGCCTCCTGAGTAGCTAGGATGACTGATGTGAGCAACTGCCCGAAATGATCAAATTTCCATAATCATATCTCAGTCTCCTGAGTAGCTGGAATTACACATATAAGCTATCAGCTTGATAAAATCAATGTTAACACATAATTCAAAAATTTCCAGGCTGGGCACCAGTGGCTTATCCCTGTAATTGAAGCTATGAAAGAGCTGAGCTGGGCACTGGTGGAATACATCTGAAATCTTAGCTACTTAAGAGGCTGAGATCTGAAGATCACAGTTCAAAGCCAGTCCAAGAAAGAAAGTTGATGAGACTCTTATCTCCAATTCATCACAGAAAAAGACAGAAGTGGAAATGTAGCATAAGTTTTAGAGTGCTAGCCTTGAGCAAAAGGAACTTAGGGATAGTGCCCAGGCCCAGAGTTCAAGGCCTAGGCCTAGCAAAAATAAATAAATAAATAGGAATGAAATTCGAAACCAGTCTAAGCAGCAAAGTTCATAAGACTCTTATCTCCAATTAACCATCAAAAAGCTGAAAGTAGAAAAAATAAATAAAGTAAAAAAATAAATAAATAAAAAAGCTGAAAGTGCCCATGTAATTGTGATCCCTCTGTACAGTATTTTTACAATAAAAAAAAAAGCTGAAAGTGAAGTGGTGGCTTAAATGGTAGAGCATTAGCCTTAAGCAAAAAAGCTCATGGACAACACTCAGACCCTGAATTGAAAACAATTGAAGACAACTGAAGATTGTCTCCAACTGTTAGATATTCTAAAACGAGTTTTATATAGATGATTAGAAATGTTTTCCCTTTGTAACCTGTTATACAGAACTGAAGTAACTGAATTTTTAAGTGACACACACATTTTGAAGTACTTATGCCACGCTAATAACTTTTCCATCACTAGATAACATGAAAAGATTTATATACAAAGTTTGTTATTTTATATGTAGGTGAAGTATATCAAGTTATTCAAAGAAAAGTTTGCTCTTTTACAGCCAGTAAAAAAACTGAAATTGTTTAAATCCTTTTTAAATTATTTAAAGTTAACATTATTGTTAAAACTTTTGAGAAACAAAGGTATTGTAATTCTACAGTATTAACTGTTAGTTAAAGCTCTGGCTAATAATTATCACATTAACGTTGAATTAGTGCTAGTTTGGTTTCTTAGGAACTATATGCTAAATCTTGGCTAAAACTTTATTCATGTGAAAGATGTTTTTTTTTTTCCCCCAAAGAGTTGGCTTTCTCTACAGGAAAAGCACTGTCTTTTACCTGGTGTGCAGCTCTAGAAGATTTAGAAAATTGTTTCTCCAAGAGACTCTTCAAATCTACTGGTAGAGTCAGTTGTGAACTAGAACTAAAAGAGAACGAAGCATTTGAAAATAAAACAGCACTACTTTCATGAAGATACAGAATATTTACTAAATGTTATTGAAACTACTCAGTACTAGGTGGGGATATGGCTCAAGTGAAAGACATTTACTTAGGAAGCACCAAGACCTAAATTCAAAAACCAGTACAGCTGGGAAGTTGGTTCAGTGGTAGAATGCTTGCTTCCCATGCATGAGGCCTTGGGTTCGATTCCTCAGTACCATATAAGCAGAAAAAGCCGGAAGTGGTGCTGTGGCTCAAGTGGTAGAGCGCTAGCCTTGAGCTGAAGAGCTGAGGGACAGTGCCCAGGCCCAGAGTTCAGGCTCCAGGACCAACGAAAAAAAGAAAAAAAAAATTACACTTCTATCAGTAAAATCCTTCCGTAAATGGAAAGCCATTATGAGTTCCTGAATACTACTAACATACTGAATCCCTCTAAACCTAATGCAATCTCAAGTAAAGTCTGTCTAAAATGAGAGAAAAACATACCTGAATTTTTCTGATTCACAATTTCGAGATTTTTGTTTTCCTTTATGTTTTGGAGGCTGACCTGTGAATACAAAATTATTTATTCCTGAAATTTGTACGTAAAAGTTTACAAGCCTGACAGTAAGCCAATAAAATATGCAAACAAAAATAAGAAAGCCACAGAAAGAATACTGTACAAGAGCATAACTACAAAGATGTAAGCCAAGATATAAGGTGATAGAGTATATATAAATATATATTTTAAAATTTTTAAGTAGTTGTACAAAGGGGCTTTGTTTCAATTCAATAAGTCAAATTATGCATCTTGATCAAAGTCACCCTTACATCCTTCTCTCAATGGTGAATATTGTAAAGGTAAGTTAGAATAATGGTTATTATTTAGGTCTGCAGCAGATAAAAGTTAAGGCAATGGTTCCTTTTTTTAGGCAGTTTACAATTACCTAAGCAGCCACTTAGTCTGAAGAAAAATAGAAAACACTTTGTGTTGTTACTGATGTATTAATTTCATAGTTAGTTATTTGTCTTGTCACTCACAGGAATTGTTTACACTGGAAAGGCTGGGAATAGTTACTGTGGATATAGCATTTGGATTTGGATTGAAGATAGGTAGGTTCTGGATAAAATGGTTCAAACCCAAAGGTGGAATTCATTTTAGAAATAAAAAAAAATAAATTAGTACAATCACCACCACCACAACAAAAAACTGCTGCATAACCCAAAAGGTCCACAAGAATAGAAAGTTGAGAAAGGAGTGCAAAGGCAGTTGGAGTCAATGTTTATAGATCATTTCAGAAACATTACAAACAGAACAAGAGCAAATGTAAGTGAGGCTTGTATAAATGTTGGTCATAAAAGTTCAGGCAACACTATATTAACTGAATAACAATGTTTATAAGGAAAAAACACTCACTTGATGGTGGTATAAATTCAGGATAGCAGTCACATTCATCTCCTCTCAAAGTGTCATCTAACATCTGCCAATGACAATGAAAACTAGTGAGACTTTCCAAACAATACATCCTCAAAGAAGTCAATAATTATATAATAGAACAAAATTTATAACAGAATTCAACAGGACTCACTCCTGGTAGCAAACGGTATATATTTATTTTTTATTGGTTATAGCACTTGAACTCAGGGACTAGGTGTTATTCCTGAACTCTTTTGCTCAAGGCTAGTGCTCTATCACTTTAATCACAGCTCTACTTTTGGCTTTTGAGTGATTAACTGGAGGTAAGTCTCACAGGAACTTTTCTGCCTGGGCTGGCCTCGAACCACAATCCTCAGATCTCAGCCTGCTGACTAGCTAAGATTACAGGCATAAGCCATCAGTGCCTGGCTGCAAAATGATTCTTAGAAAAAATATTTAAAGACATATAAGTGTGATCTTGAAAAATCTGTCTGTTGTCTGAATTATATTTATTTATTTATTTATTTTTTTGGTCGGCTGTGGGACCACCAGCACCTGACTATACGTTATCATTATGTAGTTATATGAGACAACCAGACAACTCCTTAACAAAAAAATAGCCAGTCAGGCGCCGATGGCTCATGCCTGTAATCCTAGCTACTCAGGAGGCTGAGATCTGAGGATCACGGTTCAAAGCCAGCCTGGGCAGGAAAGTCCGTGAGACTCTTATCTCCAATAAACCACTAGAAAACTGGAAATGGCGCTGTGGCTCAAGTAGTAGAGTGCTTGCCTTGAGCTGAATAGTGCAGGGACAGTGCCCAGGCCGAGTTCAAGCCCCAGGACCAACAAAAAAAAAAAAAAAAGGAGCCATTTTCTTGATATCAAGAGACAAAAAGGGTTGATAATATCAAATTATTTGGTTTCCATGATCATCTAAATAGTACTGTAAAAATATAAGGCTAAGCTGGGAACTTGTGGCTCACATTTGAAATCCTAGCTACTCAGGAAGCTGAGATCTGAAGATCACAGTTTGATGCCAGTCCGGGCAGGTAAGTTCATGACACTCTTATTTCCAATTAACAACCAGAACTGGCACTGTGGCTCAAAGTGGTAGAGTACTAGCCTCCAGAAGAAAAGCTCAGAGACAGCGCAAAGGCCCTGAGTTCAAGTCCCAGGTCAACAAAAACCAAAACAAACAACAACAACAACAAAAAAAAAACCCACGAAGCTATTTATATTTGGAATAACTAACTTGAAGTGAGTTTACCTTTTGATTGTGATGACCACTGTTTGCCATTTCGTGATTAGTTTTTTTGAAAGCTTTCTCTTTCTCCACGAAATTAAGGGATGCACTAAATGCAGGTGCTGACAGATTCCTAGATGTGGAATTCCTGAGGTAATAAAAAGAATGATCACTTTATTCCTACTAATTAGTATGCATTAAAAATATCATCCTTCAAACTAACAGGCTGCAGCAATCATAGCTTTTTTGAAGGCAAGGTATTATTTTAAAAGATTTTCTACCACAAAGATGAGGCTTTATATAATAGTATTTTAATAATGGTTCCAGACAAGTTATTCTGGGTTTCAATATTAAAAGTGAACAGAAGATTGACATCATTACTGACCATTTCAATATTTTATATAATCTAAAAAAGCCTGTAGAAAAGGCAATAATCTATTTTATTATCAGGTAATCAAATGCAGAACTTAGGTTATTATTTATTTCCTTGTGAGCATACTCAAGTCTTTCTGTAGCATTTTAAAAACAGGAGGCTGGTGATGTTTGCCAGAACAGAGATAAAGGGTGTGAAACACAGACTATGTCATAGCTTTTGCAGCCAGGACCTCGTGGTCAAACTGGTCTCCTTCAAACACAGTAACTTGAAATTAATATTTCACATCATTTCCCCCTACAGAATCAGATTATTAATCTCTACTCTCTACACACACACACACACACACACACACACACGTGCATGCATGCACACATGCACGCACACACGTACACACATACAATCCTTTCTTTGGGCTGGGAAATTGGCTCAGTGGTAGAGTGCTTGCCTCGCATGCATGAGGCCCTGGGTTCGATTCCTCAGCACCACATAAGTGAAAAAAGCTGGAAGTGGCACTGTGTCTCAAGTGGTAGGGCACTAGCTTTGAGCTGAAGAGCTGAGGGACAGGGCCCAAGCCCAGGGTTCAGCCCCCACAACAACAACAACAACAAAATCCTTTCTTTTCTCTTCTATCCCTATCTTTTCTGGGGGATTGCTATTAGTTCCTAAGATGACTAATATAAGTGACTCTTAAGTTCATGAGCAAAATCATTCCAAACACCACCTATTAATCAGATGTTAACTCACCTGCTCTCATAAAAAGCTTTAATTGGATTCTTGTAAGATGTTCGACCTATAAAAGTTAATCACACACACACACACAGTAATCAATGTCTTAGCAACACAGATTTCAAGATTTTTAAATTTCCATTAAGCTGATATTTAAGAACATCAAATTTACAAGGTTGAAAAATAAACCTAAGCAATTTCAAAATTGTAGTTGTCTTTCATTTCAGGATAGTGCCAACAATATGCTATACAACATACTTAGACGTTCAATTACATGTGATTATTGCCAAGTACACAGTAATACATAAATTCGAATTAGAGGGTACCTATCTTCAAAGAGCTCATGACCTTAGAATCGTGTTACCTAGATGACAACAGCTACTAGTGAAACTGAACTGCTTGGCTTAATTCAATACACAATAAATACTCAAATAAGAAAAAAATAAGGAGCTATATGCTAAAATTTGTTAAGTGCACTGATAAACTATGGCAGTGTGACTAACAGTAGAAGGAAAATCTATAACACTAAGGCTGCATAATCCATTTTTGGTGTGTGTTTGTGAGTGTGCATGTGTGTGCATATATATATATATATATATATATATATATTCACTATGCTGTAGAACTATCTGCAAATTTGGCTACAAAACATCAGGCACCTATACTGAAGAGCCTTTCCTTTAGAAGATAACTTGAATAATGGAGAAAAATTTTTAAAATTGTTTTTACAATTTTCTTTCAAAAACTTTACTCGAAATTTCTGGTAAAGCTCGTTTTCCACAAAAGAATAAATATAATTAAGATGCTATCTGTTTCAAATAAAATATATAATTCCTTCATAATTACCTAATGGAACGGAACACTAATGTGCTTCTACGCAGACAGAAATGGAAAATTTGAATGACTTGACTGTACTAAATAAGTATATAAGTCATCTAAGAATTGGTTTATGGTCTTCATTAAGCCAAGAAACCCACCTTCATAAGTTTTAAAGAGAATCTGACTATAACCAAAAGAATTTTGGGTGAAATACCTTGCAGATCTTCTATTTGTTTCTGTAGCTTTGCATGCTGCTGCAGTAGATCCTTCATCCCCTCAGGGTCATTTTTACACAGTTTTTGAGCTTTTACGTTTGCTTGTAGGGCCCAGTCATATTCACCCAGCATAGAAAGAGCGTCACAGTAACGATAATGACCCTGTTCCAAAAGATAAACTTGAGTTTTTCTCAAAAATATCCCTTAAAAGAAAATAGATAAGGAAAGATAATTTGCTTGAAAACGAATTACATACTTGGAAATGTTAGATTAGACCCCTATCAATTAAAAATAAATAAAAATATCAATACTTCAGGAAATTATCTAATGAAACTAGTGAAAAGTTATAAATAGGCAAACGATTTTAAACAGTTAACTAGAAATCAATATTTTTTAAATTTTTTTATTGTAAAGGTACTATACAGAGGGTTACAGTCACATGAGCAACGTAATGAGTACACTTCCTATTGAGCATCGTTACCCCCTCCATTGTTTTCCCCCTGCCATCCCTTCCCTCCCTACCTTCCCCAAAAGGTTTTTTTTTTTAAATTGTGATTAAGTGATTACATAATTTCCCGAATTTCACAGTATTGTGGAATAATAATGCTCATTTAAAGTCACAAGTTCATTCTAACTTTCCTGGAGCAAATTGTCTATCACAGTCTATAACATATAACGGTGTACACATATACACCATACATGTGATCAGCAGCATGGGGATATTTAGTAGTGGTTCGACCAGATAAGTGGGAGTTCTTTGTTTCTTAAGTCCTGTTAATTTTGTCGTATCACCTAACATTTTGGATTTAGCATCCACTTATCAGGGAAACCATGTGCCATTTGTCTCTTTGCTCTTGGCTTACCTCGCTCAACATGATTCCTTCTAGCTCCATCCATTTCCCTGCAAATGCCATTATTTTGTCATTTCTAATGGCTGCATAATATTCCATTGTGTATAGATACCACAATTTTTGGATCCATTCATCTGTGGTGGGGCATCTGGGTTGTTTCCATATCTTAGCTATTGCGAACAGTGCTGCAATAAACATGGAGTGCATGTGTCTTTGTATATTGGTTCCTGTTGTTCAGGGTAGATGCCTAGAAGTGGTATGACTGGGTCGTAAGGGAGGTCAATCTTTAGCTTTCTAAGGACCCTCCAGACTGCTTTCCAAAGTGGTTGTATAAGTGTACATTCCCACCAGCAGTGTAATAGGGTTCCTCTTTCTCCACATCCCCTCCAGCATTTGTCGTTGGCTGATTTGTGGATGTGGGACATTCTGACTGGGGTAAGGTGGTATCTCAGGGTTGTCTTTATTTGCATTTCCTTCACCACCAGGGATGATGAACATCTCCTCATGTGTTTCATTGCCATTTTTATTTCTTCATCTGAGAAGTCCCTCTTTAGTTCCCTTGCCCATTTAGTAATTGGTTTGTTAGGTTTGGGAGGGATTAGTTTCTTGAGTTCCCTGTATATACAGGATGTTAACTCCTTGTCTGATATATTGCTGGTAAATGTTTTTTCCCAATTAGTTGGTTGTCTTTCTAGCTTGGTTGTGATAGATTTAGTTGTGCAGAAGCTTTTTATTTTAAGGTAGTCCCATTTGTCGAGTCTCTCTCCAATTTGTTGTGACCCTGGGACTCTGTTCAGGAAGTTCCTTCCTGTGCCTATTAGTTCAAGTGTCTCCTACTCTGTCCTGCAGTAGTTTCAGAGATTCAGGTTTAATGTTAAGGTCTTTAATCCATTTTGAGTTGATGTTGGTGCATGGTGATAGGCTGGGGTCCACTTTTAGTTTTCTGCATGTGGCTGCCCAGTTTTCCCAGCACCAGCTGGTTGAAGAGGCTGTGTTTCTTCCATTGTATGTCTTTGGCTCCTTTGTCGAATATCAGCTGGCTGTAGGCCTGTGGATTTATTTCTGGATCTTCTATTCTGTTCCATTGGTCTTCGGGTCTGTTTTTGTGCCAGTACCATGCTGTCTTTGTTATTATAGCTCTGTAGTAGAGTTTGAAGTTCGGCATGGATATCCCTCCCATATTGTCTTTATTCCCCTTTTGTTGTTCCATATGAATTTTTGGACTGTTTTCTGTATTTCAGTGATGTACGTCATTGGGATTTTAATAGGAATTGCATTGAATTTGTGTATTAACTTTGGCAGTATTACCATCTTTACTATATTAAGTCGGCCTATCCAAGAGCATGAGAGTCTTTCCATTTCCTAGTGTCTTCCGCAATTTCTTTCTTTAACTTTTTATAGTTTTCATTAAATAGTTCTTTTACATCTTTGGTTAGGTTAATTCCTAAATATTTTATTTTTTGGGAGGTTATTGTGAATGGGGTTGCTCCCTTTATTTTCCTCTCTTCTTGTACATTGTCAGTGTACAGGAAGGCGACTAATTTTTGTGAGTTTATTTTGTATCCTGCTACTTTGCCGAGGTGATTTATGATTTCTAAGAGTTTGGCGATGGAGTTTTTGGGATCGTGAAGGTATAGTATCATGTCATCTGCAAAAAGGGATAGAACTTCTTCTTTCCCTATGCGGATCCCTTTAATGTCTTTTTTTTTGCCTTATTGACCTGGCTAAGGGTTCCAGGACTATATTGAAGAGGAGTGGAGACAGTGAGCATCCTTGCCTTGATCCTGATTTTAGGAGAATTGGTTGTAGCTTTTACCCATTAAGAATAATATTGCTATTGGTCTGTCATAAATGGCTTTTATTGTTTTTAGAAATGTTCCTTCTACTCCTATTTTCTCCAGAGCTTTTAGCATGAATGTTGAATTTTATCAAAGGCCTTTTCTGCATCTGTGGTGATAATCATGTGATTCTTGACATTGGCTCTGTTGATGTGTTGGATTACACTCTGGGATGAAGCCTACCTGGTCATAGTGTATTATTTTTTTTTATGTGTTTCTGGATTCTGTTAGCTAGAATCTTGTTAAGGATCTTTGCATCTGTGTTCATCAAGGAAATTGGCCTGTAATTCTCCTTTTTGGTTGGGTCTTTGCCTGGTTTGGGGATGAGTGTGATATTGGCTTTGTAGAATGAGTTTGGGATAGCTCCCTCCTTCTCTGTTTCTCTGAAGAGCTTGAGGAGTATAGGCATTAGTTCTTCTTTAAAGGTCTTATAGAATTCTGCTGTGAATCCATCTGGTCCTGGGCTTTTGTTGGAAGACTTTTGATAGCTTCCTGTATCTCGTTGTAGGATATTGGCTTATTTAATTGGTGTACTTCTTTGCTCAGATTGGGGAACTTGCATTTCTCTAGAAATGCATCCATTTCTGCCAGGTTTTCTTCCTTTAGAGAGTATAACTTTTGAAAGTTGTCCGTTAGGATTGTTTAGATATCTTGGGTATGTGTTGTGATTTTTCCCGTGGCATCCCTAATCCTGTTAATATGGGTTTCCTCTCTTCTTTTTTAAATTAATCTTGCTAACGGGCCATCAATTTTGTTTATTTTTTCAAAGAACCCGCTTTGTTTGGTTAATTTTGGCTATAATTTTCTGATTTTCTTTCTGTACTGATTTTAATGAAGTTTATTTTGTCAGATATCAGGATAGCTACACCTGCTTTCTTACTGGGGGCATTTGATTGGTAGATCCTTTTCCAACCCTTTACTCTGAATTTGTTTGTATGTTTGGCTGAGAGGTGGGTCTCCTGAAGGCAACAGATAGATGGGTCATGTTTTCTGATCCAGTCTGCAGTTCTTTTTCTTTTGATTGGCGAATTAAGCCCATTAATATTAAGAGAAAGTATAGAGAGATGCATTGTTTTCCCTGTCATTCCATTTTCCTAAGTTTTTCTTCTTTCCTTTCCTCCTGTGCTTGCTCAGTTAGACTTTGATTAATGCCTGTCTGGGTGCAAGTCCCAGTTCCTGGTTGCTTTCTTCAGGTTGTGTTCATCCTCTTATTATTCTTTGTAATGCTGGCTTAATGTTTATGTATTCATTTAGTTTTTCTTTGCTATTAAAAAATTTCAGTTCTCCATTGAATGTGAATGCTAGCTTTGCTGGGTATATCAGTCTGGGTTTGCAGCTATTGGCTCTCAGGGCTCGTATGGTACTTTCCCAGGCCTTTCTTGCGTTCAGTGTTTGTGTGGAGAGATCTGCAGTGATTCTAATTTTTTTCCCATTGTAATATAGCTCCTTCTTCATTTTTGCTGCATGCAAGATTGTTTCCTTATTATTCAGATCTATCATTTTTACTATAATGTGTCTAGAAGTGTTTCTCCTGGGATCTTGCTTGTTGGGTGTTCTATATGCTTCTGTTATGTAAGATGTTCTTTTTTGAGGTGGGGAAAATTTTCACCGATTATCTTGTTGAATAGGTGTTGCATTCCCTTGCTCTGAAATTCCTCACCTTCATCCACTCCAATTATATGAAGGTTAAATTTCTTAGCATTATCTGCTTGCTCTTGAATTTCCCTTTGGTTTAATTTGAGTGATTTTTCCATATCTGTCATTTTTTGGTCCAGTTGGTGTATTCTGTGTTCTGTATCTGACACTCTACATTCCATTTCATTCACTCTGTTGACTGTGGCTTCTATTGTGGTTTGCATGGAGGAAATGGATTCCTTTATGGATTGGATGTTGGTTCTCAAAGTACTGATCTCACCTCTTAATGAGGTATGTACTACCTCTAATTTGGCGTTTATCTCACTTCTTACTGAGGTTTGTGCAGCCTCTATTTTTGCATGCATCTCCTGTTTGATATCGTGTATCTCTTTTGATAGTTCATCCTTGTGCTCTTTCAATTTCTGATCTATTTCTCGCTTTATTTCTTGAGTCATTGCCTCCAGCAACCCTTGGATGTAGCTTTTGTCTTCCATTCCTGCTTTGCTTCCACTGTGGCTCTCCTCTGAGTGGCTGCTGGCTATTGAGGATAGCTTGCTGTCCTGGGTGGTGATAAACCTTGTAATTTTTCTCTGTGATTTTCACATGAGGGTTCAGGAGACTAATCTGCAATTTTGGTGTGTCTGTCTTTGCTTGGTTGCTGATTCTGTATTGGTAGAGAGAGTCTGTGCCTGATCTGGGTTCTGTTGGGGACCTACTTCCAGCTGCTGGTCTGACCTACATAGGATTCTTGGCTCTCTGCTGTAGATCACTGGCAATTCCTGCCTTTGGAAGGGCTGAGCAGCCTAGACTGCTCGTGTTTGCTCCTACGGGTGCTCTTGGCAAGATCGGATGCTCTGGATGCACTCTCCCAGATGCTGGAGTCTGCTATGGGCTCCTGATGGGTTTGTTTTTTTTTTTGGTTGTAGGTTGAACTCTAGGTTTGTGCGCTGTCCCTCAGCTCTTCAGCTCAAGGCTGGCACCCTACCATTTGAGCCACATCACCAATTCTGACCCTTTCTGCTTATGTGATGCTGAGGAATCAGATCCAGGGCCTCATGCATCCAAGACTATCACTCTACTGTTGAGCCACCTTACCAGCCTGAGTTCCTGCCTACTACCAGGTGCTGGCAGCCTGTGTTGCCCAATTCCTAACCTAGAGTATATGGGTCATATTTTGGTGGGGTTTGGGCTTCTCTTGTCCTGAGCCTCCAGGTCTTTTGTTGTCACAGGCGTACTTCCCAGGGGGTGCAGTTCCCTGTTTTTCTCTCCTCTGCTGAGGCGTATGCTCAGCTTTTGACTTCAGTTGGGAGGAGTTGGTTGTGTTGTTCAGGTGCTGGATCCCCAGGCCTGGTTCCAGTCCCCCACCTAGGGCGCGCCAGTTGGGCCTGTGCTGCTGGGTATACCACCTAGGTTATGCAGCCTGTGGTACACAGTTCAAATTTCTTCTACTGTTGGTTGTCTTGACCCAGGGGCACTGTTCCTGGCTTGGGCGTTTAAGCTCCCTTCCAGGGGTGCTCTTGCTCTAGCCTGGCCAGTGGAGTGTGCTCCACAGGTTGGTGGAGCTCTTAAACAGTTTCCAGTTTTAGTGGGCCCTGTGGTCCTGGTGTTGGGGTAGGGTGTCTGGGTCAGGATCTGGGGATTCCCTCCAGCTCTGGTCTCCCTTGAGGGATACACTGTCCCCTGTGGGGTACTCACCCTGGAGCTAGTTGTTTCTGTGTGGTGTAGGTCGTCAGTTGCTGTTGCAATCCGAGTTCAGTTGGGGTGGTTGTGGGCTGAGCTGGGCGGTGGTGGATCTCTTCTGTCTCTGCCTCTGTTGAAGCTGTTGGGTCCAGTGTCCACGCTCAGGTGGCTTCTGCGCGAGTTATCTGCATGCAGCTCCCTGTGTCTCTGGGACCCCCGGCAGCCCCCGCAATTGGTGGGTCTGATACCGGTACCTCAGGCGGCTTCTGCGCTATCTGCAAACAGCTCCCTTTGTCGTGCTGCCCGTGCTGGGCAGCTTTGGCAGAATGGAGCCTCTCTGCTTGGATTGGAGAGTGATGGGTGGGGGTAGGATCTACGTGGAGACTACCAGCTGATAGGTTTCTGTGTTTGTGGTGATCAGCGGGTCTGCAAACCGGTACCTCAGGTGGCTTCTGCGTGGGTGATCTGCAGGCATCCCCCTGTGTCTCTGGGACTCCAGCAGCCCCCGCTGGGCCAGCTGGCTGTGGCTTGGCACGCTGCCGCGCGGCCAGTAAAAGTTGGGGGAGGGGTCTTCGCTCTTCTCTGTTCTGAAATTCTTCTTTTCCTCTTTCTTTTTTGTTATTTTCCACCTCCGGTTTTTCTCTGAGTGTTCGTCTTTTTGGTATTGTCGGTTTCTTGGGGAGATTAAGCGTTGGAACTCGAACTCTCTTTTTGGTTGGGGAGAGCAGTGGTGTTTCCCTACTGCCCCGTCGCCATCTTGGTCCCCCCTTCCGAAATCAATATTTTTAAGAGATTTTTGAACCTTCAACAAAGAACCTAACTTTGGTTAGACTTGGCCCACATCACTTTGGTCATAAATACATATTACAAAGAACATTTTTTTTATGATAATCCTGGAGAAAATACAAAATCAAAACTAAGTGACCAAGCCTGGGGATGTGGCTCAGTAACCGAAGGCTTGCCTAACATACGCAAGGAAGGGCATGCATTCCATTCCTTGTGCCACCAGAAAATGTGACTCTTTTAAGACCACCTTTTCACTAAAAGAAATCATGTATTTATTATATAAGCTCAGTGCTGTGTTCTTGTGGGCTATGAATTCTAGATCATTTTTAACTAGACTATTAGGCTTAAAGATCTCAATTCAGATGCATCTCACTAAACATTGCTTTTCCTTAGAGGGTAGAACCACTGTTTTGTAGTACCCAAGGTATAAGAAGACACAGAGATCACTTGGGTATGCTCTAAGATCAAAATTCCACTTCTAGACATTTTGAGATACAGTTAGCAAAGGTTTATTCTAAATAATAAATCATACTTGCTAAACTTAGAGAATATATCTCATGCCTATCACTACTTTTATTAACTACAGCCTTTTCCCTAGACCCTATAAAATTCAGTACAACTTCTGTTGGCTAAGAAAAGGGCATATTCAGAATCCTTTGCTAAAATTGTACAAATGAACACTAAATTAGAAAACACTAAAACAAAGTTTTGTTATTATTTTTTAATTTTTTATTGTTATTATAAAGGTGATGTATGGAGGGGTTGCAGTTCCCTCAGTCAGGTAAAGAGTACATTTCTTTTTGGACAATATCACCCCTTCCCTTGCTCTTGCCCAGTTTTTCCCTCCTGTCCTCACCCACAAGTTGTAGAGTGAGAGTCACTGCTAGGCACATTGTGTCTAGTGAGAGTCACTGCTACATTTGTTCACCCTTTTTCCTTCCATTTCTGTGCCCACCTTATCCTCCTAAAGGTGGGGACTTGAGGGAAAAACTGGAGAGCAAATAAAGGGGTGACACTGTCTAAAAAGAAATGTATTCACTACCTGACTTATGAAACTGTAATCCCTCTGTACGTAACATTTATAATACAATTTTTTTAAAAAAGAACTATTAAAAACAAAAGAACAATGCTACAACTGGGTGTCAAGGTTCACACCTGTAATCTAGCTACTCAATAGGCTAAAACCATAAAGGACCATGGCTACAGGTAAGTTCAGGCAAAAAGTTTACAAGGCTCCACCTCAATCAATAAAAAGCAAGGCATGGTGACAATTCACTTAAGTTATGGAGGAAGCATAAATAGAAGAATCATAATCCAGACCAATTTGGGACAAAAATAATACCCTACTAAAACAATAAAAAAGCAAAAAGGGATGCATTTTTGTTTTTGTTTTTTGTCGGTCGTGGGGCTTGAACTCTGGGCCTGAGCACTGTCCCTCAGTTCTTCAGCTCAAGGCTAGCTCTCTACCACTTGAGCTACAGCGCCACTTCAGGGATGAAGTTCAAGTGGCCTTATACCTAGCAAGCATGAGGCCCTGAGTTCAAACCCCAATACTAAAAAAAACAAACTGATGTGCGCTAGTGACTTATGCTTTTCATCCTAGCTCACAAGAGGCTGAGATCTGAGGATCACAGTGAGACTTATCTCCAATAAAACATCAAAAAAGCCAGAAGTAGAGCTGTAGCCCAAATGGTAGAATGCTAGCAATGAGCGAAAAAGCTCAGGGACAGTGCCAAGGCCCTGAGTTCAAGCCTCAGGACCAGTACAAAAAAATGGTATACTTCATGAAGTACACATATGTTAAATTTGTATTAATGAATACAAGTGCGAAATGAAGTACTTATCAGGATACATACATATAGGAGCAAGCAATTTCCTAGGGTGAACAAATGTAGAATTGAGTAATTATGGGAAATGTAACATCATAGTATTCTCACTAAGTTGTAAGCAATTTGATTTCTTAGCAATTTATTGAAGGTTTCTGACTACATCTTAGTACAACACTCAGAACCCTTGGTCTCTAATTTTTGCTAATCTGAAGAATCCTAACAATATCACATCGTCTTATTTACTTGTGACAGGTAAGTCTCTATTCTGGAGACCTTCCTTCTGTTGCCTTTATTTTTCTATTTTTGTACCTATTTCCAATCATTTTAATTACTAGAAAGTATCAGTCCCTTAATTTTATTGGCTACTCAAGACTATTCTTCTATGAAATATTTTTTTGCTAATCAATTTCCACTCCTTTCCTTTTCAGTTTTCTGCATATACCAAATTTAAATCCTTCCAGAGCTGCGACTTGGCCTACCAAGAATAAGGCCCTACATGCAATATTCACAATATAAAAGAACCCAAAAGAGATACAAGAATAAACCCTATTAGGCTGGGTGACAGTGTCTCATGCCTGTAATACTAGCTACTCAGAAGGCTGAGATCTGAGGATCATGGTGAAAGCTAGCCTGGGCTAAGAGTCTGTAAAACTCTTATCTCCAATAAACCACTAGAAAACTGGAAGTGGCGCTGTGGCTCAAGCGGTAGAGAGCTTGCCTTGAGCTGAAGAGTGCAGGGACAGTGCTCAAGCCCAGAGTTCAAGCCCCACAACCGACCAAAAAAAAAAAAAAGAATAAACCCTATTGGTTATGTATGTTATTTATGGGACAAATGGTATCCTCCCACCATATTTCATTCCTACCTTTTGACATACCCAAGTTCTTAAGTTTGATATAGTCCAATATAGTCCATTATAGTTAGGTGGGCTATTTTTTTCCCACTGCTGATATGTACACTCGGGATTACTTAAGAAGTCTTAGAGTAGGGGTGTAACTTATTGGTAGGGTGGGCTAGCATGAAAGAAGACCTGCTTTTAAACACTAGCACCAAGAAAAGGCAAGGAGGAAGAAAGAAAGGGAAGGAGCAAAGGAGGAAAGGAGGGAGTGGGGGAGGGAAGGGAGGAATTGAACCCTTATCTACTCAAGATAGTCTATAGTTCCTTCCACATTTTTAATTCTAGTTCTCATATCTAAGTACAATGTGCAAACAGTACCTTGCAATAGCTAAGGTACCCCAGACTCTCGAGATTCCAGTGGGCTGCTCATGTATGCATTCTCACACACTGCCTCTCTCATTATCTCTCTCATAGTTGCAGCAGTCTTAATGTAACACACAGAATAAACCTACCTTTGACCACGTGTTCTTCAGAATAATGGCTCTCTTTCCATCACCAAGTGCATTCCTAAAAATAGAAACAAGAAATAAAGCATTTAAACAGTCATTCTTTTAAAAAAAACACTGCATGTCGCGTATTTGTATGTTCTTGATTTTCTATATTATTATCATCTAGTCAAAAAATAATTTAACTTTGGAAAATCTATAAAATGTATTTCCATTATAGTAAATGTGGAAAATATAGGAAATCAAAAAGAATGCAATGAGTCACCCAGAGTCATGATCACAACTACCAGGAGTAACAGTACTCTATTTCTGGAGTATTTACTGCATGTGTCTTGCCCACTTCATCTCTTTGCTTAGCCATTATTTGTATGTTTTGCTGCACTATTTCTGACTTTTAATGAAGCTTCTTATCTCCAAAAATACAACACCTGAGTGTTTCACTTACCACACCTGCTAAACAAACTACACTGAAGAGAGCTAAGTCTAACTCAATTACTGGTTTTCTTGGGAGGCTTTAGGAAGTGACTGAACTCCCTCCCTACTTTCTTTTCTGCAGAATGAATATAATTCGCGTCTAGCTATTCTATTGTACTAGACACTAAATTACACACTGTGTTAGAAGATGTACTTCAAAAACTGTCAAGTGCTAACCAAACCATAGGGAGACCCTCAGTTCCCAGCTTTCTAGCCATCAATGACCTCCTGTTCTGTACCACTGTTAGACACTATTGTACAGAACACCATCGGACCCAGCACCACTCAAGCATTTTCAAACCCTTAAATCAGCCCCTTCCAATAACCTCACTTATTCTGTCTCACTGGCTCAACTGTTCCTACTGTCTTCTCAGGAGGTCAAAGTCACTGGTTTACTGTTTTCCCTTTACCTATTTGTCTAAAATAAAATTTACTGGTTCACATTCACACTCATAATTCATCACTCTTAAACTGGGTGCTAGTGCCTTACATCTGGAAACATAGCTATTAGGAAGCTGAGATCTGAGGATTGTGGTTTGAAGCCAGCCCAAGCAGGAAGGACCATGAGACTCATCTCCAATTAACCAACAAAAAGCTGTAAGCGGAGCTGGGGCTCAGGTACTAGAGTGCTAAGGGATAGCAAAGAGGCCCTAAGTTCAAGCCTGAATACCAAAACCAAGAACCAAAAACAGTAACAAAGAACAATCCAGCTAACTAAAAACCACCAGAAATTAGTAACTATTAAAAGGTTATGTACAAAAACAACAGTCAGGAAACTTGACAGAGAAAAAAGTTTAACATAATAATCACTTGATTTATTACAAAAGTAACACTATAGTACATGGAAAAATGCTATTAAGCCAAATGGACATCATACAAACAACAACAACAACAACAACAACAAAACAATTCCAGGGCAGGAAATGTGGCTTAGTGGTAGAGTGCTTGCCTAGCATGCATGAAGCCCTGGGTTTGATTCCTCAGTACCACATAAACCGAAAAAGCCAGAAGTGGTGCTGTGGCTCAAGTGGTAGAGTGCTAGCTAGCTTTGAGCACAGAGAGGCTCCAGGACAGAGTCCAGACCCTGAGTTCAAGCCCCAGGACTGGCCAATAAAACCCAAAACAAAACAATTCCAGGAGTCTTGAATATTTAAGTAGCAAAGTTTTAGAACACAGAACATTTTGATGGCCTTAAGGTATACAAAGATTATTTTTTTTAAAAACAAACACATAAAAAGAAGTACTTACTATAAATGTTAAAATTAGTAACATTTTTGGTGAAACCAATATCAGGAGTGAGAATTCAAGCCACTGAGTATGAGCAGATACATGTAACATATTACAAATATTGTCTAACCAATGATCCTCATCCAGAGCACAAAATAAGAACTTTGCACAAAGCACAAATCAGGAAGTCACTTAACTCAAAGAACAAAAAGAAAAAAGCAAACACTAACAGGTATTTCACAAAACATCCAGCATTGGGGCTGGGAAGGTGGCTCAGTGGTAGAGCGCTTGCCTTGCATGCATGAGGCCCTGGGTTCGATTCCTCAGCACCACATAAGCAAAAAGAAAAAAAAGCCGGAAGTGGCGCTGTGGCTCAAGTGGTAGAGCGGTAGCCTTGAGCTGAAGAGCTGAGGGACAGCGCCCAGGCCCAGAGTTCAGGCCCCATGACCGGACCCAAAAAACAAAACAAAACAAAAAAAAAACTATCCAGCATTAAGCAAGGGTCATGGATGTGGCTCACGTGGTGAGAACTGCCCTTGAAGCATATAGCCTTGAGATCAAAGCGGATCACTACAAAAAAAAGGGGGGGGCGATATACATATGAAAACGTACCCAACTTAAACACCCTTAATCAACTTATAAAAATGCTCCATATCATGTCATATCCACCAGAATGTCTAAAATAATGCAAAATATTAAGTGCTGGTAAGAACATGGGACTGAAACTCTCTACTCTGCTGCTAAGATGGTAAAATGATACAATCACACACAAGATTTCTGAAAAGTGAAACTGAATGAAAGTATACCTTTGTCCCCACAATTCCACTATGGTTATACCAAATTTGGTAATATATATTCACAAAACAGCACTATCTTAAATGCCAAGTGCTAGGCACTTACCAAGATGCCCACCAACACAATGCATAAAATGTGGTATATTCATGCGATAGATGAACTCTTTACAAGTGCGTGCAACAATATGGATCCTGAAAACAATGATAATAGCCAAATATAAAAGAGCACGCAGTGCACAGTTCAACTCACATTGCACAAAACTAGGTTAAAGTAACCTATGGAGTCGTATAGTAATCCTGGGGGGACAAAGTAGATAGGGACTGGAAGGTGAACAAGCAGGACTTCAGAGGCACTGGGCTTGTGAGGCAGGTACTGGCTTCAGTTGGTGGATTTCTGAAAATTCAACTATACACTTAATGTTGGATTATGTGTCAATCTATGTTCTAAGATTACAAGGAAAGTTTCTTTTGCTGGAATCTAATGTCTGGTTTGACCTGTGAATCACTGTAGCCATGCTGCCATCCTGAGAAGGTGGCCTGCTGACTAAGTCACAGTCTGGTCTAGAAGAATGTAGAGCCTAAAGCCACCTTGTTTTTGAAATTCTAAATGCGGCTTTCTTCACCATTTGAACCAGTTCAATCAGTTTAGTAGTATCTAAAGCCCAAAACATGTAATGCAATGGTGGGTGTGCCTTTTGGGCTTCACACTCTTTCCAGAGCTGTTACAACTGTTTACACTAGCCGACCATGTCTTTAAATTTCTCAATTCACACTAATAATTGTCTTCTATTTCAAGCTTCTCCCTGACAGCTTCTATGGGTACTAAATGATGTTCCGACTGCTAAATCCAAATACTTTATAACTGCTTCTCAGCAGCCTAGACACTGCTGGTCACTCACCTACTTCTGTAACTCTACCCTGATAAGACTTCTGTCTGTCCACCTCTGAATAGTCTCCTGGGCTGGTGCATCCTTAGTAAGAGTTAATGGTCAGTAACTGGCCATCAACTATTAGTGTTCCTCAAGCTAAATCCGTGTTCCTCTTCTAGTCTCAACCAATGTTTTTTCTAGGCCAGTTGGTCTCAACTTCACCTGCACATTAGTATCCTTGGGACGCTTCTCAAAGCCACAAAAAGCCCATGCCTAAGCTTTAACCTTGATAGATTAAACCACAACCTCTGGAATGGGTGGTCTTTCTTCAAAGTTCAAGGGATTCCAATGCATAGTCTACGCTGAGACCTACTTGTCCGAGTAACCTCATCCTAATCTCCAAGATCCAATCATCAAGGTCAACTATGTCAAACATGTTTCTTACTCTACTTAGTTCCAGACTCCCTAACTCATTGCTTCATAATATTCCAATGTTGTTGTTCCACAGACACTTCAGTATGTACAAGAGTAAAGTCAAGTTCTGCCTCCTAAAAATGTATTCCTTTCCAAATGATCACAGTATCAAAAAGAGGGCTTAGAAGCCCCAGGCTAAGCCAGAAACTACAGAGCAGTTCTCCTCACTGCCTTCTCTCTCATTTCCCAGCAACCACCATCGATCAACTTTAACTTAACTCTCTTAATCCTTCCACTTTTCCTTTTCCATAGCTACTAATCCAAACCTTTACTATCACCAGACGGGAGTCCTACCACCGTCACCAACACTTCAAACAATCTCCTCACTGCAAGCAGCATGGCTTTTTTTAAGTACTACTACCTCCTCCCTCCAGTTGAAAATCTGCTTACTAGTCATAGCCTCAAAGTAGCCTACATGGCCACATCCTACTACTCAAGCCAAGTGTGCCAACTAAATTACAATAAGCTCCTGCTCATCCAAACCACAGCAGCCAGGTGAACAAGTTTGACTTCAGACAGCAACGGAACAGCAGATCTATGAAAATGAAGTGACTTAAGAGATAGAAATGCTGTTTACAGGGCTGGGAAGTTGGCTCAGTGGTAGAGCGTTTGCCTTGCATGCCTGAGGCTCTGGGTTCGATTCCTCAGCACCACATAAGCAAAAAGGAAAAAGCTGGAAGTGGCGCTGTGGCTCAAGTGGTAGGGTACTAGCCTTGAGCTGAAGAGCTGAGGGACAGTGCTCAGGCCCAGAGTTCAGGCCCCACAACTGTACCAAAAAAAAAAAAAAAAAGAAATGGCTGTTTACTATCGAAAACTGTGTAACATGATGAGAATACTGAACAGAGGATAAAAATCAGAGTTCTAGTGTATTTACTCCAACTTATTAGTTAAATGTGTTTGCCCCACCTACTGCCTCATACACACAGTAGACAGACATTTCAATAAAGCATATCTATTTTCCCTCCTCTAGTCTCCATGTACATTTACTAGAGTAACTACTCCTCAATACTTTTCCTTCTTTATCCCTAATTCTATCTAATGGCGATAGAGGGAACCAATCATACACCTCAGTCTTTTTCTTATTCTGGGATCTTAAAATCTGGTAAGACGACCAGATTCTCTTTTTTTCCAGGCTTAAACATCACAAGGCCCTGGTTAGCCAGTTCTGTGGTGATAGGTGACTTAGTAATGAATCACTCAGTTATCAGCCTTAAGGCCAACTCCAAAGATTCTATCATTGATGGTAATCTGTGATCACCTGCATCAATTTCTTAACTGATTCTAGATCTGGCTGGGGAAGGAGATGCTATTTATTGACTCTCTCATTACTTTCAAGGACTAACTAGATCAACAAAGAAATAATAACTCCAAAAGTTTTTTTCCTTTTTTTTTTTTGGGGTCATTCGTGGGGCTTCAATCTTCTCACATGGCCTGTATGCTGTCCCTGAGGACACTCAAGGCTAGCGCTCTCCCACTTTTGAGCCATAGCTCTACTTCTGGTTTTCTGGTGGTAAATTGGAGGTAGGAGTCTCATGGACTCTTACAGGCTAGCTGATCCCAAGATCTCAACCTCTTGAGGAACTAAGATTACAAGCTACTGGCTAATGAATGTTTATTTATAAGCAATGAATTAGTCATTTTGCAAATTTTATAAAGCAGCGGATTCTGTAAAGTAACAGGAAATGGATCTATGCTGGACATGAGTTTTTAGTATATTCGTTTCTAATCAGACTTTTATCATATGCATTTGTTTGGTTTTATTTTAAAAAGTGTACCCCAGGGCTGGGAATGTAGCTTAGCAGTAGAGTGCTGGCCTAGCATGCATGAAGCCCTGGGTTCAATTCCTCAGTACCACATGAACAGGAAAAGCTGGAAGTGGCACTGTGGCTCAAGTGGTAGAGCACTAGCCGTGAGCACAGAGAGGCTCAAGAACAGTGCCCAGGCTCTGAGTTCAAGCTCCAGTACCAGAAAAAAAAATGTACCCCAAAGAATATTGTAAAGTTGTTTTCTTCAAAAGCTAATTCAGTGGCTTTTAAATAAAAATACAATTTATATAAATCTGAGAGTTAAAATCAGGACTAAAGCCGGGTGCTGGTGGCTCACGCCTGTAATCCTAGCTACTCAGGAGGCTGAGATCTGAGGATCGCGGTTCAAAGCCAGCCCGGGCAGGAGAGACCGTGAGACTCCTATCTCCAATAAACCACCAGAAAACCGGAAGTGGCGCTGTAGCTCAAGTGGTAGAGCGCTTGCCTTGAGCTGAAGAGTTTGAGCTGAAGAGTGAGGGACAGCGCCCAGGCCCAGAGTTCAAGCCCCACGACCGACAAAAAAAAAAAAAAAAAATCAGGACTAAATTTACCAAACCAGCACATTCAAACTAAAGCCCACACACAAATTTAAATTATCACAGAAAGCTGCTATAGCTCTGATCTCAGAGAATTTAGAAAACACAGTACAGGAGTCAGTTAAAGTCTGTTTGTTACTAATCATGGTTGGTAAGTGATGGGAGGGAATATGATGTGATAGATTAATAAATACCAAAAAGTCAAGTAAAAAACTTGAAAAATTCCATGGATTTCCAAAGCAATTAAAAAATATTCAAAGCTAATTTTTTCCTTTCTCCAATTACATTTCCCCTTACAACGGTCATTATACTCCAGAATTAGAATTTTCTACATGTGCACCATTCAGATAACACTAAATTAAACGGTAAGTAAGCAATGCCTGCTATAAATACCACATCAACTATTCTAAGTACCTCAGGTAGAGATATGTCCAACTCCCTTTTCTGGATTCTCCTCTGAGCTGAAATTTTCTGGATATTTTAATTACAATTACCACTCGACTAAGATCCTATAGGTAACAAAACTATAAAAAGTACACTTCTAGAAGACCAGACTCTCATCAAAGTGAGGAGACCTGGGATTCTTCATGGCACACATTCTTAACCTTGAAGGCTCCAAAGGAGATAAGTGGTGGCCAGAGGGACAGGAGGCAGTAGAGATGTCCCATGTCTGTACCTACCCGTCCCCCTCAAACCCATCTTCAAGCACATCTATAACCTAGAGACATTTCAATTGGCTCTTAGACTCACCTACATCCAAATCAAAGGTGGTTTCTGGCCAGGTGGGTGGCTGTAACCCTAACTACTCAGGAGGCTGAAGATCACTGTCCAAAGTCTGCCTAGGTAGCAAACTCTATGAAATTTTTATCACCAATTAACTACCAAAAAGCTAGAAGTAGAGCTATGGCTCAAGTGGTAGAATGCCAGCCTTGAACAAAATTGCTCAGGGCAGTCCCAAGCCCTGAGTTTAAGCCTTAGGACCAGCATGTATGTGCAAGCGCGTGCATGCATGCACACGCACACTCACACACACAGGTGATCAGATTTACACAGTTATTTTAGATTAAAATCACTACCACAACCATCTTTACCACTTATGAATGAAGCATATTTTCCAACTCACTCTTCAATAATCTCAAGCTTTTTCTCCTTGCCACTAGCCTTAAAATACATGTTTTGTTTTTTTAACCTTTTCATTTTTACTTATTTTCCCCTTGATGTTTCATGATCACAGTCTTGGGTTATTTTTACCTTCGTGTGCATTTTAAGTCACACTTTGTTTCACTTTTCCCCCCACATTTCAAGTATACATAAAAGAGAATGACATTAACACAATGAACACTCATGTACTATTTCTGAACCAACTCAGCAAGAAATTCACATTTTGCCATATTTACTTCAGCTCTTTTTTTTTCCCCCCCAGGTTACAGTTGAAATCACTGTGCATACCCCTCCCTCCTCCAAATCCTTTTCCCTCCTTCTCAGAGATAGCCATTCCTCTGGTTTTTAACATGCCCGTGCATTTTTAAACACTTTCAATACATACTCTATATTATAGATATGCACATTTGTTTTTGCATGTTTTGGACATTATATAAATGGCAGCATGCTGTACAAATCATTCTGCAACTGTTTTTTTTCACTCAACATTACATTCATTTTAAAGACTGTTTAGAATTCCATTGTATGAATATACCATAACTTATCCATTCTCTTAGTGATGGATATTTAGGTTGCTTCCACATCTGTACTCTTACAGACAATGCTATATGAAGCCTTGCACGTGTCTCCTTGGGTACACATTTGGGTTTGGAAGGGATTACCCTAGAAGTGGGCTGCACATCTTCACCTTGTCAGATTGCTCTCCAAAGTGACCGTACCAATTTATACTTTCTCCAGACGAGTATGAAAGTTTCCTTTGTTCCACATCCTCTCAAACACTTGGTATTACAAGGTTTTTACAAGTTTTTGCCAATCTGATGGGTATGAAAGAGAAACTTATAGTTTTTAATCTGCATGTCATGTAAGGATAATCAGGTTCTAGTAAATGTTTGACTATTGGATCACTTGTTTATGTTTAAACACATTTCCCCTTTATTTTATTGTCAGCTTAGCATAGCAACTAACCACAGAGACTCTGCATCTAGGCTTAACTAGATTCAAAGTTTGGCTTCAGGACATCTACCTAATATGCTTGGCCTCTATCTCAGTATCAACCTCTCACAGCTGTGAGGGTTTTACAAGTAAATATGTAGAAAGTACTTAGAAGAGCATCAGCCATGTTATAAGGTATAGCACTATTTTACCCTTTAAGAGATTATTGCCAAAATTATTTTTCCAATTGGATGTTTTCAATATTTCAACTTGTACTTTCTAAATTTTCAAGATTCAATTATTTCAGCATAATTTTAGCATTCTTGGCTTGAATCAGTATATTCCCCTTTTTCTGGAATTAATCTAAAATATTTAAAATATTCCATTGCAGTTCCTTTAAAGTTAAATTCTTGCTTTCACAACAGCAAATAAGAAGTCTGGCCCTGTGGAACTGAGGAGTGGCATCCTTACCTGAATTGGGTGGAGGGCAGATGCTTTGTCCCTAGCTAACCCTGCAGCTGCTCAGCCAGATTCCCATGGCAGATCTAGCATCACTTTGAGTTTCCAAACATCTCAATCCTTGCATTTACCTAAAAGCCATTCTTTAGGGCATTGTCCTCCTGTATTGGTGGCACATCTTACCGTTGACAACATTCCTAAGTCACATCATCTACTAACTTCATCAAAAGGTAGACTCTGAAAACATTTTCCCTATACTGCTGTGCCAAACATAGGGACAATGTGTGAGATAGGAAGCTTGAGCAAGACCCATGTATCAAACCTTCAGGTACCAAGGAGGCATCCAACTCATATTGGTCTTTGCCTAATAAGGAACAATGGGCTCTTAAGTGGGGCTAACCTGCCCGCAAGGTTCAACGACATGCTAGGACATCAAGGAGGTACAAGGATAAATCCTACCCTGCTCTTGGCTTTTACCTCGCCAAGTTAGCAGGCCTCAGTGTTTCTACCTTCATTTACCTCCTCTCTCAGAAGGGTTTTAGGAGGATCTCCTCATGTATCTAGCAATAAGTACTAAGGAAAACAAATTACTCTGGTCTGCTCTTAGCTCTGAGAGCTAGAGGATAACCTTCTTCCCACAAAGGTTTCAGACAAGCACCTCAATTTACCCACGAGGCTAACCAAGTTGTAAACCTATCCATCTGCTCTTGAAAGCACACAGATTCACCTTCATAGAGCATAGAATATCTGCAACTCTGGACCTCGCCAGAGGCAATAACCTAGATATTTGCAGCTCATTCTTTGTCAGAACCAGTTGAGAACAGTGGTATTGATGAAAGACTATGTTAAGCCCATCCAATCCTCTAGTCTAGAAAGCCTCAGATTATCCATGGTTTAAGCCACCTAAAAGCTGCATAATGTTAATACAGCAGTATTCTCCAAGGTGAATGGATTACTGGTGATTTTTATTTTCTTCTTTTTAAACTCTTGTATTTTCCAAATTTTCTACCATGAGAATGTGTTCTGTTTATAATAAAAGAAAAACACAGTAAGTGTTATTTTTTAAGCTACATTCTAAGAACATACTATCTTCCCCACTCCCACATCCCAATATGAAATGCTTCTACTGAAAAACAACTGATTATCAGGCTCCCAGCTGTCATGACTTCACCAAAAAACCCATTTGTAAAACTACAAACTGCACTTCCAAAAGAAAAAAAGCATTTTCTTCTTGTGAACAGTGATAGTGCTAAGATTTTTTTCTACTTTATCATTCAATTAACATTACTAGCAAGGCATAAAAATTTATTTCAGATGCAAATATGAAAAGGTCATGCATATATCAAATCCGTTTCTTAAAATTGCAAGTTTTTTTTTCTAAAAAGGGGAATAGAAAGATGTATAAGCAAGAGTAATAGAGGGGTGAATGTGATAAAATTATATCCATGAGGGGAAATACCATAATGAATCCCTTCACATTGTATAGTATTTGCATAAATAAATGAGAAATTTCTCCAACTAAGCCGCTAGTGTCTTCTTTGTGAACAATGAGTACTTGCTCTCAGGATCCTAGATTTAACTAGGCTTTCTACTTGTAAGGCTCTGAATATTTTTCTACAGTGGATGTACTATTAGATCACCTTAAGCCCTTCTAACAGAAAAGCAGGACATAATGAAATACAATAGTCTATAATTGCTAGATATTCCTATTTATAATTTATGTCCTAATTTTTAACTAAGGCCGGGTGTCAATGGCTTACACTTGTAATCCTAACTCAGGAGGCTAAGATCTGAGTATCATGGTTCAAGTCCAACCCAGGCAGGAAAATTCATGAGAGTCATCTCCAATTAATCACCAAAGAGCTAAAGTGGAACTGTGGATCAAGTGGTAGAGCACTAAGCCTTGAGCACAAAAGCTCAAGGGACAGTGCACCCAGATTCTGAGTTCAAGTCCTAGGACTAACATCAGAGAGAGAGAGAGACAGAGAGACAGAGACAGACAAGACAGGGAGGGAGGAAGGGAGGGGAAGAAAGAGAGAGAGAGAAAGAAAGAGAGAAAGAGAAAGAAAGAAAGAAAGATTAGTTTAACTAAGGGGGACTAAAATCATGATAGTGTCTATCTAATTCTTTTGTAACTGGTAAGTAAAAGCTCAGTTTTAATTCAACATATGGAACTAAGAATTAATTATGATTCCATTCTAAGAGTAATGCCATTATATTTCTGTACTTGTTCTCACTTATAAAGCACATTTAAATTTTCATACCAAGACAAACAGATAACAAATATAGCAAAAATGCTTATGCCAAAATTCTACAGATTTACTAGAGCAAAAGGAGCTAACATGCTATAGGATATTAACATCATACATCTGCGTTTAAATGCTGGCATCACTACTTGCTAGTTGGTCCTCAAGTAAAATCTAGAGATGGTGGGTGCCAAGGGATTTAAATAAACCTGTGAAATAATGCATCCATGTGCTTTCACTCCACAGCTGCTGTGTTGCAGTTATGCATCAAGTCTATGGTGTTCTTTTTAACCCTTCACTATTTCTGATAAAGAGCTATGGCGGGGGTGTGTTGGACACCTTTAAAATAGCAATGTTTCCCCCAAATGGGCATTTAGCCTAACAATTCAGTAACTGGGACATATTATTAAACTTACCTAAGCTGTCCAGTACGAAGAAAACAAAGAGCTCGGTTACCATAAAGAACGTAGCACTCAGGTCTTAAAATAGAAGTAAATACTTAGTCAGCAAAGCACACATTACACATCAAACAAAAATTATACTGAAAACATAAGAACTAAAAAACTTTAAAAACTTTACATCTATGTGGCAGAACAGAAAGTACATAGGATTCTGAGCGATAACTGGCTGCTTCTGGGCCTTCACTATAACCTTGTTCAAACTACTGCTCTCATGAATAATTCTTATTGTAACTTCAGGTTATTGGAAGGATTAGATGAGATGTACTATTTCAAAGCTACAGTTTAGGCTGAAATTGTAATTACTTATAGAAATCAGACATCCAATCTTGACAAAGAACCCAGGCAAAGTAAGCCTATAAACTGCAATGATAACTTTGCAGCTTTCAGTTTTGTTCAGAATGGATTCTTTTCTGAGTCTTCCTCAGCTGAACAGAGAAGCAGCAACTGGATTCATTTATCCCAGTGGAAATAAAGTAGAAAAGCAGGTGTATAGAGCATTCTACAAAGCTGCAATGGTCAGTAGAAACAGGTATATACAGGCATACATGCGAATTATACATATATATGTTAAATATATATTAGAAATATGTGTGTGTAATCTTCTGTTATATACCTGAAGGAAAACTACAAACTTCGAAAAGTTGAGTGACAAGGGAGAGAGAGAAAGCACATGCATTCTCTCACAATTACAACTATTTTCTTACAAAAGGTCCCTCAAAGAAAGTAAAACCAGCATGGGCAGCAACTTTTTTTTTTTTTTTTTAATCGATGGGGCTTGAATGCAGGGCCTGAGCACTGTCTCTAAACCTCTTGGTGCTTGACTAGCATTCTACCACTTGAGCCACATCACCACTTCGTTTTTGAGTGGTTAATTGGAGATAAGAGTCTCACGGAGGGCTGGGAAGGTGGCTCAGTGGTAGAGTGCTTGCCTTGCATGCATGAGGCCCTGGGTTCCATTCCTCAGCACCACATAAACAGTGGTGCTATGGTTCAAGTGTAAAGTGCTAGCCTTGAGCTGAAGAGCTGAGGGACAGCACCTAGGCACAGAGCTCAGGCCCCATGACCAAAAAAAAAAAAAATAAGAAAAGTCATGGAGACTTTTCTTCACGTGCTGGCTTTGAACCACGATCCTCAGATCTCAGCCTCCTTAATAGCTAGATTGTAGGCATGTGCCACCAGTGTCTGACTTATTTATTTATTTATTGCCAGTCCTGGGGCTTGAACTCTGGGCCTTGGTGCTGTCCCTGAGCTCCTTTTGCTCAAGGCGAGTGCTCTTATCACTTGAGCTACAATGTCACTTCCTTGGGCAGTATCTTATGTTTTTTTTGTTTTTTGGTGAGTCATGGGGCCAGAACTCTGGGCCCGAATGCTCTTCAGCTCAAGGTTAGCGCTCTACACTTGAGCCACAGTGCCACTTCCGTCTTTTTCTGCTTATGTGGTACTGAGGAATCAAACCCAGGGCCTCATGCATGCTAGGCAAGCACTCTACCACTGAGCCACCCCCTTCCCAGCTCCTGGGCAGCATCTTATGTATGCCTTTTGACCAGTTAACAATTTTGAGAGTGATTAATTGACAGGAAAATAAGAAGACATCAGAGATGGCCCTACATTAAAAACCTGAAGGAAAGGAGCAGGTTAGAGCCAAATCTACTCTTTTGCCTAACTGGCTTGAGTTATACTACTTGATGGGCTCATATATTCAGGCTCTTGGATACAACTACAACCTAGATCTGTAAAGTCTGTTCTGCATAGCAAACTGGAAGATACCTGCAATTCCTCATACCATTTTTGTTTTGCCTAACTCCTAACTTTATCTGCCACATAGAAAGGGTTTCATTATTCTTTCTCTTACCTATATTCAATGGCTCTGGTGTAATAGATAATAGCTACATCAAATCTTTGGTTGGAAAATTCTTCATTTCCTTTCATTCTCATCAGTTCTCCTTGCTGAGAAACCAAGGTGAAAGAAAATTCATCAATTAGCTACAAAGATAATCAAGAACCCAATACCTAGAAAAAAATGAATCTGGGTTTCTACCTTGAAATAACCTAGGAGATTACCTATGGAAATAATGAAAATGTAATCTCCACTACTATAGCATATACAGTCAGATTTCTGTATTTTTGAGTGCTGGCTGCAGATTCTGTATTTATGTAATCTCCAGTACTATGGCATATACAGTCGGCCTTCTATATTTATTTATTTTTTGGCCTTCTATATTTATGAGTGCTGGTTGCAGATTCAATCAAGCACAGATAAAAAATATTTAGGAAGAGAATATATTGAATATGTTATTTGTCATTATTTTCTAAGCAATATAATAAAACAACTATATAGATAGCATTTGTATTGTACTAGGCACTATAAGTAATACAGAGATGGTGTGAAATATACACAAACATGTATACATTATTTTATATGAGGGTTGGGGGCATCTGCAGATTTTGGTATCAGAGGGTGGCCTATCACCAATCCTCCCCAAACTGAAAGGCAACTATATATTGAAGCAAAGTTTTCTCTAATACTCAATTCTACTTGTTAAAGGACTATTTACTGGGTAAACAAAAGATATATTATAAATAGACATTAAAATAATTGTTTTTTGATGGTACTATTTGGCAAGCCCACTTTCCCTTTTTTCTCACTTCTTCTGAGGCCCACTTTTAAATATCCGTTAAGTTACAGCAAGCCAAAAAATGAGATACAAGGTAGAATTTTGGCTTTTGGTTAGCAAGCATGGTATTACTCAATAAATTTTATTATTTGAAGTAACAAATTAGTCAGGTAGATAGATAGTGATTTTAAGGCCCTGTGTTTGATTCCCAGCACAGTAAGAAAAAAAATCAGTAACATATATGCAGTGCTGATTAATTATGAACAATGATACTTCAGGTTAGCAAGAACGCCAACAAAAGATGCTATGAACAGAACCAAAACTTTTTTTTTTTTTTTTTGTCGGTCATGGGGCTTGATCTGGGCTTGGGCACTGTCCCTGAGCTCTTTAGCTCAAGGCACTCTACAGCTTGAGCTACAGCACCACTTCTGGTTTTCTAGTGGTTTTTATTGGAGATAAGAGGCTCACGGACTTTCCTGCCTGGGCTGGCTTTGAACCGTCATCCTCAGATCTCAGCCTCCCGAGTAGCTAGGATTACAGGTGTGAGCCACTGGCGCCCAGCTAGAACCAAAACTTTTTACTTCACTCAAATTTATAAAAAGTAAAGGGCTAGAGGCATGGCTCAAGGGGTAGAGCATCAGCCAAATAAGGTGAACTAGTATAGGCCTCTGAGTTCAAGCCTCAGTAGTGGCAACAAACAAAAATAATAATATGCTCATTCACTGGGCACTAGTGCCTCACACCTATTATCCAAGATATTCAGTTCAAGCCAGCTCAGGCAGAAAAGGAACTTCAAGACTCCATCTCAACCAGTAAAATGCTGAATGGGAGACAGAGCTCAAATAGTAAAGCAGGAGCTGTGAACAAGCACAAGTGAGAGGCCCTAAGTTCAATACACACACACACACACACAAAATAAAATAAATGAGCATATTGTAAATCATTCCTTAAAATGTGAATTAAAATCATTATTGAATGAACTGTATGATATGTGAATTACATCTTAATAAGGCTGTTAAGTTGGGCACAATGGCTCATGCCTTTAATTCTAGCTGTCTAGGAAGAAAAGACTCAGAAAACAAAGCTCAAGGCCTGTCTAGATAAAAAAATTATTATGATCTCATCTCAACAAATAAGCAGCAAATGTGGTAGGGCACACCTATGAACCTAGATATGGGAAGGCACAGGCAGGAGGAGCAGAGCATCACAGCCGCAGGCTAGACCAGGCAAAAGGAGTTGGAAGCCTATCTCAGGTAGTAGTGCTCATCTAGAAAGTACAGAACCCCATTATCATAAATAACAAATAAAGTTAATATCTCAGCTAAAGTCTTTAATTGAGAAAAATCAAATTTCAACTTTAAATTAACAATAATATATTTGAAAATTCTCATCAGTATATAATTTCTTCTTTTAAAATTTTCTAACTCAAAGTTTATTAAAAATTTCCCTTAAATGTATTACACAATTTTTTTTTTTTTTGGTCTGTCATGGGCCTAAACTCTGGGCCTGGGCACTGTCCCTGAGCTCTTCAGCTCAAGGCTAGCACTCTACCACTTGAGCCACGGTGCCACTTACGGCTCTTTCTGCTTATGTGGTGCTGAGGAATGGAACACAGGGCCTCATGCATGCAAGGCAAGCACTCTACCACTAAGCCACCTTCCCAGCCTCTGTATTACACAATTTTACATCAATTCTGCATACTGTTATCAATTAACAATTTTGTTATTAACTTCCTGACTATTGGAGAGTTTTAACTGCTATGCTTTCAAACATATTTACAGGTAGAGATGTGTCCTCACCTCTGTACAGTCCACACAGCTTTGACCTTTAAATTCTTCAAGCAAATTGCAATTCTCCGTCACAACTCTAGTTATATGATACTTATCTTAGTTTTATTTTTAGAAGAGATAGACACAAAGGGAGAGACAGATAAAGAGAGAATCTGTTAATAAAAACAAATTATTGATATTCTTCTAATTCTTAGCTTAAGTCCATAAAGTTCATTAAATTACTGTAGTTCCAAAAAGCCTATGTTTCTTGTAATCTTTCATATGTAAATTTGAAAATACACAACTCTAGCATGCTACAGAAAACTGATTTATTGCTTGCTCTAAGTTACTCTGTTTCTATTTCTAGAAATAAGGAACCAGCTCTTATCATTGCACTAATTATTACTCAGGAATTCAGAAAATGCTGTCCTAACATTTTACAATCAGGACTCATAATTACTCAAGATAACCCAACAGACATTACTAAGGTACATTGTTCAATAAAACTACATAACACTGGTAAACTGTCTTCTACAGTGTTTTAGTATACCAAATAAAGTGTTAAAAAAAATTTTTTTCCTGTCATAGGCTTTACTAGTCACAGGGCTTGAACTCAGGGCTTGGGCACTGTTCCTGAGCTCTTTTGCTCAAGCTAGAGCTCTACTACTTTGAGCCACAACTCCATTTCTGGTTTCTGAAGAGTCTTATGAGCTTTTTTGCCCAGGCTGGTTTTGAACTGCGATCCTCAGATCTCAGCCTCCTGAGTAGCTACGATTACAGGTGTGAGTCATGGCACCTGGCTAAACTTTTTAAATATTTGACTCTTCATAAATGAAATATATTGATGATGAGAAGTTATTGGAAATAGTAATCTTATAAAAATTTAATAAACTAATTACAATAAGTAGATAATTAAGTTACTGAAAGTGTCCAAAGTTATCAAGCCTCATCACCTTTATATTATTTATATATATTGTCTGTTGTATATAGTTTATATATATATATATATAAATTATTCCACCACAATTATAGTTAAAACTCTAGTCATATGTATTCCTCTCCAACAGAATACCTAAAATTTGAGATTCAAGAAAACTTATGGAGCAAAGTCAGGAGAATAATGGTTCAAGATCAGCCTAGGCAAAAGCCAAGGAGATCCTTTCTCAAAAACAAGCTAGGCATGGTGCTACAAGCCTGTTATCCCAGTTACCCTGAAAGTAGAGGTAGAAGGATCTCCATTAGATGCCAATGCAGAAGGTTAATTTAAGACCCTATCAGAAGAAACAAATCTTACAAAAACACAACAAATATACTGGAGGGAATGGCTCAGTTCATTTAGGCCTTCAGTTCATTCCCTAGTACTGCAAAAGAAGGATCTGGGAGGTGAACAAATAAATAATACTAAGAGACAGAGCAAGGTTCTAGGAGAAAAAACACTGGCGTTGAGATTAAAGAAAAATTTGAGTTATTATCTAAATTCTACTAGTTACTTTGTAAACTGCAGAAAAATCACTTCTCAAAGTCTTCTACAACAGATAATAGCAGCAACCCTTTAGGGCAGTTTTATAAAGGAGAGAGGAATATGTGAGAGAATCAGAAATAAGCCCATAATGGTGCCTAATGCACGATACTGCTTCTCTACTTTCTAAAACAAAATCTGACCTAAAATTAGAGGCCTCCAAACTAATGAAGAAAACCTCTGTGACACATAAAGTATCTAATAAACCTATCAAGAGAGATCTGAACTTAATTCCTTTCCAGAATTCAAGTCAATACACAGTATTTGATATCTTTTCAGTGAAGATGCAAATTACTGGCCATTATACCTAATAAGAAGCCAAAAAGTTCCTATTTCAAGATTCCTAAAACCATGGTATAAAAACACTGCTAGTAATCAAGTGCTTTAAAGGACAAGATTTCATAAAGTAAGGAAATATGTAAGATAATCTCCTCATACATCAAAGAATAGTAGATTCATCAGGAAAATGAAAATCATGTTAGCGTCTGTTACTTTTATGAATGACAGACATGAGCCATAGCTATCAGCTCTTTCTCTATTATATAGAATAACTACCAACCATCTTTTTTTTTTAATATGTCACAAAAGTAGAGCAGAAAATAGAGAATAAACCTAACTACAAGGGCTAGGTGCCAATGGCTCACCCCAGTCATCCTAGGTACTCAAAACCATCCTGAGCAGACAAATCTGAGAAACTCTTCTCTCCAATTAACCAGCCAAAAAAAAAAAAAAAAAGCCAAGCCTAGCGCCGGTGGCTCATGCCTTAATCCTAGCTACTCAGGAGGCTGAGATCTGAGGATCTCGGTTCAATGCCGGCCCGGGCGGGAAAGTCCGTGAGACTCTTAGCTCCAATAAACCACTAGAAAACCAGAAGTGGTTGTTGTACCCCCGTCGCAGGACCCCCACCAAGAAGACCACCGAGAGTCAGCCGTTCCGAAATGCAAAAGCAAGGCTTTATTCAGGCGGGCTGCAGCTCGGGCCTCGTCCTACACACCTACACAGCAGAGCTTAGGAGGAAGGCCCTGAGCTGAAATTTCACAGGGCTTGTAAAGGCAAAAACCACAAAGTTACAGCAACCAGATGTGTTAACAGGACATTCTAGGGCGATAAGGGGTGATAGGGGGTGATCAGACCATTTGGGCCACGACAATAAAGGGCAGGGGGTTAGCAGCCCATTTGGGCTAAGGCAATAAAGGGCAGTAGGGGGTATCTGTGAAGCGAAGGAAGTTTGTGGCCACAGATAACTCGTTTCTTGGGATTTATGTGCGTTCTGGTTAACTTCATCACAGACAGGTCAGTTCCTGGAATTTGTTTGCTCCAGGTCACTCATAATTTAACATAAATGACAGAATGGCTGCTGCCTCAAAATGGAGTTACTTCAACTCTTCATAGTGCTATGGCTCAAGCGGTAGAGCACTCACCTTGAGCTGAAGAGCGCAGGGACAGCGCCCAGGCCCAGAGTTCAAGCCCTAGGACCGACCAAAAAAAAAAAAGCCAAAAGTAGAAGTGTAGCTCAAGTGGCAGATTACCAGCCTTGAGAGCAAAAGACCCCAAGTTCAAGCTTCAGAAGGAGCACAAATAACAAAATGAACAAACAAAAACCCTAAATCTGACAAGGTTAAAACTCTTACTGAAGCATCATAACAGAAGAAAAATATTTTTCAAATGTTCTTAAGACAAATCAGAGACCACATAACTATACATCCCATTTTCCTGAATACCTTTAAAAACCCAGTGAACAAGTTACAACACTTACATTCAGTAAAGAAAATACTTAACATAGGCCAACATTTGTCCACTGATCCTAATTTGGGAAGAATGGTTACATCGCCCGTATATTTTATCCAATTTAAAGCTTCCTCCATTGCCAAGATTTTCTGTATCAAAAGATGTGAGTATTAATTCTAAACTTGTACATGGCATTATACATTTACATTATACAGCATTTCAGATACTTAATACAAACCTTATACAACTCCCTATTTTCATTATTCCATCAAGCAGTGGAGAAGACTAGGACCCCAACATACAAATTAAGAGAAACCATGTTACATTTTCAAGTGATGTCAGGCCACCCTCAGAGCTTAAGATGCTTCACAACTTGAAAGAGGCTCACAACTTGAAAAGGGCTGCCCTAGGCAGAGGGAGAATGCAAAACAAAACAGACTGGGATTCAGATCTTATCTAAACTAGGGATTCCATCTTTATCCCTAAGGCTGAAGTTACAAATTAAGGTTTGCCTTAGGCAATATATACTTTACTCAGTCTGTGGAAAATAAAAAAATCAGATAAAACATTTGCTGAGCAAACTGGACGTCAGTGCAATGATTCTCATAATGAGTCAAAAGTTGGCACAACCTTTATCCTTATTTCAGCTTTTTATTATTTCCCTTCCCCTCCCTAAATTAGAAAAATGTATATACAAGATGCAGAGCACTGAAATCAAATACAATGAAAACAGGGGTGATACCATAACAAAATGCTGAAATAAGGATAAGAGGTTGACCCATTGTAACAATGAGATGTACAAGACACTATGTTGAAAACTAACTTTACAATTTAGGGTGGGGGGGGAGCTGGGAAGGTGGCTCAGCGGTAGAGTGCTTGCCTTGCATGCACGAGGCCCTGGGTTCGATTCCTCAGCACCACATAAGCAAAAAGAAAAAAAGCCAGAAGTGGCGCAGTGGCTCAAGTGGTAGAGTGTTAGCCTTGAGCTGAAGAGCTGAGGGACAGCGCCCAGGCTCAGAGTTCAGGCCCCATGACCGGACCCAAAAAACAAAACAAAAAACAAAAAACCAATTTGGGGTGGGGGAAGGAGGAGCTGAGTTGGGGAGATAGACAAGGAAGGGATGGTAGGGGAAAAACAAAGGAGAGGGCAACAATGCTTGATAAGAAATGTACTCATTATCTTACTCATGTAACTGTAACCCCTCTGTATAGTATTTTTACAATAAAAAAATATATATATAGATTTTTTTTAAGTTGGCACAAATGTTATTCATGCCTGTAGTATCTAAAGTATCTTCAGAAATTTAGTAGCTGAACTGTCAATGTTGGTATCAGGTTTGAAAGAAAAGTAGATATTTATGTCTCCAGTAACATTACAAATTGGGCTTATCACCGCTTCTGGAGATTACCTAGTAATAATGTATCAAAGACATAATAATTTCATCTGGGGAAATGTATGCCCACTAAAAAAATCTAGCTTAAAGAAAAAATTAGACGTAAAGAAGCTCTTAAGTTACATGGTGGATTTTAAGATTGCATAAGCAAAACACAGAAATCAATATTACCAAATACTGGTGTAATGTTGAGTATGTAAACTGAATAATCAAAAAATGAACAGTGTGATGACTGCTGCTTAATTAATGGCTAATGCTGGGTTCAATACCTATGTATTTAATACTTACATTTTCTATTTTATAACCGATTCTCAGTAAGCCTTCAATAAGAAATGAATCATTCTGAAAAATAAAAAAGCAGTTTTCCTTTATTCCTTGAACTTTACTTGAATTTTCTAATGGGGAAAAAAAATCTTACATTTTAGGAATACTCATGCATCATACAAAATAAATAAGTATGTATACACACACACACACACACATATATATATATATATTGTGTATGTGTATATATGTGTGTTGCTCATGGGCTTGAACACAGGGCCTCAGTGCTATCCTTTGGCTTTTTTCTTTGGCTCTTTTGTTGTGGGGCTTGAACTCTGTGCTTGGGCACTATCCCTCATCTCTTCAGCTCAAGGCTAGCCCTCTACTAATTGAGCCACAGCGCCACTTCCAGTTTTCTGGTGGTTTATTAGAGATAAGAGTCTCACGAACTTTCCTGCCCGGGCTGGCTTTGAACTGTTATCCTCAGATCTCAGCCTCCTTAGTAGCTAGGATTATGGTATGAGCCACCGGTGCCTGGCTCCCTTAGCTCTTTTGATTAAGCCTAGCACTCTAGCACTTTGAGACACAGCTCCATTTCTGGTTTACTGGCCATTAATTGGAGATAAGAGTCTCACAGACTTTCCTGCCAGGGCTGGCTTTGAACAGAAATCTTCAGATCTTAGCCTCCTGAGTAGCTAGGTTTACAGGCATGTACCACCAGTGCCTGGTTAATATACAATAATATTTTAGTTAACAATGAATCACAAACATGTAACAGTGACCCCATAAGGTTAATAATGGAACTGACAAATTTCTATTGGCTAGTGACACTGTAGCTGTTGTTATGTCATAGCATAAACAGGCACGGCTCACAAGTGTTGATGCTGATGAAAAATTTACTAATATAATAGCACATACAATTACATACAGCACATGATACTTTTTTTTTCTGGTCCGGTCATGGGCCTGAACTCTGGGTCTGGACGCTGTCCCTCAGCTCTTCAGCTCAAGGCTAGTGCTCTACCACTTGAGCCACAGCGCCACTTCCGGCTTTTTTCTTTTTGCTTATGTGGTGCTGAGGAATCGAACCCAGGGCCTGATGCATACAAGGCAAGCGCTCTACCACTGAGCCACCTTCCCAGCCCCACAGCACATGATACTTGATCATGGTAAGTAAATGATATACTACTAACCTATATCTGACCTGTGTTTAAAATTATTAGAGAACACTCTGTGAAAAACAATTTTATGAAAAACAATATGTCATGGCATATACCTTGTGTTTCATGTGTCCCTTGATTCACCAAGGGGCCAAATGGAATGACTTGTTCTATGTCACCTTCATTTGTCTAAGTATACTCTATGATGTCCACACAACTAAACTGTTAAATGATGCATTCCTCAGGATGTAAGTCCATTGTTAAGTGACATGTGACTGTACAACTGTATACATACAGTAGTCTACATGCCACAAGCACTTATAGGATCAATTTGTCCCTCAACAAGCCTAAAGTTTCTGGACATGGTGGGAAACACCTACAGTCCCATACTCAGGAGGTGAAGATAGAATCATATGATGAGGCTAAGCCAAGAAAATGGTTAGTAGACCCTATCTCAGCAAACAAGTTGCATAGTGGCATATAACTGTGAACATAACTAAGCAGGAAAAGGATTTCAGTCTGAGGCCAGCCACAGGTAAATCAAGAAATCCTCTTTTTTTTCTTTTTTATCCCCACCCCCAGAACTGAGGACCAAACTCAGGGCCTTGCACTTGTCAAACAAGCACTCTTCCATTGAGCAACCTTCCAGAAATTCTTTAATAAGAGGTCTGGAGAGTGACTGCCGAGGAAGCATAAAACCTTCAAACCCCAGTATCAAGGAGGAAAAAAAAGTAACCTAAATCAAGAATTGACTGCCAGGTGCTGGTGGCTCATGCCTATAATCGTAGCTACTCAGGAGGCTGAGATTTGAGGATCGTGGTTCAAAGCCAGCCTGGGCAGGTTAGTCCAGGAGACTTACCGCCAATTAACCACCAGAAAACTGAAATGGAGCTGTAGCTCAAAGTGGTAGAACACTGACGTTGAGTAAAAAGAGCTCAGGGACAGCACCCAGGCTCTGAGTTCAAGGTCCATGACAAAAAAAAAAAAAGTACTAAGTACACTTCATAACCAACTGAGACAAAACGTTATCAAATGAATTGGGGCTGGGAAGGTGGCTCAGTGGTAGAGCACTTGCCTTGCATGCATGAGGCCCTGGATTCGATTCCTCAGCACCACATAAGCAGGGAAAAAAACGCCAGAAGTGGTGCTATGGCTCAAGTGGTAGCGTGCTAGCCTTGAGCTGAAGAGCTGAGGGAGAGTGCCCAGGCCCAGAGTTCAGGCCCCACGACCGGACCCCCCCCCAAAAAAAGAAAACTATTCAAATGAATTCAAAAAGAATCATACAAAAGATGCTCAAAATAACACGTGGACATTCCTCAAATCTACCCTGATCATTTCTTTTTGTTCATCATGTAGCTTAAACTCAGGGCCTAGAGTTTTGTTTTGCTTTTGTGGTCAGTCATGGGGCTTGAACTCTGGGCCTGGGTGCTGTCCTTGAGCTCTTTAGCTCAAAGCTACCACTCTACTACTTGAACCACATGACACTTCTGGTTTTCTGATAGTTAACTGGAGAAAAGAGTCTCATGGACATTCCTATCTAGGCTGGATTCGAACCACCATCTACAGATCTCAGCCTCCTGAATAGTTAGGATTACAGGTGTAAGCCACTGGTGCCCAGCCTCCCTGAGCTCTTTTGCCCAAGGCTAGTACTCTACCACTTTGAGCCACAGCTCCGCTTCCAGTTTTCTGGTGGTTAACTGGAGCTAAGTCTCCTAGACTAACCTGCCCAGGCTGGCTTTGAACCACGATCCTCAAATCTCAGCCTCCTGAGTAGCTACGATTATAGGCATGAGCCACCAGCACCTGGCAGTCAATTCTTGATTTAGGTTACTTTTTTTTCCTCCTTGATACTGGGGTTTGAAGGTTTTATGCTTCCTCGGCAGTCACTCTCCAGACCTTTTATTATTTTTCATATTGGGTCAGAAAAAGAATTTCTGGAAGGTTGCTCAATGGAAGAGTGCTTGTTTGACAAGTGCAAGGCCCTGAGTTTGGTCCTCAGTTCTGGGGGTGGGGATAAAAAAAAATGAGAAGAAAAAGAGGATGGTTTTTGAGTAGTTAATTGTAGACAAGAGTCTCACAGGGACTTTTCTGCCCAGGCTGGCTTCGATCTGCAATCCTCAGATCTCAACCCCCTAGGTAGCTAGGATTATAGGCGTGAGCCACCAAAGCCTGGTGAAAATTTCTGCTTTTTATCTTTTAATGGAAAGAAACAGTTCTGGTACCTGTTACTGCAACCAGAACTAATCAAAACTAACCAGCCATCCTCCTGATCTTTACTGAGCACACTCATGAGAACAGACAATTAAGATCAGAACCAGAAAAGCTAAAAACACATGAGCTAACTGCTATTAATTGGTTGTATGGGCCACATAGCATATATTTTAATTTTTAAATGAAGGTGTAGGACCTGCACTTTACTACTTACTGCAACTTTCTTTGCCAAATCCACAATATCTTCCATCAACTCAAGAAGTTGTAATTTCTTCAAACTTATCTCTGAACCCTGCAAACTGTTTATAGACAAGTTATTTTTTAAAAAGGTTAGGTTCTTACCTCGACAAATTTATTGAATTTTATGCTTAAATATTTAACAAACTATATGAAAAAATTGTTCCCATTTTCTTTAGGTAACAAAAACCAAACTGTTTCTTTAAATGCTGTATTTCTCTCTCCCTCTGCAGTACCACTGCTTAATGTAACAGTTTTGTATAACAATACTATAAGTATGCAAGCATTTTAATTTTTCCTGAGTCAGCTTCAAGTCTACCACTTAATCCTATTGAAAATTCATGCTATGTTACTGTAACTCCTCTGTAAATAACCTTGCGCTGTCCCTCAGCTCTTCAGCTCAAGGCTAGTGCTCTACCACTTGAGCCACAGCACCACTTGTGGCTTTTTTCCTTTTGCTTATGTGGTGCTGAGGAATCGAACCCAGGGCCTCAGGCATGCAAGGCAAGCACTCTACCACTGAGACACCTTCCCAGCCCCTGTAAATAACCTTTATAATAAAAATTTTAAAGAAAATTCACTCATATTCAAATCCCAAGTATTTACTTCTTATACCCTATTTTAGAAAGCAAATCTGCACAGCATGAAAGAGTAAGACACAACCTTCCACTGCACCTGGCATTCCTTAGCACTGTACATACAACTGCATTCACTGTTCATACAAAATGAGTAACACATAGAACTTACAAGGTCTCCACACAAGGATGTAATCTTGATAATATAGAATTTTGCTGAAGTTGGAAAAGAAGTGGCCAGAAGATATGTATTTTAATAGCATCGCAATAACTTCGTAGGACAGAAACTGGCTTGCTGCACCATATACTGCAGATGTCAAATTCTTAAAATTAAAAGTTCAAGATTAATATTTGTACTTCATTTTTAAGGGATCAATACTGCGAATGAGGGAACTTAAAATGGATATGAAAAGACAAGAAATAAATGGATGAAATACTATAACCTGTTAGATATTAAGATATTTAAGTGTTGAGTAAAAGTATTTTAACAAAAAAGCTTTCAGTTTGTAGTAGAAAAAACAAATAAGCATACTTTTTTAACATTCTAGTGCTAAGGTTTAAATTCAGGTCCTTTAATGAGAGTTTTGTCACCCATGGCTGGCACTCTACCATTTGAGCCACAACCCCACTTCTGCTTTATTTCTAGTTAATTGGAGGATTTTTCTGCCTCAGCTGGCTTTAAGCTATGGTCTTTGAATTGCAACCTCCAGAGTACCCAGAATTATAGTTGTGAACTACTGGTGACCAGCTAAGAATACATTTTTAAAAGACATATAAATCTTCATATTGATATAGCTAAATGTATGGACCCTTCTTTATGACCCTTCAACAAATTAATATTAAAATACAACTGTACTCACCCACATTTCTCTCACATCGGACATAATCTTTATATTGCAAACCCTAAAATAAGAAAATTATTTTGATTTGTATCTGGTAACATGCATAAGAACAGATTTTGGGGAGTTAAAGGGACTATACTTGGGTTTGAATTCTCCTATTTGCTAGGCAGATACTCTACCATTCAGTTGTGTTTCCAACCTTTATATGCTGGTTACTTTTTTTTTTTTTGCAGGTCCTGGGGCTTGAACTCTGGACCTGGGTACTGTCCCTGAGCCTCTTTGTGCTCAAAGCTAGCGTTCTACCACTTGAGCCACAGCACCACTTCCAGCTTTTTTGAGTAGTTTTGAGATAAGAGTCTCACCGGGACTTTTCTGCCCTGGCTGGGTCCGAACTGGGATCCTCAGATCTCAGCTTCCTAGGGAGCTAGGATTACAAGTGTGAGTCACCGGCACCCAGCTTATGCTGGTTACTTTTGAGATAGGATTTCATTTCCTGCCTGGGTATACTTGGGCCTTGAAGACACCTTATTTAGGCTCCCTGTTATACAAAGGTTAACAGGTGTATGCCATATGGCTCAGCTCTTAGTTAAAGAGTCTCATGCTGGGCAGCAGCGACTAAAGCTTGTAAATCCTAGCTACTCAGAATGCTGAGATATGATTTTGGTTTAAAGCCAGCCTGAGCAAGAAAGTCCAAAAGACTCATCTCTAATTAACCACCAAAAAGCCGGAAGTAGAGCTGTGGCTCAAGTGGCAGAGTACCAGTCCTGAGTAAAAAAGCTGAGGAACAGTGCTCAGGTCGAGTTTAATCCCTGTACCAGCACCAAAAAGGAAGGAAGGAAGGAAGGAAGGAAGGAAGGAAGGAAGGAAGGCAGGCAGGCAGGCAAGAGGAGGGGAACTAGAGAAAAGAGAAAGGGAGGAATTTCATGAATTTTTCTGCCTGTACACAACTGCTGTCCTCCTAGTCACAGCCTCCCAAGTAGCTGAGTCATTAGCACTAGGCTTTTTACTCTAAAAATTAATAGAACTAAAGTAAAACCAATGTGTATTTATGTAATTTGAATGCACCTTTAGCCAGTAAGTCTTAATTTTCTTTCTTTTTTTTTTTTTTGTCGGTCGTGGGGCTTGAACTCTGGGTCTGGGCGATGTCCCTTAGCTCTTCAGCTCAAGGCGAGCGCTCTACCACTTGAGCTACAGCGCCACTTCCGGTTTTCTGGTGGTTTATTGGAGAAAGGAGTCTCACGGTCTTTCCTGCCCGGGCTGGCTTTGAACCGCGATCCTCAGATCTCAGCCTCCTGAGTAGCTAGGATTAGAGGCGTGAGCCACCAGCGCCCGGCTAAGTCTTAATTTTCTATGAGTATGTTCCTAAAGCACTCCCCCGAAGTTTGTTGTTGTTGTTATTTTGGGGGAGAATGAACTCAGGGATTCCTCCACCACTTGAGCTATGCCCTAGTCCTTTTGTTCTTAGTTTATTTTTGGATCAGGTCTCATGTTTATGCCTGGGCTGGCCTTGGACCATCTTGCCATTATTGGTTTTCTGACATCCACATTCTTATTATTGAGGTGCTGCTTACTTACCCTTCTGAACTTTCTATCACAAAATATCTTTACTAAGACTGCCTTAAATCAGAAAGCACATAGACACAAAACGGAAACAAAAATTAACAAACGTACTTACCACTCCATCATAGTAAAGCTGAGTCACACGGACGTAATCATCTGACATATATTCAGGAGCAAAGACAAACTCATCCTCAGAGGGGCAATCTTCTAGCAAAGCATCATCTACTACGCTAAGATCTTCGTCGATAAAATCATCCATCGTGCCCAATTCTAAGAAAACAACACACATCAATAGTTAAATTTTTTGAAGTGACAGAAGTAGCAGTTTTCCTGGTATTTACTGCATATTAGAAAAATATTCAGAGCCTATATCCCAAGGAAGTAATTCCAATTGAACACTGGGTTCTGGAAGATTTTGTCCCTGTTCTGCTGTTCTTTCCAAATGATTCAATCTATTTCTTCATTTCCTTAGGTTCACATATTTACCATCCCTACTCTAAAACTTATCAGTTTACATGTCTCCTTTAGTCAGGAGATAACTAAGGGCCTCTGGTTCTTCCTGTATGTCTAGTACATGTAAGCTCAAATATTTGCTGAACATAGAAAAGACAAAGTGTACTGCTGCACTTTTACCCCAATTTCTTTCACCGCATCATGTAAAATACACCATTTCATCATACAACAACTGCTACAATCTCAACTTCCTGGCCTGAACTAAATCCACTCAAAAACTGTTTCCTCCCAGCAGCTCCTACTCTCCTTTCCCTGTCTCTCTCTCTATCTCAGGCACATGGGCAGGGCCAGAGTCGTCCAGGGTGAGTTTCAGTCTCTGTGCCCACAGCCACATCCAGACCTGCTGTCTTTCTAACCATCCCTGTGCTTCTAATGCACTGCAAGTCTGCGACAAGGGAAAAACTCTTCACATCATACACACGGCGTTTTAAAAAACGCTTATTTTGACGGTTTAGGCTTTTTTTCCCTAGAAGAAGTTTATCAATGAACGTATTTATAGCTATTAGAGGAAAACTACATGAAGTATCACTGAAAAGTCAGGATTTTATTACTTTTAGTTCTTGCCCAAGTAACTGCTTTGTTTTCCTTTTCATCATAAACCATCATTAACCATTTCTTCCACCTTTTCACATCGCATTAGCCTGTTAACATTAGAATAGATCAACTTTCTCTTTTCCTAAAAGCAAGTCCTTGGATATAAGTCTAGTTTTTTAATCAGTCCTTCTTATTATGTCCAATTTAATGTCTAAAAACAATTTCAGAAGTGAAGAATCCTAACAAGCTTCCTAGCCAGCTACTTGCACTATGTGTCACATACTATACCATGTACTTTACAAGTCCCATTCCCATGAATCCTCATATTCCTTGCATGTCCACTGTACAGATGGAAAATGCTCAGTCCCAATTCCGTAGTCTCTTATCTCAAGACTTGTCATAATCACTTGTTTACCTCTTGGTTACTGCGGTGTTCATGAATACTCTCCTCCAAATCCATCATTATCCTAGTGGTATCATGGGCCCATCCAGACAACACCTTAGCCTTAGTTTACCTCTTCAGCTAGCAAGAAATTTTTTCCCACCACATTAAGCTCTTCCTTCTCAGGGCCACTCCTGAGATTGTGTAGATCTAAAAATCTAAATTTAATATTAAATGCTTCACTCGTATCAGTTCCTCTCTTAACACAAGTAAGAGTCATTACAGCTCTCATCTTCCCATCTCTTTCCACAGCCATTCAATCTCATCAAGAACTTCTCTTACTTTTTATCATATTCAAATCTCTTGCTCTCACTTCCATTTCCTACAGTTTGGTTTCCATTCCTACCATTCAAGGGAAACTACTTTCACTAGTGTCACCAATGATTATCCACAGTCTGTCTCTACAATCTGAAAGTTCACCTGTTCTGCATGAACAACAGTCCAGCATTCAAATTACTCCAAAAGTGAAACAGCCAGAAAAAAGTAAAACATAAAACCAAAGACATGTTATGTATGTTACCTAAGAATATATATGTATACTTAAAAATTCATTTTTCTCACTTTTTTTGTATGAAAATACAGAAAGAGCCGAGAACTGTTAGAACCTACTCATCTCCATCATGACATTGATTACAACTGGCAGACTGAGCCACCATGACATGGCCACTGGCCATTGAAGTCTGGCAATCTCAAGATACCAAACCTAGCACCAACTGTACTGTAATTGTGATCCAAGTATAATTTTTAGAGTTTTCTATTTTCTTATCTTTTCTATTTTCTATTTCTTATCTCTATTTCTTATTTCTATTTGCAATGTGGCAAAAATGGTTAAGAACATGGATCCAGGGGCCAGACTGCCTGGGTTTGAATCCTAACTCCACTATTTCCTGAGGTTTTGATCTTGGGCAAGATTCTTAATTTCTCTGTGCTTCAGTTGGTCCCATATATCAAGGGATGATTTAAAAAAAAATACTACCTACCTGATTAATCAGTTAATACACATAAAGTGCTTTGAAGAGTGCTGGGTATGGATGAAAAGCCTTAAGAACCAATTATTACTAATATTGATATCAGATTTTAAAAATTTAAACCTACTGTTTGCTATTTCCAGCTAAAGGGTCTACCTTAATTACTAAATCCAAAGAGCACTTTTCAGCTTGTAACTTACTTGACACTGTGGACCACTTCCTTCTTCTCAGAACTCTTCGTTGGGACTCCAATGATCATCTTCTGGTTCTCCTATTCGTACGGCTGTTCTTCTTCAGTCTCCTTCACGGGCTCTTCTTTTCCATTCCCTGCCACCTAAATGTCAATTCTCTTCTCTTCTCACTCTCACTGTCTCGAGACTGGATGACCTTATCCACCACACCCGTGGCTTAAAACAGCATTTTCTGAACTTTCATCATTGGCATAGCTTCATCATGATTTTGCAATCCTCATATATTACATGTATTTAATACTTCCTTTGCATTGAGCTCACCTAAGTGATATATGTTCATGATATCAAAAGTCTGATATACAAGTTACGTTTTTTATACACATTAAGGTAAGTTCCTAACTACTAAATTTTCCAGTTTTTTTTAATGAACCGTTTAAAACTATCTTATATGATAATGGTTTCCACATTTCCAAATGCTGAAGGCTTCCAAATCTTTCCAGGCTGGGTCCAATCTTTTGACTTCCAGATCTTCATTGTCAATTGAGAATCAGATCTTAACCAAGATGTTCCACAGTCCCTCAGATTCACTAAGTTAAAAAATAAACTTATCCCCTTTCTATAAAAAATGCAACCTTATTCTTTTCTCTTTCTGTATACTATTTATCAGTTAATTGTTCTACATGCCACATGGTTACATTAATAAAAAAATGTGGACAGTCAAACTAGACTCTAATCTCACTCAACATTTCTATCCAACTTACCATTATAATATCCTGTCATAGCTACTTCCCTAAGAAATCTGAATTTATCACATATACACCTCTTTGTGTCACTGCCTTACTTGTTCCTTCCACATTTCTCGATGAATTAAAGCAACAAGTAATCTCTTAAACACTGTCTTGCCTTCAATTTTAGCATCCACTCAAAGTTTGATTTAACGTTTTCCTGTTTAAAATTACTCAATAGCTCCCCTTCATAATCAGAGTCAAGTCCAATCTTCCTGCTTAAGTATAGATGGTCTTGTGTGCTCCTATTCCTGCTTCTATCTCCAGTTACTCCATGAGAAACACAACCTAGAAGCTGGTTGTATCCAACCATTCATAATTCCTAAACAAACCTTCCATCAAGTCATCCTCCAGTCTTTAACCATACTGATCTTTCCACTACACCAAATTTCTTTTTACATCTCTTCTCCATAAGCTTAGAGCACCAGACCCCAATTTCTGGAAGCAGTTTTTATACACTTTGATTATCACAAGTTTATCCCTGTTAGATCAGGGTGAGTACTGAGAATACACTGAGTAATCTACTTGCCATCTAATTATTTGCTTCATATTTCCACCCAGAAAAACATGACTTCTAACTTAACAATAAACTTGCTTTAAGAAAAAATTTTGTATCACCAAGAAATCCTATGTTTGGATATGATAGATTTTTCCCAATACGAACTAAAAGAAGAAAAATACTAAAAACATAAAGTACTTCTGATTCTATCAATTACAGAGAGCCAAATACTGAAGAACTGTGTGTACAAAATAAAGCAGATTTTAGATTTTTTTTCAAAATATTCTTGTTTCACCAAGCTTCTAGAAATAGAACACTTAAAGCCGCCTCATATCAAAACTACAAACCTTGGACTAAAAACCTTCTATGACAAACAAAAACTAAAGGAATTTATGACCATTACACTAGCACAACAAAAGATATTTAAGGGAATCCTAGCCTCAGAAGAAGGCAATCAAAAGCAAAGAAATACAGAAATTAATAAACTCTACTAGGTCAGTAAATTACTATAACAAGAGGAGAAAAGAAACAAACATCACAAAAAACAAAGTAACAGGAAACCGCCTATTTCTCAATAGTAACAATGCACATCAATGGGCTCAATTCCAATCAGAAGCCATAGAGCAGTAGTCTGGTTCAAAAAGCAAGACCTAGTCATTTTTTCTCTCCAAGAAACACTTTTCACTGTCAAAAGATTAATACAAATTCAGAATGAAGGGATACAAAGAGAACTTATAAACAAACTCATCCTGCAAGTGGCCAGTATCTGATAAGACTGACAGGGTAAAAATCATTAAGAAGAGACAAAAAAAAAGTCACTTAGTACTGATAAAGGGAGATATCAATGAAGAAGAAATTACAGCGGTCAGCATATACAAACGTAACAGCAACATGCTGAAATTCATTAAGCATGGAGACCTGGGAGAGAGCAAAGGAAGGGTGACATTGTCCAGAAACAAAAGTACTCTACCTGATTATGTAACTGTAACCTTTCTGCACATCACCTTTATAATAACAATAAAAATTTTTAAGATTGTAAAATTTTTAAATTTTAAATGTAAAAAAACAAAAAAACATTAAGCATATACTTCTCAATTTACAAGCAGTGACACAGCTCAACACAATTACTGTAGGAGACTTCAACACCCCGCTCTCACCAAAAGACAGGTCAACCCAACAAAATATTAGTAAAGAAAACTCAAAATTAAGTGACATCATAACCCAAGTGCATTTAATGGACATCTACAGCATATTTCATCCAGTAACTCCACAGTGCACATTATTCTCAGCAATCCATGAAACTTCCTCCAAAACAGATCACAATCTAGCAGATACAGAAAGCTTGAAAGAATACAAGAAAATTAAAATAACTTCCTGTATTCTATCTTACCACAACAGAATTACACTAGAACCCAACAGCAAGATACTACAGAAACATTCAAACTTATGGAAATGGAACAATATTATTGTTGAGTAAGCTGGGTCACTGAAAAAATTAAGGGAGAAATCAAATAGTTCTTGCAAACGAGGATTACAGTTCAAAGCTGCCTGAGAAAAGCTAGATAACAGCCCTTTAGAAAAACAAAGTAAAAGCAAAGAACTAAAGATATGGCTCAAGTGGTAGAGTTCCTGCAAGCACAAGGCCCTGAGTTAAATATTCAGTATCACAAAAAAAAATTAAAAATTATAAAGACTAGGCACAGCTGAAGAGAAAAGTGATCTCCAAGATACATCTGATGAAGTTATCTAGCATTGTAAGGAGAGACAGAGGTGAAAAATATGAAAGAGTAAATGATCTGGAAATAGTTCAACGAACTATATGTCTAGTTAAAACTCCAATAGGGAAAAAGAGATACAAATAAGAGAAAAAAAAATTTTACATACAGGCCTCATGAAAGACAAAATTCAGAAGAAACATACACAGTCAAAACAGGATGAAATAAAAGCAAATTTTAGCTATAAATGACATAAAACTCAAAATAGAAAATCCAATGAGCCTAAAGAAAGATTTCTTTCTTTAAAAATGTATAGAGCAGGCAGTAGACTTTGTATATTTTCATCATATGGACAGAAAACAGCTCATGTCCGTTATAATAATCTCTTAAAAATCCAGGTTAAAATAAAAACACTTTTAGATAAAAAGTAAATTCATCACCAATCAAGAGACTTGAATTAAAGGAATTTCTAAAACATACCAATTTAAAAACAGATTAGCCAGGTGAGGTGGTATAGACCCTGTAATACTACCTATGGAAACACAGACAGCAGGATTCTAGTTTGAGGCCAGCCTGGAAACAAAACAGGAGCCTCTATCTCATAAACAGCTAAAACAAAAAGAGCTGAGGTCATGGCTCATGTCCTATCAACCATCTGCCTAGCAAGTGTGAGGCACTGTGTTCAAACTCCAGTACCAAAAAAGAAGAAAATAAAAACAGATTGTCTAATAGGCCTAAAAGAATTGTTTTGTTGTTATATATGTATGCATGCCAATCTTGGGGCTTTGGGGCTCCAAGTGAACACTCTAACACTTGGGCCACAGCTCCACTTTTGGCTTTTTTGTGGTTAACTGAAGATAAGAATTGCACAGACTTTCCTGCTGAGGCTGGCTCTGAACCATGGTCCTCAGATTTCAGTTCCTAGTAGCTGCTTGTCATGAGCCACCAGTGTTCAGCATAGAAATATAATTTTTAAGGGCTGGGAAATTGGCTTGGTGGTAGAGCGCTTGCCTTGCATGCATGAGGCCCTGGGTTCAATTCCTCAGCACCACATAAGCAGAAAAAAAAAAAAGCTGGAAGTGGCGCTGTGGCTCAAATGGTAGAGCGCTAGCCTTGAGCTGAAGAGCTGAGGGACAGAGCCCAGGCCCAGAGTTTAAACCCCATGACCGGACCCAAAAATAAATAAATAAAAAATAAAAAAATATATAATTTTTATGGGCTGGGAAAGTGGCTCAGTGGTAGAGCGCTTGCCTTGCATGCATGAGGCCCTGGATTCGATTCCTCAGCACCACATAAGCAGGAAAAAAAACCTGGAAGTGGTGCTGTGGCTTAAGTGGTAGAGTGCTAGCCTTGAGCTGAAGAACTGAGGGACAGCGCCCAGGCCCAGAGTTCAGGCCCCACGACCGGACCCAAAATATATATATATATAAATATAATTTTTATAAGAAACACCTAAAATGTATTGATTCAAAAAGAAAATGGAAAATAAAATGAAGGAAAATTATATTCTGGGTAAATTATAAACTAAAGCAAAATTAGGGATAAAAAGGATGGCAATGGAATAAAGGTCCAATACACTAAAAAAAAAAAAAATATTAAGCTTGCATGCATCTAATAAGAAGTCTGAAAGTACATAGAAACAAATAGAAATAACCAGCTACTGGTTGCCAATGGCTCACATCTAGCAGAAAGTTGGAGAGACTTTTATCTCTGATTATCAAAAAGCTGGCTCAGGAGGCTGAGATCTGAGGATCACAGTTCAAAGCCAACCCAGACAGGAAAGTTTGTGAGACTTATCTCCAATTCGCCACCTGAAAACTGCAAGTGGTGCTGTAGGTCAAAGTGGTAGAGTGCTAGCCCTGAACAAAAAAGCTAGAGACAGGGCCCAGGCTCTGAGTTCAAGCCCCATCACCAAATAAATAAATAAATAGGAAATTGCCAGACACAGATGGCTGGTAACTGTAATCCCAGCTACTCAGGAAGTTGAGGTCTGAGGATCATGGTGCAAAGCCAGCACGGGCAAGAAAGTCTGTGATACTCTTAACCCCAATAAACTGCCAAAAAAAAGCTGTAAGTAGAGCTGTGGCTCAAGTGTTTGCTCACTAGCCTTGAGCAAATAAAAAAATCCCAGGCCCTAAGTTTAAAGCCCAGAATAAGCAAACACATAAAAAATGGTTACAATTATAGGCAATTGCCAGGCAGCAGTGGCTCACCCCTGTAATCCTAGCTACTCAGGAGGCTGAGATCTGAGGATCACAGTCCAAAAGCCAGCCTGTGCAGAAAAATCCATGACTCTTATCTCCAATTAACCACTCAAAAACCAGAAGTGAAGCTGTGGCTCAAAATAGTAGAGAGCTAATCTTGGGCAAAAAAGCTCTGAGATGTAACCCCCTCTGTACAGTATTTTCACAATAAAAATAAAAAATAAAAAAAATAAAGCTCTGAAACAGCACCCAGGTCCTGAGTTTAAGCCCAGTAATTTCCCAAGATATGCTGGAAATCATGTGATAAAATGACAAAGTTTTCGCTAACCTAATCAACAGAAAATGCTGTTCTTAGTGGGGAAGCATTCCCAGTATCAAACTAAGAATACCTCTATAAACACTTCTAATGAACTACTATAATGGCCCTATTAAACACAGACCTGAAAGTGTGCCACAACACTAAGAAAAATGAATTAAAAGGGAAACTAAATGGAAAAGAAAAATCCAAATGTCATCATTTGCAATAGTACAATTTTCCTCAGAGAAAACACAAGGGAATTCAAGGAAATACATTAGAAACAATAAATACGTTTAACAAGAGCATGCCCAACACCAATATAAAAGTTCACTAAGTTTCTATTTACTAACAATTATCAGAAAATAGAACCTTTGTATGAAACTTCTTTGTTTAGCCTGGTGTTAAAATTTTTAAAAATGAGAAAAGGAATACTGTTACTAAGTGCTGAGTGTTCATATATACTAAAAAAAAAAAAAAAGAAAAAGAAAATAGAACCTTAAAAAACACTGTCAGCCAGGTGCTGGTGGCTCACACCTGTAATCCTAGCTACTTAGTAGGCTGAGATCTGAGGACTGTGGTTCAAAGCCAGCCTAGGCAGGAAAGTCTGTGAGATTCTTTTCTCCAATAAGCCACCAGAAAACCGAAGTGGCACTGTGGCTCAAGTGGTAGAGCACTAGCCTTGAGCTGAAGAGCTGAGGGACAGTGCCCAGGCCCAGAGTTCAAGTCCCACCACCACCAACAAAAAAAAAAAAAAGATTTAAAACCTAAATAGCTAGACAATGGTGGCTCACACTATAATCCTAGCAACTCAGGAAGCTGAGATCTAAGGATCACAATTCAAAGCCAGCTTAACCAGGAAAAATCCATAGGAAAACTCCTATTTATCTCCTATTAATCACCGAAAAGTCACAAATGGAACTATGGCTCAAAGAAGAGTATCAGCCTTAAGTACAAAAGCTCAGGGGCAGCGCCCAGGCCCTGAGTTCAAGACCCAGAACCGCACAAAAAAAAAACAAAAAAAATACCAAAACTCCAACAACAAAAAAACCTAAATAAACAAATCTTACAGGTCTCAATTCTCTCCAAATCAGACTCATCAATTCCAATTAAGTCCCAAAGGGTTTTTAAATAATATGCAACAAGCTGATGCTTAAAGGTGTAAGAATAGCTGGGACTCCAAGACCTTCCTAAAATCCCAAGATTTCAGATAAAACTAGCACTTGTAATTAAGACAGTGTGGACAACACAGATAAGGTAACACTTAACACAGAAAGGCAACTGAGAAACAGACCCATAGAAATATGAACATGAAGATGCCACAGAATTCCAGTATCACTGGCTTACATCTATAATTCCAGCTTCTCAGGAAGCTGTTATCTAAGTGTCATAGTTCAAAGCCAGCTCAGGCAGAAAAGTCCAAGACATTCATCTCCAACAAAGTGCTCAAGAGGTAACTTACATACCAGCTGTGAGCACAAAAGCCAAGTGAAAGACTGTGAGTTCCAGAACCAACACATGCATTATGTGCATGGGCTCACACAGACAGACAGACAGACACACACACACACACACACCCACGCACACACACCCTCCATTACCAGAGTGTGCCAGTGTATATTTACAATACATATATAAATGTAAGATCAGGGTTACCAATTGGGGGGGGGGAATGTATGCAAAAGAAAGGGTAGATTAGAGCTCTGGGGAGTACAGGGCCAGCAGGAATGAGCCACATGGAGGGATAAAATGAATGTTAATCACAAATTCACAAAATCATACAGAAAAATCAGTTCCAGAAGGATTATTAAGGAGTCATCATTCAAAAACTTCTAAAAAGAAAACAGGAATGTCCTCGTAAGCTCAGAGCAAGAAGGTTTCCCAGTAAGATTACACTAAAATGCAACATCTGTTCACCAGAATACATAATACCATACAGAGTAAAGCCAGGCCAAAACTAGAAGACTCTTTTTTTGGGGGGGGAGGGAGGAGGAGGTCTGGTCGTGGGGCCTGAATTCTGGGCCTGGGCACTGTCCCTCAGCTCTTCAGCTCAAGGCTAGTGCTCTACCACTTGAGCCACAGCAACACTTCTGGCTTTTTTCTTTTTGCTTATGTGGTGCCGAGGAATCGAACCCAGGCCTCAGGCATGCAAGGCAAGCTCTCTACCACTGAACCACCTTCCCAGCCCACTAGAACACTCTTTACAATGCCTGTGTCCAATATAAGATCAGGGTTGCTAGTTTGTTCTAAAAGACAACTCAACAGAAAAAAATGAGCAAGAAGACATAACCATATATTTCATACAAAGAAAACAAAGATGATTCATAAATATACAAAAGATGCTCAATCTCATTAATAACCAAAGAAATGCCAATTTAAACCACAACTGTGTATCACTTCATTACTATTCTACTGTTCTACGTATTAAGAAGTCTAACAAATGTTAGAGAGGCTGCACATCAACTATAATTCTCACTATCAATAGAAGTAAAAAGTTGACAAACTGTTAGCCAGTGTTGCACAACCACCTCAAAAACAATGTAGAATCCCTTCATGAAGTTTAACATTCACACCCTTTAACTCAGCAATTCTACTTCTAGCAAACAGCTTACCATAATGGTATTTCAACCCACTTTCTGTTCATGAACCACCAAAAATGTGCTTGAAAATCCCCTATCTTCCACATGTTGCAATAATAGCTTTTATTAAATAATTGCAAATGATGAATTTCTACAGTGTCATAATGGCATTTTAAAGCAAAACTGAGATGATAATTTAAATGTTATAATTATTAGCATAATTGATGAAAATAACTATACACACTGATAATTAAACAAACAACAAAAAAACAAGTAAAACTGCACTGGAAATGCCTCTCTGAAAGAAATGGAGGAGCCTAAAAGAGGATTCCTCTCACTCTATGTATTGCATTTTAAATTATTCCATTGTTTCCCAGAGGTTTCCAATTTGGAATGACACAGACATTGGTTCTTCCCTGTGGTAAGAGGTTTGCCTTTCTTATGTAAAGTGCCACTGCAAAAGGGAAGGTGAGCAAGTTGAACCAGCAGGAGACTGCTACCAAAGATCTCAAGCATTACCAATTTTAGGAAAGAGCACATACATAATCTAAAACCCTAGAAATGCATTCGTTAACATTGCTTATACTCACACACTTTAACTCTTTATTATTTCCTTAGGAGTCATATACCCAAGGAGGAAAATTAGAGAAATTCTCACAACTATATATTGTATATCAGAATCCTCAAAAGAGCAAAACCTAGAAACAACAAAATGCCTAGCAACAGGAGAATGAATTAAAAAATTGTGTTATATTCACTGATGGAATATTACACAACAGTGAAAAACTAGTGTTTACATCTATACTTAATATTGGTGACTCAGAAACATAATACTGAGTAAAATAAGCAAGTTCCAAAAGACTACACCCAATATCTTTTACTCAAAAACATAGACACCATACAATATTACTGAAGGATATGTAAAAATCTGATATAAAATTATTTTCTAATGCAAGGAATAACTCAGGATCATTACCTCCAGAAGTAAGGACATTGAATGTTGGCTATTTTTATTGATGGTAAATTCATAGATGCTCATTTTATTGTTTTGCTTCACAGCTTGCACATTACATATTACATTAAAAAATAAGGATTGTTTAAACATCATATGAAATAATGTTTTTACTAAACCACCTCACTTAGCATTAGAGGTACATAATCATGGAAATCCTATCTTTACATCAACTTTATTAACATTAGGTACATAACAGTCATTGGAATTGATTTTATCAGGACCAAATTCCATACAGACTGAGCCAATTACCTGTGAGTGGTTGACCCATTGCTAAAGCAGAAGCTAAATTTGCAGCAAATTTAGCAGCAAGCTAAAGTAGGAAGGAAGCTGGTCAGTAAAGAGAAGGCAAAAAATGTAGTTAGCAAATATGTGAGGAAATGGGAGTTCTCACTATCAGTGCAGGTGAAAACTGCTACAATCACTTTGAGAGCTTCAGTAATACTTGGTTAAGCTGAAAACACATATATTGTCCTATCCAGTGTATCTGCTACTAGGTAAACTTCCTAGATAAACCCAAATGTGTGCACAGGAGACAGGTACAAAAATATCTATTCCAAGAACAATTAAGAGTCAAAAACTATAAACAATTCAAAGTCCATCAACAGGGTAATATAGATATGGTATATTCATATGATTTGATTCTATACCAACAATTAGAATGAACCAAGAAAAACAGTAATTCAATTTATTTATATATAAATCTCAATCATGATGCTGAGTGAAAACAAGTTGCAAAAAGACATACGTAGTTTAATATCACTGACGTTTAAAAACAATACTATATATTGTTTACGGATTCGCTGTGATCAAAGTATAAAATATTCAAAGAAATGATAAGCACAGGCCTGAACACATATGGCTATCTGAATAAGGAGAGTAGATGGGAACCTCCAGAACCTTTTATTTATTTTCTTTTTAGATAGATCTGAAGTCATTTTGGCAAAGCAATTACACCTGGAAAATCTAAACCATTGATTGGTTAAGTGTTTCTGTTTTATATTAGAAATAACCCAGAAATTAAAAAAAAGAAAATTAGGCAATAGTATGGAAATTGAGCAGAACAGACAGAAACAGCCAAAACGCAGCCCCTGAGCACAAAGCATCAACCCATCAGAAACGTGGTACAACTTGAGTCCCTAAAGAGTCTGTCTTTCCATCATGGACCTTTGTAATAAATTCCATCTTCCTTAACATAAAATGCAAATTTATTGCCATTTTAAAAAATCCTAGAGTTGTAATATGAGCAAACTGCTCCCAAGGGAGCAGTAACATCTGTAAGATTTCTATCTTGCTTCCATTACCAAAATCACGAGTTTACATGGTTGCCATAAAACACTCCCTGAACTACCAAGGGTTATCACGCAGCTAGGTTGGGTGGGCTTTTTTTTGGGGGGGGAGGGAGCAGTTGTCATGGCAACATGTTTTGGAAGGCGTTTCCCAATTGATGGGTTTGCAGGAGTCCAGAGGCCGCCCCCCCACCCCGCACTGGTACCAGCTCGCAAGCACCTGCCCCTCCTCTGCGCGGCGGGGCAGGGGGCCGGCCCTCGTCAGCCCTCGGCCTCCGCGGGGAGGAGGATGCTCAGTAGCGGCCACGGGAGCTGGGCGGAGGGGCGGGCCTCCTCCCCTTCCTCATCCCGCCCTTTTCCTCTCCAACACCTCCTCCTCCCCTCCCCGTGGTCCAGCGCTCGCTTTGAGCATCTCCAAGAAAACAGGTGACGCACGCGCGCGCGCACGTACACGAACACTCGAGAAGGACACCTCGGACACGCGCTCACGAGCACGACGGGACCCCCGTGCAACTCACCCCCGGGCCTCGTCGCGACGGCAGCGGGCGCGAACCCCACGGAGGGAGCACAAAAGGAGGGGTGTACACCCACGCCTCCGCTGCGAAGCGTGTCACACGGGTGGGGGGCTGCGGGGACCCA